>NC_079315.1:83464501-83770236 GCF_029931775.1 Euleptes europaea | reverse complement strand
GCTGTGGCTCAGTGGTAGAGCATCTGCTTGGCATGCAGATGGCCCCAGGTTCAATCCCCAGCCTCTCCAGTTAAAGGGACTAGGTGAGTAGGTGATGTGAAAGACCTCTGCCTGAGACCCTGGAGAGCGGTCTGAGTAGACAATACTGACTTTGATGGACCAAGGGTCGGATTCAGAATAAGGCAGCTTCATATGCTCATGTGTACCTATGCCATTTATGTGCCCATATCTGCAGTTAGAAAAGGCATAGTAAAGCCGTGAAATTTTAGTTTTGGCAATCTCCCTAATTTTTAGATAACAGTGATCATTTTAAATAATGTCTTCCTCCTAATGGGGATAATCTGATGAAAATGTGCATTTTATATTTACTAGACCAGGAAAGGTAAGGGTAAATCACAAGCAATTACTTTGGGAGGGGAGACACTTCTGTCATATTACATTTCTTTTCTATCAGAAAAGCAGCAGAGCTGGTATATTGAAACATCCTGGTTTGAAAAAATGTATCAAATATTGTTAACATCACTAGCTGCTAACAAGAACATATTCTAATCTAGTTTGCCCTGATTATAAAATAGAAAAATGTGGTGTTGCCTTCATATGCAATATATAAATAGTTCTTTGAACTGGGCAAAATGCAGCAGTGAATTTGTGCAAAGGACGAGACACCCCATAGAAAACAAAGGTGCACTGGAAACAAAGCACCCTTTGCATCCAAATTAAAAAACTAAAGAGCAAAATCCCAATCCCAGCAGTCTCCCACTGACACACTACTTTCTAGGATCATTGTACTCATAGAGGCAGCACTGCATGGCAGACTTAATAAAGGGTGGCATTAGCCTATGGGTTTTGTTCCCAATGTATTACACTAGCATTCCTGTTGTAATTATTATGATTTTTTTTTTGCTCCTACTTGATATGCTTAAGGACCCCGCTTACATAAATAGTTACAGAATAAATAAAGCTGAAAATGCTACTGACAGTGCCTCTTAGAATGATGATAATTATAGATTACTGCATGGCAGGCAAATATCTGATAGGCCTACAATGATATGATTAGATAAAGCTCTTTAAAACAGTAATTCATGTTAGACTTTTAATATTTTACTGTATTCCACATTGCTATTTCCCAGCTATGAATTTCAAGATTTATTTGTTACCATTCTCTGTTTTCCCCCCCTGCTGTACACAGTATTTGTGGGCTATGGCAACCAATCCCCTTGGGCTTTCTTTTGCCTTAATTTGCATAAACACAGGCATCATATGAATATTCAGTGAGTGGCTTTGCATTAAGTAAGTGCCCTTAATCAGCTTTTCAGTTCAGTTTTATTGGTTGCACCACAGTCAGTTATTTCATCCAGAAAATCTGAGGGCCCTACAAAGCTAAGCAGGTAAGGACTGTAATTCTTTTATGCATTTAATGAAAGAGTATTATCATTTGATTATATAGGTTCTAGGGAATGCTTAAAGATTGGTGGTTTGCTTTGGGTTTTTGTTTTTCATATGCATCGTTTTTGGTTTTCTTTTCTCCTTCTCCTTCTTACTGTTATTAACCCATGCCGGTCAGGTGGGCATATGCTTGTGAAATTTGCATAAACATCAACTCTCAATGAATAATTCATCAGGGTTATTTTAAACACTACCTAGGCTCCTACTTTGGATGGCTCTATAGCACCGCAGTTTGATTGGCTGTATGGTGTTTTCATCACCAGCAGAATTCCTATAACATAAAAGGGACCAAAAAAAGAAGAAGCTGGATTGAATGTACAGTGTTTTGTTTTTAAATATATGTTCATCTGTCTCTACCCCAATGCAAATTATACAGAGTTTACTGGCTGGCTATTAGTATCTCTTGCTTTAAAAAAAAAAAAAAAAGAGCGGAAAAAGCATAACTGTGTTGGCAGTGGCTGCCATTTGTAGCCTAGTCCTGCATCTGTGATTGCAGATGCCTCTGCCTCTGTATTCGCCTTTAACTTGCATAAACATGAGCTACATGTAAATAAGACGCCATTGAATTCATATGGCATGGATTACCAGACACCGTGCACTTTCATCCTGTCACTGTATGCTATACTTTATTATTAGACATTCCCATGTGGGCCAATATGATCTGGAGGGTGGGGGAAGAGTAATTACAGAATGGGGGAGTTGGAATGGGCTGTTTAGTAGAAATGGGCTGTTTAGTTCTTTAAGAAAGGAATGGGTTAATGAAAGCAGCAGCTGGACGCAGAAAATTCAAGTACAATTATGTGCTAGGAGTAAATACCATCTCTAGCTATTCCTTTTAGATGTTTGAGATATTGGATATCTAACACTACCTTTTCATCTTTGTTATGCAAATCAAAATTAACCAGTTCCAAAGTAGAACAGCGTAGGTCGGGTTGTTCACATAAATAGTTCTGATCCAGAATTATCACATAACCAAGTGCACTGATGATAATTTTAGGTCTAAGACACAGAACAGCAAATAATGAGGAGAAGCAACTGTTTTGATGATTATGATGGTAATTGTAATCCACACATTTATTCCTGAAACAGTGCAAAATACATCAGTGGTCAGATTGCAACAATCTTGTGGGTATATACATATTTAACCCCCGCCCCCCGCAAGGCTCTGCATTTTTATGTAGCAAATTACAGTGTTGCATTGAAAGGAAATGTGCACATTGCAGTAACCTGGCATCCCAGAGAAATGCAATGCATAACATTCAAATATGTGCAGATGTAATGTGTTCTTTTATCTGTGAATCTCTAATGCTGTGATGCTGCTTACAGTGAATACAGAAAGAGCTTTTTAGGACTAGTAACAACCACGGTTGTGAATCTAAGGGTGGGGGAGACAAATCTGCAAGAGAGCAAATCAGTTTGGGTGTTGTTATTTATTGATTTATTTATTGGAGGTAAACTGTACTTCCTAATTAATGTAATGGAATCAAAGACTTATTTCTAAGACAGCTGGATGGAATTCCTCCATAAGAAGGGTGTTTTAAAACATTTTATTAATTACCTGTTTGTCTCATCTGCACACACACACACAAACATGTACACACTTTTTTCAGTCCTGGAATGTTAAAGAGAAAGTGTAAACAGATTAGACATTCAGAAGTTCTAAAGGGACATAAGGACATAGGACAATGCTACATTTGATGCAGAAAAATAAAGATTGAGTTTAAATACCCAGCCAAGTAAATAAAATATTGTATAATCCAATAAATCACTTTGTATTTAATCTTCAACTATTAGATGTTTAGAACTGTAATAAACATCAAGACATTTTTAATACACTAAATAGAGGTTTTCATTATGCTCTTTTAAAATATATATACTATTAAAAATAAACCAAGAAAAAAACAAGGTTATAAACATTGTATGCAAGATGTAATGTATGTGCCTCTTATCACTAATTTGACAGCCCTAATTTAAGGCTTCGTTCAAGGAATCAGGATCCACACGTGACTGCCATGTATAAGTTGGTGAACTGTTGAGGGGCAGCAGCATTTGCAGTTTAATTTAGAAGCCTGCTTTTGCATAGCTTATGGTATATTGAAAGTGAACCGTGCCACTTTTTTCCCTGAGAAACTGCAAATGCTTGAAGTATTCACCTGCCTCATTAGAAAGTTTTTATCTTCACAATTCAAAAACCAATGCACAACTATAAAGAAAGAGAGTGCTCCTGCAAATCATTCCTGTGCATCAGTCATCACGTTATGCTGCACTGCTCAGAGATTTGGAGCTCCTGCATGTCTTTCTTATAGGTGGGCCCATGTACGCTCCTTTTCCATTTTGCGCCAGAGAGTAACTTCAGACATGACGTGACGTGTGTGTAAGAAAGCAGTCTTGAATTCACACATTACAATTAATGACATACCCTGATTAATATCTTCCTAGTGGCTTATAGTAGTTTTCGCTTCTCCTGAAGTGTACTGAGTAGTATCTGCATGAGATATACTTTCTTTCCTGTGTAACAAAGAAGCTCATCCTGAATACACTGGTTAATACCGATGGTTAATGTCTCCCTGGTCTGAAGGCACACATTTCATTCCTGCTAAATATTAGGCATTCAGTAGCATTTGACCTGTTTCAAACAGAGCACAACACCTGTTGTTTTTTTTAAAAAAATACATTCAAATTATTAACACCACCCCTTTATTCTGTGAAGCTCAGGGCAGGATACTAGATTTCCAAAGTGCTCTCCCATCCAAGCATTGACTGTATTCAGGTCTGCCATCTTCAGTAAAACTGCTACATTATGGACCTTCACTAGGGTTGCCAGCTCTGGGTTGGGAAATGCCTGGAGATTTTGAGGGAGAAGCCTGAAGAGGGCGGGGTTTGGAAAGGGGAGTGACTTCAATGCCATAGAGTCCAATTACCAAAGCAGCCATTTTCTCCAGGGGAACTCATCTCTGTCGCCTGGAGATCAGTTGTAATAGAGGGAGATCTTTAGCCACCACCTGGAGGTTGGCAACCCTAACCTTCACTCATACCTTGGGAAATGTGTAAAGACTTGTGATCATTTGGAAGATAGAAAAGGCAGGCCAGACAAGGGAGCAATAGACTCTTTACTTCCCGTGGTGTATTTCTGCAAATCACTTCTGCAGAGGTGACTTGCAGATACCAAAGCTGGAAGTCTATTTGACCTTGGACCACAAGGAGGTACAGGACGGAGGGGAGCTGTTAAGGCCCAAGAGATTGTGGCCAACTTTAGAAATCACAGTCTTGAATTCACACATTACAATTGATGACATACCCTGATTAATATCTTCCTAGTGGTTTATAGCAGTTTTCACGTCTCCTGGAGTGTACTGAGTGAGTAGTATCTGCCTGAGATATACTTTCTTATCTGTGTAACAAAGAAGCTCATCCTGAATACACTGGTTAATACTGATGGTTAATGTCTCTCTGGTCTGAAGCCACACATCTGGTCTGAAGCCGCACAGGATGGAGGGGAGCTGTTAAGGCCAAAGAGTCTGTGGCTAACTTTAGAAATCACAATGGGTGCTAGCAGAAGATGCATCATCTTAAATCCACTGGGTTCAGGTCATTGATGGCTTTGCCAGTATTTTTTTTTTTTTTTAAAGAACAACATTCAGAAGCCCCTTTGTGCCATTGTATTGTCTTTTTCATTTGAGGCATACTTACTTGCTCTAAAAGCATCAATATTTTACAATCAATGGGAAAAAGCATGTAGGGGGTTGTTTCACAAAGTAATCATAGCAGAGGAAAGCACAACCAAAGGAATTAAAAAAATCTAGTAAGCTTTCTATACATTAATAAGGCCCTTCCCCCCCCAACACATAGAAATGCAAGTGAATGAATGCCATTCTTCATATCTCTTAGGGAACAAGAAGATCCTTTAATAACAACTTTGAACTGATCATGTCTGAAAGTGTGTATCACAAAGCATGTTGCGAACTTCCTAATTGTATGACTGAGCTGGAATGAGGGCAATAATGGTGATTTATCAAGAAACAAATATCCCATTCTAAATGTTTTTACAACACTTTTAACAAGAAGTACCAGTAAAACAGAGATGAAGGAACAATAAAGAGACAATGCAGTCATCGATATTAATTGCATGATGCCTCTGTAATCTTGTGGACCATTAAGGACTATTATTTAGGATTATTATTCTAGTTTTTCTGAGCATTTGTCTTCAATACTTCCATACCTGTTCAGTGGGGTTCCCAGAGCTACAGTTTAGGGAGAACTCTCATCCCGTGAGCTACTGTATTCAATTATTAATTGTGGGATACTGTAACCATTACATTTCACAATAATCAACTGTTGCCTTTTTATACTTGGATTGCTGAAATGGAAATAACATCTGATCAACTCAGAGAGGATAAGGCTCAACCTTTCAACAGGAAGATGGTTTGTGCAGTTCAACCCTCCTGTAGATATCAAATTCTAAACACTCCCAAATCTTTATGTGCCGTAATGAACTAAAAAACAGATATCCCAATGGGGATATCAGATTCTAACCATTTCTCATTGGTATACATCTTTAATCAAGCTTTGATTGTGTATGATATGACCATTTGATAGAAAATGTGGTCACAAGGCTTGGTGAGAATGAACAACAGAAACAAACAATTCCAAATTCCCTCTGTGGATGTTACTGGTGTACCCAGTACTTTCCATGGTTAGGATGGCCCCATATGATTAGTTTTGCGATAGCTACAATACAGTTTCTTTTTATGATAGCTAACACGTAAGAAGACCTATCATCTCACAATTTGGTACCCATTGGTGTTCATATTGAAATAGAGGTTGTTAGTCTTGCAGTGGACTTTTGTTATGATAAGCACCGAAAAGAGTTTCACAAGTTCAGGTTATCAACAGAAAACTGCGGTTAGCCTAGGGTACTAAAAAAAAGCGCATCTTATGCCACAATAAAGCTGTTGGTCTTGAAGGTATCACAAGACTTATTTTGGTTTTTTTCCTGCCCGTATGGAATTTGTTACTTGTAGATTATGTTTCCAATTTTGCTTGTGAATGCCATGCAAAAACTGCCTTTGGGATGGGGTGAAGAGCATAACGTGCCCCTAATCATAGCGGGGGCTGTGGTGGTTTTGACATGTTTCAGCTCGATTGGAACAGACCCCTAGCAGATCCAGTGCCAAGACTTCACAGATGAGTCTCCCACTCAATTTTTCATCTTTGTTTATTACAGGCAATTCCCCCCATGATTTTTTTTTTCTGAAAGTGAGACAGAGCTGATTTGTTTGGAGGATTTCTAGTGACCCAAAGCAAGTTAACTAACTAATATAAACAAGCAACCAAAGCCCTTGAAATACAATATGCCATGCAATCTGTGAAGTTTGGATAAATTTTATTCTTTGATCCTCCCCCCACTTAAAAAAAAGATTACTGACATGTAGCAAGCATTTTCAAACCATTAACACACCATTTTATTCTTCCATAATGCATTTGTAGTCATTTAATTTTCTGCAAAATTTTCTCTATTTTCTTCTGACAGCATCAAAAATCTGAGTACTTTTGAAGACATTTTTCTGCAAACTGCTGATAATCAGGATTGGAAATGAAAATGCTGACAGATTATTAACAATAGAAAAATAGCTATAATGGGGTGGGGGACATTTTACCATAATGAATGAATTATTAACATATCTGGAGTTTCATAGCAGATCAGATTCATATAATTTCAGCTTCTCTAAATACCAACAGTTCAAATTATTATTAGCGCTTTTCTTCTCACAAGCAGAACAGATCTTATTAAAATATGTTTTAACTTAGTATTGGCACCAATTCTGCAAGAACAAAAGATCTGCAGAAAGGATTGTTCTTTTTAACAGTTTGTTATACATATGGGATAGGCTTGCTTTCTATCAAGGGAAAAAAAGAAAATGGTTTAAAAACTTAAAACAGCACAACAATTATTGGCTATTTATGTACATTTTAAAGGCTTGACAAATAGGATATACGTTGGGAGCACTTGTTTTTAGCTAAAGATTTCAATTGGGGCATTTAAAAACTATTTAAATGTCTTTTAAAAATATGTAGAATCTACATTTATCACTTGTCATTGCATAGCACTTTCAGTGTTTTTAAGGTGTTTGCTTGTTATGTTTTGAGCATCCTTATAAGAGCCCAGTTTACAGAAAGATATCTGAGCCTGGCAGTACATGTCTTGGGCCAGACTGCAATGATAAGACTTGGACTCCTCCCAAATTCTAGTTTTCTAGTCTGTGTTTGGTCAGTTCTGGTTCCAGTGCAGCTTAATGGACAGCATATTTTTAATAAGTGTGAGTGATTGGTTGGGTTGTAGTGTCCAAGGTCTTACAATTTTCGAGCCTGCTATTTAGAATACTCTCAAGTGACGTTCAACAAAAAGTTTTAAATTAACATTTTACAAGAATGTCATTTTTTAAAAAAAGAATGCAAAAGCCAGCAAACAACAGCAAAAAAAGAAGTCATCACAGGTAAAAAGCAGAAAAGAGCAAGAGTCCAGTAGCGCCTTAAAGACTGACAAAACTTCTGGCTTTCGTGAGTCACAACTCACTCCTTCAGATACTCATGAAAGCTCAAACTCTGCCAGAAATTTTGTTAACCTTTAAGGTGCTACTGGACTCTTGCTCTTTTCTACTGATATAGACAGACTAACATGGCTATCCATCATGATCTATCTACAGGTAAAAAGCAAAATACATCAACATTAGTATATCCAGCGCATTAAATCTACATTCACGGACAAAATTAGTAGACTAGCCACCATATCATCAATCTAGCCCAAATGCCCACCAAAATGAGATATGTACAATGCAATCCTAAACAAAGTAAGGGCCAGAAGAGTATAGCTTGGTTTAGGATTGCAGTATTAATCATCTAACACTGAACAAGGAGTGCATCCCTATGAACAATCTGATGGTAACACAGCTGATTAATCTATCATTCATTCATACATTTCTCAACCTCCATCTCTTTCATGCAGTATGGTTTGTTGTATGAGTTTCAAATATCTCTCCTCAGCCAGTACAAGAAGTTTTGATATAATTCCAAGTGTTAAATGCTCACACTAGAAATCAGCAACATTCAAAGGTTTGCCAATTTGTATAGAGATATTGGAACAACTGTAGCTAGCATGTCAGCACAATTAATTCCAGTAGGAAATGTCTTTGGATTGTTATTTCCTACATCTAACAGCCACATATTCAGTTGTTAAAAATGTTAGCACATCTAAGGAATGTCAACCCCACCATTTTCTAGTGCAAAATCTCTTTACCCAGAAGGAGGATCCAGGTGTCGTTTCAGTACAGCAAATGATGATGATTGGGGATGCAAATGGCACCTCTTTAAAAGTGTGTGTGCTCACTGGAACACAAAACAACAACAAAAACCATTCAAGTTAAACAGCCATATTCCCAGAAAAAAATGGCCGTTTCTCATATTTCATGCCATATTAACCATATTTTCATACATTGAGACAAAAAAAAAAGATGAACTAAGAAAACTATATCCCTTCCTAACACACATACACATCTCTCCCCTTCTAAATGAATATGATTTCAAATTGGCCGAAGGCTCACTTCAGGAAAGTAAAATAGTACCATTGGTTCTTGTGGGTTATCCGGGCTGTGTAACTGTGGTCTTGGTATTTTCTTTCCTGACGTTTCGCCAGCAGCTGTGGCAGGCATCTTCAGAGGAGTAACACTGAAGGACAGTGTCTCTCAGTGTCAAGTGTGTAGGAAGAGTAATATATAGTCAGAAAGGGGTTGGGTTGAGCTGAATCATTGTCCTGCAAAAAGTATCAAAGGTAATGTGCTAATCATTGTCCTGAAAGTATCAAGATAATGTGCTAATGAGGGTGTGGTATGTTAATATGGAACCATTGTATCCTGAAGTGATGTGTGAAATCCAAAGCTAATCTGCATGGCTATTGTTGACTGTAGTCTTTGTTAGTCTGGAGGTTTTCAGGACAGGAAGCCAAGCCTTATTCATTCTTAAACTCTCTTCTTTTCTGTTAAAGTTGTGCTGATGTTTATGAATTTCAATGGCTTCTCTGTGCAATCTGACAAAATAGTTGGTAGAATTGTCCAGTCTTTCAGTGTCTTGGAATAAGACCCTGTGTCCTGTTTGGGTCAGTCCATGTTCAGCCACTGCTGATTTCTCAGGTTGGCCAAGTCTGCAGTATCTTTCATGTTCTTTTATCCTTGTTTGTATGCTGAGTTTTGTTGTCCTGATGTAAACTTGTCCACAGCTGCAAGGTATGCAATATACTCCTGCAGAGGTGAGGAGGTCGCTTTTGTCTTTTGCTGATCATAGCGTCTGACAGGAAGCCAAGTCCTGAAAACCTCCAGACTAACAAAGACTACAGTCAACAATAGCCATGCAGATTAGCTTTGGATTTCACACATTAACAGATCACTTCAGGATACAATGGTTCCATATTAACATACCACACCCTCATTAGCACATTATCTTGATACTTACAGGACAATGATTAGCACATTACCTTTGATACTTTTTGCAGGACAATGATTCAGCTCAACCCAACCCCTTTCTGACTATATATTACTCTTCCTACACTTGACACTGAGAGACACTGTCCTTCAGTGTTACTCCTCTGAAGATGCCTGCCACAGCTGCTGGCGAAATGTCAGGAAAGAAAATACCAAGACCACGGTTTCACAGCCCGGATAACCCACAAGAACCAATGAACTCTGACCGTGAAAGCCTTCGACAATATTTTTAAAATAGTACCACCTTGATGATTATGACATAATATGGCATATTTTGGCATTCTTCATAAATGTCACTATTTCTGGAAATACCATACAAAATTACCCTGGAATACCTTCCAAATGTAACCTGATGTGATTTTATGTGATTATAGATATATATGACATGATGGGGCATGAAATGAATAAATATGGAGTCATTTAAATTGCATAATTAGCCATTCTCTTTGCAGCTGTTTAGATCTGTCTAATTTGTCAGACTGGGGAATTCCAGGCCCCTTCTCCACCCCAACAAAGTTGAAAAAATGCCAATAAGTGAATAATTTTTCTGTTTCTCTGTGTGCACTATATTAGTTTTATCAATTTTTTTAATATAACCACAAAGGAGTACTCTTCCTCTCAGTCTTTTCTCTTCAGTGAGGAAAACAATAACAATAATATAATGTGCTTCTTACAGTATCCTGATACTGTAAATATTGAAAGGCTGAGTCTGTTTTAAAATATTTAAGGAACACAAGTCATTGATACAGATGGAAAATTGTGAACTACAATGATGCAGAAGAATATGAATGAGCCAATTTTCAGATTGAGCAACCTTATCCTGTCCCTTTGATAACCATTTTTGTGTAAGCAAAGGCTTCTGTCAGAACAGCTACAATGGTAGTTTTTGTGAAAGCGTCATTTCTTGGCACCATAACATTATACATACACTAGGACAATTGAACAGCTTCCATGGCCTTTAGAATATTACATGGAATCCCTGAGCAGCATGCTACTAATTTCAAGACTTGACTATTATAATGCTCTCTGTGTGGGACTGCCTTCGAAGAGTACTTGGAAATTTCAGTTGGACCAAAACATAGCAGCTCAACTGTAGTATGGAGGAAGCCATTATGAAATATTACACCTGTTTCAAGACCATTGTACTGGTTACCTATTTCTGTCCAATGTAAGGTGTTAGTTCTTACCTTTATCATCTTTTTACACCTTGGAACCCACATACTTGAAGGACCATCTCTTTCAGTACTTGGCAACTCCAGTCACCTAATCAATGCAACCTCTCCACCCCCTCATACAGATACATTACAACTGCCACAACCGGCTCTCCTGCCTTGACAGTAGTGGCTCCCACATTGTGTGTGCCAGTGGCCTTCCTGAAAATGTCAGGAAGATGCCAACTGTTTTTTTTTTTTTTTATTGGACGTTTTTTGGAGGGTTCAATTCCCCACTCCTCTGCATGAAGCCTGCTGGGTGATCCTGGGCCTATCACAGTTCTCTATCAGCCCACATGGAGTCAGGCAATGGCAAAGCACTTCTAAACATCTCTTGCCTTGAAAACCCTACGCCGTAAGTCGGCTGCGGTTTGATGGCACACACACAAACGGAACTAATAACAGTCCCTATGTTCTTCCTCTATTTTTTAATTTTATTTTCTGGTTTTGTAAAATTGTTTTACACATCATTTTGAGCCACATTGAACCTTCTGTTGGAGAAAAGTGTTTGAAATAAAAAAGTAAAAACAATAATATAAATGATAAATAATACAAATACAAATAAAGTAAGTGCCCAGAGAAAGAACCATCTTTAGGTGTTCCTGGAAAGAGGTAAGGAAGGGATGCATTAAGTTCCATGCTGTAGAGGCAACACTTGAGAAGGCCCTGTTCCTGTTGTAGATAGATGGATAGATAGATGGATGGATGGATGGATAGATAGATGGATAGATAGATGGATAGATAGATGGATAGATAGATGGATGGATGGATGGATAGATGGATGGATGGATGGATAGATAGATAGATGGATGGACGGATAGATGGATGGATGGATAGATAGATAGATAGATAGATAGATAGATAGATAGATAGACAGACAGACAGACAGACAGACAGACAGACAGACAGACAGTTTATTTACGGCCCTTGGCCAGATAAAACGAAATGCATGCTGTTCCTGTTGTATGTTAATCTTCCATCCATTTGATTCAGCAGGACCTCATTGCTATTAGGAAGGTTCATATGGGAGTGGATGTGGCTTCAGATATCGTAGACCAAAACTAATTATTTTACTTATTTAAAACATTTTTATGCTACTTTTTTACTCAGACAGTGTCCCCACAACAGTAAACATCCAAACATTAAAACATTTCAACATTAAAATGTCAAGATACTAAAACAGCATTTAAAATATCATATAGGCATTTAAAATATTTAAACAATATAAACACACAAAGACAAAACAAAAAATCTTCACATGGGGGTGGAAGACAATGATAGAGGGAGACAGATGGACCTTTCTAGGCAGGCAGTTCCAAAGTCTCGGTGCCATGACCTAGAAGGCCCTATTTCAGGTTTTCACACATCTAAGCTAAAACGTAACTACATCTTTAAAACTAGGCATGCCATTTGCCCACTAACAGTGTGCAATCCCCCACCCTCAACTTTCTGTCCTTGATAATTTTAGGAGTGGGAAAGAAAATGGTGAGGGGGGATGACATTGATGGTGATGCCTTAGGAATTTCCCTTAGTCTGTAAGGTTGTTATCACAGAGGCTGTGAAAATTTCTAGAGCATCACCTATATGTTAGCCGAAATGCGCTTTAAATGGGGAATTAGCTGCGCATACGGTAACTATAATATTTATATAGCAGGATGCAACCAATATATACCAGAGCCCGTAACTGTGACCTTAGAATAATGACAGAGGCAAGGGATTCCAAATTAAGAGAGTTTATGTAGTTCAAGCATTCAATGTGGCAACACAAACATACACAGAGAATCTAGGAATCAAAAGAAAGGAGTACAGAGACGTTTGCCAATGTGGCAGGAATTTGTTGATGGGTTATACTGCACCTTTTCTGTAGATATCCTGAGTTCTGTAGACTAAAATTCAGGGAGAGAAGGGCAAGGAATTGGGGTTCTCATGGACTCGGCCAGCGAGGCGGGAGGGGGAGCATGACCAGGCTGAGCAAAACCCAACTCACAGAGGGACAGCAAATATGCCAGGGAAAGACCTATGGTAACATTATGGGTGTGGGGGACCACTAGATATACTGTTTTCTGGGGGCAGGGTGATTGGATTACCCCTCCTTGGTTCCAGGGTGACAAAAGGTGACAAAAGACCCTAATGGTCAGCTGCTGGGGTGATGACACTTTGGGGAAACTATTCTAATTCCAGTGACTTGTGCAACACCAGGAGAAACCGGGAGTCTCTGCAGATTGGATTAACGATCTAAAACAATAGGCGCGATCTTGCTTCGTCCAGGGATCGTCATTTTGCATTGCTGGAGGAGCGATTCATCTTTGTTATCTCAATGTCTCTCGATAGCCCGCTACTCAGGCTGATGATGCAAGGGAAAGGGGTGTTGGTGCAAGCTACATGCTTGTCAGCTCTCTGTGAAATGGTGCTTGCTGGATTGGAGGTACATTCAGGAAATGGAGTCTCTCTGGTTCACTGGAGAGGTTGACCTGGCCTCGGTTTCTCAGTTGCCTGCTCCGCGGGATGCATAGGAGCATTCGTGTCAGTTTCACTGGCGTGCGCGAGAGCCTTCCCCGTAGCATTTGGGGCTAGGTGCGCGGTTTGGAACAGCATGCGTATGGACACCCTGTTTGCTAACATATAAGTGACATCACTTCCTCTTGAAACTCCACATTTCCCAGCCACTGCCTCCCAAAACTCCCAGCATTTGCCAACACAGGGCTAAAAACCAGCACGTTGAACTATGTCCTTGAACTTTGCCCAGAAACATATGAATAAGCAAAGTAATTCATAGAGCAAAGGTGTAATATTGTCCCTCCTGAAAATTATTGACTAGCCAGACAGCAACATTTTGAACCAATTGAAGTTTCCAGGCAACTTTCAATAGTGGGCCCCATATTGAATGCATTGCCATAGTGTAATCAAGAAAGAACTAAGACATGTGAAGGAAAATGACTCTCGTGTGTGTGTGAAAAATGGTGGTATGATGAGGGATTCCCACCCTTATCCAATTAGAGGGCCTTTTAAAGGCTTTTCCTGTGCAAAACTGTTTAGCAGCAGAGTTCCAGGATTTATCAATTAAAGGGTGATTAACAACCTTTAATTCTGATAATACAAAAGAGTAAGGGAGTGAGTTCAGTTCTTTGAACTATTAACCTGCACACCAGAAATATTTTCTTTTGAGATAAGAAAATATTCTTTTTATAGAGCAAGACAGAAAAAATACAGGCATGAAAAAGTTAACCCTACAATTACTGTGAAAAATAGGGAAATTATCAGAATTCATAGCATTGCTTAATTGTATTATAGCAACTAATAGTTTTAAAAGAAAATCAGCTTTCGGCTTGTTGTCTCACTGCTTTTAGGGATTATCAAAAACCCAAATTACCCATCAAGAAATCTCACCTAGTCTTTTTCTAAAACTTCCATCCGGATAAATCTGACTTGCTTTTCACAGGAGTGCATATTTATAGAAAAATAGCAATCTCTAATCTTTCTCAAAATCTGTTCTGTCATAATCATGTGGTTAGTATTTAGATAACTGATTGGTTCATAACTAAATATGAGATAATCAACATTAATGTATGAGATAAGTATGAGATAATCAACATTATGAGATAATATATGAGATATCTATTATATAAATATAAAAATATAAATATAGATAGATATTATATAAATTATATAAATATATTAATATAAATATGAGATAATCAACATAATCTAAATATGAGATAATCAGCATTAATCAGTATGACCTCCCTTGCTAACTGGTCATTTATTGTCTCTTAACAATATAATCTCTGGGGTTTTTTTTCTGGATTGAGTTTGTTTATCCACCATCTAATCTATTACTTTAGCCAGCTTCTTCTTGGAATAGTGGCTTCTTCATCTGTGTCTCACAAAAACAAGCAGTAGAACTAGATGTCATTAGCATACTTATCTCTAGATTTCAGGATGACGTCCCCTGGTGGCTTTGAATAGATTTTAAATACCTTGAGAGACAGAATGGACCCCTGAATAACTCTATAGGGCAAGTTCCAAGAAGAACAATCGACTCCCTGCGCTAGTTTGTGGAAGAAGTAGAACTACTCGAAAGCATTGCCTATCAGATAACCTTAAAAGACATCAGAAGGATACCATGGTTGATGGTACCAAAAGCCACTGAGATGTTCAGGAGAATTAGTACTTTTTCTCCTGTCCTTCTCCAAATTAAAGTTGGCATGTGCAAAACAGTGATATCCAAAACCAGGCCTACACAACAGAATTAATTACAGGATTGAGGTAAGAGTTTATTTGAGCTGGGAAGTAATTGGTGAAGCTTTACTCACTGGATGAAGGAGGTACAAAAGGCATGTGCAAGCCTAGCAGCAAACTGTGATGTAAACTTGTTTACAAAACAAACAGTATAGTAGCCAGTTTTCCTTCAAATGATGTTGGTTTTCCTTCAAATGCATTAGAAACTGTCAGTGGAGATAGTTCAGGAAGAAAAGTGATAAAGCTGAGAATGGTGTTAAATAAAATAATCATTGCAAATGACTATTGGGAAAATCCCCATATAGACGTGTGACTATTTCAGAGCCATTTGGTTGGTTACCCCTTAACATTTCCACATGCGTTTTGAAGTAATATCATTGTGTGCCAGAGAACTTAATTGCAGCATTGTGTGCGGATAAACTCACCTTTAAAAAAAAAAACCTGATTGAAATAGACTGGCAGCCTTGAACAGTGTGAGATTTAAAATAGGTTGCCATACCTTTTGTGTGAGTTATCTCAATATCATCAGGATGGTAGACATTCAGAGGGAGAGGAGCATATCGGAAAATTGACAGCTTTGTGGATGATTTGAAAGCAGAAGCAGGATATATTAAAAAATACCAGAGAGAGGAAGCAAGCACAGAAATACAGAGAACCCAACGATCAAGGGTGTTGTCAATAGACTCTTACAGTAGGCTAGCAGAGAGAGCTAGAGCATTTCAAATACAGATGCTATCACGCTGGAAAGGTACACACTCATCTCTAGTGGGAGACTTATCCATTCTGACCTCTTCCTTTGGTTGTCCTGGCATCTGTGTGATCAGGTGTTCAAATAATAATGGGAAATTAATTTGGAAATCATGATGGAAAGCAGTGGTGTAATCTATAAACAGTGGCAATATTTTATTGGTATTGTTGCTAGTGGTAGTTTGTTTCTTGGGTTGATAAGGAGTATTGCATCCATTAAGCTAAGGGCCTCGCTTGTCAAGACAATGAGAGATCTATGGTTGGATTTCCCCAGCATTTTTAAAACAGAGATAGCAGCCGCATGGGTAGGGTTTCCAGGTTCCCCCTCTCCTCCTGCGGGAGATTTTTTGGGTGGGGATCGCACGTGCACAGCCATAAGTGGTGTGATCCCATCACTTCTGGTTTACTTCTAGAAGCACCACAGCGCAACAGGATATATTTGAGTGGTAAATCGTCCTGTCGTGCTGCGGTGCTTCTGGAAATAAACCGGAAGTGATGGGATCGCATTGCTTGCGGCCCCGTGTGCTCGCAATCCTTGCTGAGGGCCAGCTGATGGATTGGCGGGCAATTGCATGCCATACCAAGCCACCTGGCAACCCTATGCATGGGTGCCTGAAGCAGATTGCGATCATGCAGGTGGGGCAGGGGGGGGAAGGTTAGCTCTTCCACCCTACATGCTTTAAACCTATCAAAACTGACTCCTCCTTGGCCTCAGAAGGGGGGGGGAAGCCCTAGATACCCATCTTTTGCTCATTTTTTCTCTCTTTCCAAGTGTGTGTCGATTGGCAAAACTGTGTGGGTGGATGAGTTAAACTCTTCATCTTCCCCCCAGGCATGGCACTGATCCAAATCAAGGCCCTGCAAAAGTATTCTTTCTATTTTTAAAATGCTGGGGATGGCTGATCATGGATATCCCAGTGTCTCATCTAGTTAGATCCTAACAGAAGAGTTTGAAGCAAAGGAGAATGCTTAATTCTATGGTTGGGGGGGAACCCTCTGCTCTGAGCTGCTCTAGTTATATCCTCAAAAAGAATGTACGAACCACATAGAGAAATCTGTTTAAGTAATATTCAGCTTTGGATGCTAATTACTTCCCATCTGTTAAGTAGAGAATCCTGCCTCTGGCAGTGGCCAAGTAACACCGGTTGCCTCCAGGCATACTCAACTACACCTTTCATAATCCATCTAGCCAATTGAGTACTGACATGGGATACCATTCCCAGCTAACCCCTGCAGGTAATCAGCTTTTTGCCTAATACATCTGGTCTAAACTCCCTTGTATCGTTCTCTTCACCCACATAAGAGCAAATGTTAAAAGCTTATAAAATTATATACAGTTCTTTGCAAGTCCCATTGAATTTTTTTTTCAGTGACCTCCTCCAGCCTGACTGTAACAAATTGCAAATTCCACAGTTTGACTTTAGTACATTGGACAGGGTAGATTTTCTTCTTATTTTTCAATTTATTCCTCTTGCTTTTTTTTAACAGGACAAAATAAAAAGGGGGCTTTTAATCAGTACCCTGTAGTTCATTTTCTAATTTTTTTACCTATACCAACCATGTCTGTCTCTTTTCTTTGTCAATAAGTCTTCTTTCATTGCAAGAACAATAAGTGCCAAAGTTAATCTTATTATTTTTTCTATTATATTCATTGTCAATGATCGTTAGACCAAATTTTATATGTCAAAGTACCACCTACCACAGGCTACATTCAGCTTTAATAGCCAACCTCTCTGTTGATAATTTGAATACATCATAGGTCTCTTTGCCTTTTGGTCCTCTTCAAAGAGAAAAGACCTGTATTTTAGAACCTTTTCTGTATATTGTCTATATGGAATTCATTTCTTCCTTTTCTGATGTCACTTTATTGACATCATTAATCTATGCTGGCAACTAAGACAACTCGTGAACCTTTAAAATAATTTAAAGGTTGTTGAAAGTTTTATCTCATCATTCATTTCTAAATTGAAGTGCCATGCTTATTATTTATTAGTTGGTTGGTTTTAAATATTTCCTACCAAAGTGGGACCCTTTGCTTTCTAGATGTCTCTGGTGTTTTGCTGTTCATTTTCACAACTATGTGAATTGAGTGATCAGGGTAGGGTTGCCAGGTTCCTCTTTGCAACTGGCAGGAGGTTTTTTGGGGCAGAGCCTGAGGAGGTCAGGATTTGGGGAGGGGAGGGACTTCAATGCCATAGAGTCCAACTGCCAAAGCGGCCATTTTCTCCAGATGAACTGATCTCTATCGGCTGGAGATCAGTTGTAATAGCAGGAGATCCCCTGCTACTACCTGGTGATTGGCAACCCTAGAGCAGGGTAATGATTGGAGACAATGACTCAGCATGTTTACGACAGAGGTGTCTTCAGGTCAGAAGAGTTAGCAGAGGATTGCCACTATTCACCAACATGTGATTTATATACCCAGACTTCACAGAGCAGCTTGCCTGTCCTGCTGCAGCCCATTGAACTTCATGAAAGTTTGTACTAAGGTATGGGGTCAGTGTAGAGTTGCCAGTTTGAGGATGGGAAATCCCTGGAGATTTGGGGACACAACCTGGGAAGGGCAAAGTTTGGGGAGTGGAGGGAGATCAGCAAGGATGTGATGCCTTACAGTCTTCCCTCCAAAGCTGCCCTTTTCTCCAGGGGAACTCATCTTTGTCATCAGGAGATCAGTTGTAATTCTGGGAGGACTCTAGTCCCCACCTGGAAGCAGCTGATCCCCAGGAACAGCATATAGGACAGACAATAGGGAGGCTTGCACCAGGAGAGTGGAATCAGAGGAAATCTCTGTCTCCTCTTCCTTAAAGAAAATGCTACTCCTTTGGAAGAACTGTGTGGTTGGATATGAGATGCCAACCCAATGTTGTTTTTATGCCTGCTAGAGAAAATGTTGAAGTTCTTTTTCTTTTTCTTCAAGGGGATAAAAAAAAACTTGGAGGATGATAATTTGGCAAGATAAAGCCCTGAAAAAGGATTACGTTGTCCCCTTTAAATTGCAAGCTTTGCAGCTGCAATTGGTGATGGGGAAATGGTCAGGGATAATAATCACAGAGCCATACGCAATGTGTAGTTCTACTGTAAGACAATGCTTCCTGTGACATATGCAGGTGTGTGTGTGTATATATATACACACACACACACACACACACACACATCTTTCCTCAGAACAACAGCTTTATTTAAATGCCTTGCTATCTTAAGCAGAGTTATACCCTTCTAAGTCCATTGAAGTCGATTGGCTTAGAAAGGTATAACTCTGCTTAGGATGGTACTGTTGATTGGTTAAAAACTCTCCATAGATTTCATTTTCCTTGAAATAATTTCATACGGGGTTTTTTTTTGCTCCACAACAGCAGGTTAAAGCAAGGTGTTACTCAACACTCTTCACCTTTTAATAGGGCTGCCAACTCTGGCTTGGGAATTTCCTGGAGATTTGGGGGTGAAACCTTGAGAGTGTGGGGTTTGGGTAAGAGAGGGGTATAACGAGGTCTAATGTCATAGAGTCCATCCTCCAAAGGCAAGCCCCTACCACTGTTGCTTCACAGTACTCATATTCAAAGGTTTATTGCTTCTGAAAATGGAGTTTCTATTTAGTTACCATGCTAATATCCTCCATAATTTGGTTACCATACTCTAGTTGGGGGCCTGGAGATCTGGAATTACAGCTTATCTTCGGAATACAGAGATCTTTCCCCTGAAGAAAAAGGCTGCTTTGGAGCATGAACTCTATAGCATTATACCCCGCTGAGGTTCCACCCCTCCCCAAACCCTTCCCACGCTGCACCCCAATTCTCCATGAATGTCCCTACCAGGAGTTGGCAACCCTAATTTGTCCAATGCCTTTATAAAGTTATATATGTTAGTGTCTATCACTACATCCTATGACTGAGTTCGACAAGTTAACTATCAACTTCTTTTCATGCTGCCAAGTTCTAACATTATGGGAGAGGAAGGAAAAGTTCACACTATCCACTTTCTTCTCTCATGCAAAATTCCATAAGCTTCTAATATGTCTCCTCATAGTCTTTCCCCCTAAACTGAACAGGTCTTTGCATAGCTTTAGAAACTCTTGTTGTGGATCTGGAAAACTCTAATGGCAAGATCAGTTAGGTAACTCATTTGATACTTTTATTTATTTACAATATTGTTAACCCTCCCTTTTCTAAAATCAGACCCAAAGCAGGTTAAATGAGAATAAAAAACAACACACAACTAAAAATCCCCAAACTAGCATATATTTGAAAGTGTGTGTAAAGTGCCGTTAAGTCGCAGCTGAGTTATGGGACCGCAGCAAGGGGCTTTCAAGGCAGAAGTGGTTTGCCACTGCTTTCCTCTGCAGAGTCTTCCTTGGGGGTGTCAGGTCCCTTCCAAGTACCAATCCTGCTTAGCTTCTGAGATCTGACAAGATGGGGCTATACCATACCACTTTCCCTCCCATATATATGAATAATTAAATTTTATTTTAAAAAAGGAAATCCCATTAACTTTGCAAATGTATTAAGACTGCAATATGTGAGGTTCTCTAGCATTTGCATCCGCCTCTCACAAAAGTTGCTATTGGAAGGTTTAAAAAGGGAACACAGACTGCATGGAGTTTATAAGGACAAGGAAATGAAAAACTGGGACAATACAAACAAACAGGTATATATAAGGAATATAGAAGACAAGCCCCACTCTTTGGAAACTCTCATTAGAGTTGCTCTGGCTTTGAGCCTTTAGAATTCCCCCCCCCCAAAAAAAAATGGGCTAGAAGCTTCAAACTTGCTTTAGAAAACACAACCAATTAAAAGCTCTCAATAGCAATATTATTCGTTGTACTATAGTGTCAGTCCTTTCCCCATGCCTGGGTCACACTATTCCTGCATCCTCAAGTTGCCTCCTATTGATCTATCCGTGAATTGATTCTTCATGCAGCATGGGTGCTTCCACACATATATTCATGCAAGAAGCTTTCTAAAAAAAGACTGCAAATGGATTAAGAATGATGACAATTTTTAGTGTCATTCAATGGTTTATTCCTTAGTGAAGGATGATTCCATGGAAGTGCGGGTCATTCTGAGGAATCCAGTCCTGGCTACTATAAAATATTTTAAAATACAAAAAAAAAAAAACTTTATTATTTTGAAAGGAAATTAGGAAGTGAAATTTGTGATTGGGCATCATTGCCTACACATACTGTGAAGGCCATTCCCTTCTCTTCAGAACCTCAGAGCTGTGGCTGCGTTAACGTTTTGTCTTTGGCCTCCACTGATCTTCGCCCATTCTTTACTAGCCAATTCTGACTTTTGAAAATTGCCACTTCTTGCACTCAGGAAAAGAGAAATATTTACTTTACTTGTAACTGCGCTTAGAAATAATCATGGCAATAAAGGAGATCAGAGAGGGAATCTGAAACATAGCTCTTTCACTTCAGGAGCAAAGACAAAAAGATCTTTCTGTATACTTTGGAGGCTTATTAGCCTATGAAAGGAAGAGACTTATGTTGGTCGTGAATCAAAGGGAATCTTTGGAATATGTGATTATCTTTAATATACATGGTGTCACATCACATTTATCCCAGTCAAGCTGAGGCTTGTTTCAGAATGAATGGGGTTGATCGTGGACTTCTGGGATATGAGAGGCATTAGAATATTTTTTTTGATAGAACTGAATTTTGTGTTGGGTCGCAGAGCAATGAAATTCTTTAAAATGTCCTTCTCACTATATGTCACACATTCACAATATGTAAGTAATAGCTTTCCACTCTCAAATTAACCTAATATCTTGATTACTGTTACAGCTAAGAATATTAATCTATACCATGTGCTACAAAGAAATGAATAAAAGGACTGTCAGTATATATAATATTGAGACTCATGGCTCACCCATTCCCGAGGAATCAGGTACATGTGCTAATAATGCTTGTTTACTACACCCTATCCCTAGCTAGCCAACAGACAATTTAAATTAAAATACATCATCCTACTTTTAGAGGATATACAGGTTTGGACTTGGCCCAGTCTCCAAATGGAGAGCCAGCCACCAAGAATGCTTCTTGATTATTCTTTGCAGACGTGAAGGATGGATGGATGGACAGGGTCCTTATCAGTCTGGAAGGACATGTTGGAAAATAAGGATAGAGGTAGTCTTTTAGGTATTTTTAGAGTGTAATCCATTGAAATGAGTGGTCTTAGAAATATGTAACTCTGCGAGGATTTCAGTGCTACAGTCGTAAACCCCCCAGACATCGTAAAATTATTATCTGGATTTGGAAGCCATCTCCTCTTTGTAAATTTTATCCAAAATTAGAAAATAAAAGTCTGCAACATCTATACAAAACTTAAACAATAATCACTTTCCCCAACTGTTTCCTGTTTTTTGGGTAAAAAAAAAATCTATTGTCCACCTTGACCTTAACAGTGACAGCAATAAATGTCATCAATACATTGAGATGTTGAACTCTTCAGCAGTGTGCCATTACTATACACAGCAAGTGCCTCAATAACTGTGGACAACATTTGGGGGGGGGGAGTGTCAAGTCACAGCTGACTTATGGCACCCCATGAGGGTTTTCAAGGGAAGAGATGCTCAGAGGCGGCTTGCCATTGCCAGCCCCTGAGTCACAAACCTAGACTTTCTGGTGGTCTCCCATTCAAAAAGAAATCAGGTCTGACCCTGCTTAGCTTCCAAGATCTAATGAGATCTGGTTAGCCTGGGCTGTCCAGGTCAAAGAAGTGGACAGCATAAGCCCTCTGAAACCCATGGTGAGGATTTGTATTTGGAAATTATGTCATCAAAATCTGAACGGAATCCTATTTATTAATTTCTATAAATAATCTTAATCTGATCACTGAATATTAATTTTGGTAATGTCTGAAATCTTCAGAAATGACAATTATTCTGGTGACTTGCCCTCTGCTTTACAAAATTATACACAGTAAAGGACATCAGAAAGCTGCTGCATTTATTCTCTTCCTCCCACTTTGATGAGCAGCGTACCTGCAGGGGTTAGGGACAAATGTTTGTACACTCTGGAAGACATGCAGCTGTAAATGGGGAGGGATTTGAAACAGAGGAGGCATTTCCCAACCCTGCAGTAGATTTTCAGCAAGGAACAATTGCAAATGTTTTGTTTGCCCAGAAGACTGGGGGGATAAAGTCAACTGCCCTCCCAACTAAAGCACAATCGAACTAGGGGAGGCATAAGAAATAGATGGGGTACTAAGTTTGCCACCATAGTGGTCAATCTCCCACCCTCATGTTCTGGCTCCTGCCCTGCTCTGTGGAACAGCGGGAGAGAAAATGATGGTGGTGGGGAATCATCCATGTGATGCCATGAGCCATTTTCTGTTGAGAGGGCAGAAGTGATGGTACAGCATCAGTGATGCTCTAAGAATTTACCAAATTTCTATAGTATTTACTATAAAGATTCAGGAAATTCCTAGAGTATTGCATTTGCTGATGCCGCATGATCACTTCTGCCCATTCACTTTCAGTTGAAGTCACAGCATACATGATGCTCCCCCTCCCTAGACTCATATTGCTCCCAGGGATTGCAAGTGGAGGGCTGGCAACCCTATATGTCAGATCCTGCTTCATGTCTCTTTCTCCCCTCAAATAATCAGCAGGGATCAAATTCTTCTCTTAATTAACTTCATGTTACAGTTACCAAATTGTTTGTCTGATACAAATTTCACCCCAGCAGTTACTGTAAGGGGGCAAAGATGGGCAATATTTTATCCAGGAATAAAATAAGTAGGGAACAGATTTTTGCCTCATTCCTTCCTCCTGCCACATTTTTCATTCAGTGTTTTCCTTGCTGCTCAGCAAACTTCTAGTAAGAGTCTGACTAGGAGAACAATATCTCAACACTAAAGTCCAGCAATGCATGAAAAAAGAAAAAACTCAACTTCCCTCACCCCCCACACTCATTTTTTGTTTAAAATTTCCCCCCATCCCACCTCTCATTGCTTGGAAATCTCAGAAAGGGAGGGAAACTTGCATACACCCCAATTAATGCCTTGCTGTTCCTGCTCTGTGAGTGAGAAGGCATGTGTGTTCCGCCTGTCTGTTTGAATACATCAATAGTTTTACCAGAGAGTTTCCTCCAATTCCTAGGGAGGCATAATATCACTTCCAATAAGTCACATCATGCTATTGGTCAATGGCCATTTATTTTATTTAATTTTTTTCCTGCCGCCATTCACAGAGGCAGTGGAAAATGCCAGCTGGGGACTGAGGATCCCCCACTCCCACCCAGGGGCTGGTAACCCTACTACATTCCAGAGATCTGTGTATCCCAATTAATGTTAAAGATGGATCCAAATAACTGCCTTTTGTGAAACCTGGATTCATTTTCATTAAGTTATGCATAGCAGAGCTAACCTTATTAAAACTTTATCAGGCTTTCTGCATTTTTTTAAAGACTATTATAAAGTGCAGACAGGATTTTTTTATCAGTTCAGGAACATCTTCTGTTATTATCCCCCCTTTTTATTTTTTGCTGAACATCCAGCCTGAAGCACTGGTCTCCTGAATTTGCTCACTACTCTGTGATGTTTCATCTGATCCCAATAAAAACTATTATGCTACTGTTGATTTTGGATTTTCTGTAATGAGCCACCATGGCTACTGTCAATTTTTGATAGCTATATCCAATTTCTCTGGTGTGACTGGTTTGGAAATCATCACTACACACTGTACTGTAAGTGTGCTAGGATATGACTTTTTACTTGATGCTATGAGATTATCTTCCTTGTTAATACCTTGTATGATCGGAATTTATTCCCAAGAAACAAGAATAAATAGAGGAAACCCAACAAAATTGCTGTACACAAAATATTTAGATTAGATAGAGAATTTATGTTAAAGGGCTATAAATGCTTCCATATAAATGCTTATAAAGGGCTATAAATGCATTCCTTAGCAACTTCTAGTATTCTATGATGAATTAATGAACAGTTGAAGGTGAAAGGGCTCACTAAAATTTGGGTCTTCTCCTGTGGATAAGAACATTGTCCAGGAAATTACATATTAAAGCCTTAGCACCTCCCCCCCCCCATTTCCGTAGGAGACCAGTAAATAATCAGCTGAAAACAACTGCTGGGTTTGACCTGCTTCTTAAGGTATCCTTCTGGCATAGGGGCTTGTTTGTTTTTCATCCCGTGATGAAATGCAGAGCAACTCTCCTGAGACGATGCAGCTCCAAGCTCATAACATCATCTTTTGGAGGAATGATTCTGGCTGTCTGCTATCACTTGCGAAAGCAAGAGAGAGAGTAACTTCCTTAGAAGTGCTTTGATTCTGCTGGAAATATACCAATCTAAATCAATCTCATGTACCTTTGCCTGAAAGCTGAGGTTCCGATAGAGAGGGACCACAGAATGTTTAAATGTCAAAGCATTGAATGAGCCTTACTGTATACTATTTCAAATTAAATACATTTCCCAGATGACCACTTCCATGGTGCCCCTCACTTTTTCTGTTTGCTATTTTTTAAGGGATGGGTCATGCTTGAGTCAAGTATACACTTTTTGAAACGCTTATAATGTTCATGTGTCCCAGTGCCAAATATTTCATCAGAAACAGTCCTAAATCTTGAAAATTCTTCTAATAAGCAGTTTCTTAATGAAATATGTTTTGGGCTGTAAGGAAAAAAATGTTCTAAAGAAGCAATTTCTTCCCAACAGTGTTAACTAAGTGACTGCTTAGGACAGCATAGGGAGGATGATACCAATGTACTACAGGGTCGAAGTTCAAAAGGGCGCCAACTATGGGGCCCTAACAAAACCAGTCAAAAAAAAGGAAGAAAAAGGGGAGAAAGCACAGAGCCATGCCTCTGAGCAAAGGTGAATAGCCAAACCCGAAAATATTTTGGGAATCACCTATTTTTTTGGGAATCTTTTTTTTTTTGGGGGGGGGGGGGTTGGGAATCACCTATTCAGCTTTGGCTTTATCCCCAGGTTTTGGCGTTTGGTAAAACCAAATCCTGAAATTTACTGAAACAGCTAATTTTGGTTTTATTTTCAGTTCAGGTTTATCGATATGCACAACCCTACTGGTAATGTTAACATGCACTGGTCCCATTGGTGATTCCAGACACGCACATATGGAAAAAGATAGTGATAATAGCACAGCGTCATCAGGGTAAAATAATAAAGCAATGGGAGAAGAGCCCAATTTAGGAAAATGGCCCTCTACTGTTTTTAAAGTTAACGCAAGACCGTTTATAAAAAGATTTAAAGAGATAAGGGGTCAATATAGATCCGTTTCATGCCTCAGTTTATGGCAGTCTCTCTAGTTAGTTCACCTTGAGGGCCATATCAAACTTGATAACTGGTCGAGAGATGCAACTTTTGTATGAGAAAAAGCAATATCTTATTGATTGAAGTCTTGCTTAGTTTCTTTCACAGGCAGTTTATTGGAATAGAATCAAAGGTGCTCTTCAGATCAAGAAAAGCTGCAAACAATTTCTTTCCACCAGAATCACCATATTTCTTGGCCAGGTGGGCTAGGAACCGGATCTGTTCCCTACCCAGTATTTTGTTTTCATTCATCCATGAGGAGAACTTGTCTGATAGATGACTTGCCTAAAGTTTACCAGTAATGGACAGGAGGCTAATAGGATGGTAATTAGCTGTCAAGTGTGGCTCTCCTTTTTAATAAACAGGGACTACTATGGGCCTAGTCCAGGGCTCAAACATTCTCCCTGTTGCATCAGTAAGAGAAAAGAATGTAGTTAGGGGAGACGTACACCAAGCCAAGTGTTCCTTAAACCGTTCAGGAGGAAGTCCATTAGGTCCAGGGGCTTTCACCACCTTAAGCTGTTTAATCAAGGAGACGATTTAGTTGCACCTCACAGGGGGCACATGAAAAAAACTGTTCAGCAATATTGGTCCATGCAAAATCAAAAAACAAGAACAAAATCAATGTAAGAAGTTTTAATAGGGACAACCGTACAGACCGAAAACATTCTTTAGATCAGAACTCTTCAGCAGGCTGAAAGATGCAAAAGATGAAGGATGAAAAGCAGATTCTTCAGGCCATGATGTTAACTTCTGATCTTGTATGCATTGTCTGCTTGCATCCCTCAGATAAGGCATTCAGCATTCAGGGCCTGAAGAATCTACTTTATGCCCTTTATCTTTTTAAATTTTGTAACAGCGAGCTGATGAAGAGTCCTGGTGAGCTCAAAAGCTTGCACAATGTTTTATGTCAGTTTGGTTGGTCTTATTAAATGTTTTACACAGATGTTGTCCTGTTTTTGGTAGACAAAATGGACAATTGATTAGCACATTTAATCTGAGGTCAAAACATACTCCACCATATCTATAATTTCACAGAATATATGAAAAAGAATTGTTCAGGAGGGCATTTCTACAATGGGAATAATAATGTGACAAAATGGAATAGGGTTATAGTTTAAATTGTCACTGAAAAAGTTAAGTAGTTTCCTCTTCCCCTCCCCCTCTTTCCCCTCTTGCTGCATTGTTTACAATACATCATACGGTTTTTATTTAATTCTTCTCTAATGTTGTGATCTAAGTTTTTATATTGTTTATTTCTCAGTAGTCTAATCTAGTTTTGCATTGTGTGTGTGTGTGTAAATAATTCTGTAATTTGCCTTCAGTCTTAACAACAAAGATGTGTTGTAATGGCAGTAAATAAATAAATAAAATTGGAAGAAGAGGACAGGCTGTATAGACTGCACAATTTAAAAAAGATAACTACTTTTTCCAAAGTCCCTGGTTTGTCCACCTTGATTCAGTAGAAATGTGATGTATTAACATAGCAATAAAAACAATGTCACAAAACCCAGTAAGTAGCATAAGACAATCAATAAAAGCATATTTTGTGTTCTAAAACACAAGGTGAGTCAATAAGGCCAATCTGTTATTGTATGAGCACTGGTAGGCCACCAAAGAGCTTAAAGTGGTCACAGGCCTTTATTTTGAAATGGTGACTATGATGAAGAAGAAAAAAACTAGGGTTGCCTGATTTAATTGGTTTAATTGGCAGGCTAATCAACAAAGTCAGGGGCCAATTTTAATCAGCGAGGGCAGATTTTTATTGGGGAAGCTAAGAGTTAAGGATGCACTTGTTCCTTTTTTAAGGCTATTTTGGTTCAAGTATGTTTCCATAAAAGGGAATGGCAAAAGAAATAAGTAAAACTAGCTATTCTTTTTTTAAACAATGGGATGGCTTTTGTTTGCTAAATTGTTTGATTCTTCCATATATCAAAAGGTGCTTATATTGGGAATAAGCATTTCTCGTTCAATTGATTGATTGGTTGACATCCCTTTAAAACAAATGCACTCGGAATTAAGTTAGATGAGCTTGAAGTCACAGTAGAAGCTGACAGTAAGCAATGAAGGGTATACCTCGGATTGTTCAACATTTCAACACCCAGTTGTTGTTTTTTCCCCAAGAAAAATGTTCAGCTTTTGTTGGGGCTCTCATGCATTCATTGCATTTGCTGAAGGCTGAGAATCTCAACAAAGGTTGTGCTTGATCCTCTGCCTAAGTAGAACCCTGCACCATGGACAGCTCCATGTCCTTTCCTGTAGTGGGACTAAAGCCTTTCAACTAAATGAAGCACGGAGACACCCCCAAATGTACATATACAAGGAAAACCTGTATGCTTTTCCTAATGGGGTCAATACTAGATTGGTGGGATCATTTAAGGTCAGAAAATCACTGCAGAGGAAACTCCCAACAATCCCTTTGCACCATAGTCTTGATCTGAATCAAGGTCACCCATAGCTCCAACTTACCAATTTTAGAACATGCTCTGCAAATGCTATTTCAAGCTGTAGTATAAGTTAGCACAAAGAATTAAAAAGGTAAAGGTCCCCTGAGCAAGCACCGGGTCATTCCTGACCTATGGGGTGACGTCACATCCCGACGTTTACTAGGCAGACTTTGTTTATGGGGTGGTTTGCCACTGCTTTCCCCAGTCATCTTCCCTTTACCCCCAGCAAGCTGGGTACTCATTTTACCAACCTTGCAAGGATGGTTAGTTTTTAAATCAGAGGCAATATGACTTGAACAGCAACATTTGAGTTCAGTAGCACCTTAGAGACCAACAGATCTGACAAAGGGAGCATTGACTGTTCAAAGCATATACCTCGAAAATCTTGTTGGTCTCTAAGGTGCTACTGGACTCAAATCTAGCTGTTCTATTGCAGACCAACAAAGCTACCCCCTGAAAATATGACTTGACTGTCAACATCCTGCAAAATTTGGGATGGAAAAGATGGCAAGGGATTCAGCTTGAAAGAAAAGTGGCCTTTTGCATTTTCTTCTTAAAGGTGTAGACACTCATGTTCCACCTGCGAAATCTTGATCTTAATGCTGCTTTAGACTTAACCTCCACCTTCCCCTATAATTCTTGCCCTACTGTTCCAGAATATTCTAAATGTATTGGGCATGGTTTATCTGATTTGCTTAGAGATAATATATTTAGTGTTGTCTTAGTTCCAAATTCTGAGACCTTTGGCACAGTCAGGAAACCGATACAGTAAAGTTTGAGTGGGATTGATTTGAAAAGAGACATCTGCTTCTATTAAATATTTCTCATCTTTCATCAACATTTCATTAGGAGCTTTTCCAAGCAGCTGTCATCGCAAGGCCTTTCAGATTTGGTCTTTTGATACTGCCCTAGCTCCAATAGAGAAACTGTGAAGATAAGAAACTTGGGGGTGATTGGATTGAATCATGACAGCAGAGACACTGTTTCAGAAATGGTGTTTTCCGTTGCTATGCAATTTTCCCAGAAGAGCAGGAATATCATTTACACTTAAGACAAATTCATTTGAAAGAAGTGAATGACACGCGGTGGAGCTGCTAATGACAGAGTCGAACTTCAATTAAGCAAACAACAAAAGCGCTGATATCATGGCGGAGTGAAAGACTGAATGGATTTATGCTGTTCCAGACAGAACATATTTTGTTTTGTTTTCATCTTTCCTGTGTTCTCATGTTGTCTGTTGATTTGGAATCCACGATTCTTCAGTCACCTACCCTGGGTTTGAATGTCGCAGTTCAAACAATAGCACCTCACTTTAAGTGGGAATATTAAGAATATTATACTGACACTCACATAGTGATTATGAAGATCAGTTTTCATAGCCTGATTCATTGCTCGGTAATGTTTAATATGGGGGGGGGGGGCAGTGAGAGTCACTGAATCCAGCGGGCTTTCACAAAGGCGTAGGGGAACATGGCTCAGTGGCTCTCAGGTATGACTCAGTAGAAGGCAACTTCATGTGTTCAGATGACACGAAGGCAACCATCACATGCACATCTGCCTGGTGGAAAAAGTAATTACACTCATTGGGACTGCCTTTTCAGTAAATAGAATGAACAGAATTGGGTCACAAGGACACTTTTTGTTGCTAGCGTCATTTTAAAAAATGGTAATATGTGTTATATATTTATTTTAAGCCCTGAACTGGATAACCCAGGCTAGCCTGATCTTGTCAGATCTCAGAAAATAAGCAGGATGAGCCCTGGTCAGTATTTGGATGGGAGACCACAAAGAGAGTCCAGAGTTGGAATGCAGAGGCAAGCAATGGCAAACCACCTCTGAACTTCTGTTTCTTATGGGGTTGTCATAAGTAGGATGCACCTTGACACCACTTGACCAGGCATTTTCGAGTATTGACAGACAATTTAAGAATTAATGAGACATAATCAAGGCACCTGATTATTTGTATACTCAGTGCTCAAGGTGTTGTATTAGTGAAAAGTCATTTGTTAGGGCAGGAAAGATATTGCACATTTGGCATGGATCTGTATCGTGCAGGTGGATGACTCAGTACAATATAGGAGAATGACCAATGTGACAATCTATTCACATATGTCAGACACAATTCCCTATAAATAGCAACATTAAAGAAAAATTGATTTGACATTGCCTGTTGCATCTTCTGCATGGTAGCATGCTTTCAGTAAACAGCATTATTAGGAACAAGTTGCAATCAACAGTGAGATGACAATACAGTATATAAACCTCTGATTATATTAGTGTGGTGGCTTACTGAATTTTTTGGCAATGTACTTTGTGGCAGAATACTTTCTACTAGCACTACTGGCTTCAGTTTTAAACAGTTTTGCACCAACATCCACACTGTTTTCAGGAAGTGGTGCATTGCTGTTTTCTTCTCAAGGATTCAGGGGTGAGCTAGTCTCAAAGATAGGGTAGAGCTTTATAATAGCACAAACAAGATGAAACTCTTTAGTGTTTAATAAGGTCAAAAATATGAAGAAGGAGGAGGAGGAGGAGGAGAAAAAGAAGAGTTTGTTTTTTATATGCTGACTTTCTCTACCACTTAAGGAAGAATCAAACTGGCTTACAATCACCTTCCCTTCCCCTCCCCACAACAGACACCCTGTGAGGTAGGTGGGGCTGAGAGAGCTCTAAGAGAGCTGTGACTAGTCCAAGGTCACCCAGCTGGCTGTGTAGGAGTGGGGAAACAAATCCAGTTCACCAAATTAGCATCTGCCGTTCATGTGGAGGAGTGGGGAATCAAACCCGGTTCTCCAGATTAGAATCCACTGCTCCAAATCACTGCTCTTAACCACTACACCATGCTTGCTCCCCACTCCAAGGCAAAACTGCATGAGAGAGAGAGAGAAATTCTGCACATTGATAATCCAAAACTGCAATCTAAATAAATTAAGCCATTTAAAGAATTGCACATATATTTGGCTATTTTGCATAATTTGTTCTGATTTGGTTCATCACAGAGAAGGAAAAAAACCCTCTGCCTGGTACTGATGGCCTTTTTTGCTAGGAATCTTGTTCAGTAACCCCAATGTCACATGCTAATTTTGGAAGATTTTGCCTGGTGTTACTTGCTCACATTTGTCACATCATTTGCCAACTTAAATAAGAACTAGAAACTTGCTTTTGGTTAAAAAAAAAAAACCAACAGCAACAATGCTAAATTATGGGCTCAGTAACCAAATTCTGTGCATGCACAGTAAGGCTACAGAATTTCAGAAATGACAAAATCTAGGATTTTTTTTGGGGGGGGGCACATTTTAAATGTGATTTGTAAAGAACACAAGCCAATTGGGCTATGCAAGAAAAAATGGAGACATGTCAGGCACTGAAATGAAAACATTTAGAACCTATGGAGAAGTGATTCATTCTGTCATGACCTTACAGTCGCCATATTTAAATAAAAAACATTTGCAGGGAAGTGGGAACGTGAAGTTGCTGAGCCAGAGTTCATTAGCAAATCTGATCTTTTCCCCCTTGGGTTGAATAGGCATTAGGAATGTTTTTTCCCCCTCACTACGGACAGTAATTGTCCCCATGTGGTATTAATGCTCTCCTACTTGCTATGCAGATTGAACACTAATTGGCATGAGTTGGGTGCACTGTCTGCCCTCTGGCAACAGTGGGAGTGGGACACACTGAAATCTGAATGAATCACAAATCCATCTGTTATTTTAGGCTTCTTTAAAACTGGGACACCTGACTCTGATTATATCCTATCCCATTATCATGGACTTTGTCTTTAACCTGGGTGATGTACAACTTCAAAATATATTTTCTGGACCAAAGCAAGTAGCCTCTAGCTTATGAAAACTGATACCACGCAATATGGTTCTTAGTCTTCAAGGGGGCTCCAGACTCTGTGTTGTCTTCACATCCTTTATTACAATTTCTGATAGACTGGCATGAACACATCAGACATTTTGCCACTCTCCGGTGAATTTCATTGTAGAAACACACATGCACTGGGAAATCTGGAGGTTAATTTTGACCCAGTGTGTCAGGAAATCTGGAGGTTAATTTTGACCCAGTGTGCTAGGCTATGCCAAACTATGTGTGACTTTATAATCTTGCCTTGAAATATCCTAATACTTCCCTCCCTTCTGGTAGCAAAAATAATTATTGATATACACTCAGATAATGGTACGCATAATTTGCCATTCCTCTAAGGTGGCGAAGAAGCAAAGAAAACTTAAAGGCAGACAGTTTTTGTCTTTCCAGTCAGGAGCAGTCCCTGACTCCAAGCATTACCTTTGTAAACCTACGTTCATTGAAAGTGCGCTTAGATATGAGCCCCATGTAAGCCCCCTGAAAATGAAATGGACATTGAGGAACAGCAGGACTTGGCAAATTGAGCTCCTTCTGCTCCTTTCTCTAATTTCACCAGGCTTTGCCTGCATGCTTTCAGGCATGTCTTGTCAATGTATGGACTAGAAACTTAATTAAAAAAATCAAAGCCAAAAGGCCAAGGATGCAGTATTCTGTGTACACTGGACTATTTTTACCCTAAATTAGACTCAGAGTTCCTAGTTATTGCTATCCTTGTACTTAGTATGTAGCCTTATTGATGTAAATTCCTTGTGTAGCTAAGTACTTCATTAAAACCTTTCAATGGTCAGTACAGTTCTTTGGTCAAATATGAACATGTTTGCCGTAGGACAAAAGTAATTTACTTTCTCTTGTCTGGAGGTCTCTTTATGAACATCTATCCATAGGAAAAAATGGAACTTACTGGTTTTGCTTAAAAATCTCCACTTCTTTCTTTCCCCAGATCATTCCTGTGCATCTGTTATTATCTAAGCAACTAATAAATTGCTTGTCAATAGACAGACTAGTTTCTTCTGGATTTCTTGTGTCCACGACACTTAGCACAGTGAAATACACTTTCCTTGCCAGCATGGCTTTTCAAAAAGGAAAGGTGGCCACCAAAACTATTATTGCAGCCTGGATGTCTTATGAGTTTGTTAAGCCCAAGAATGAATGTTCCAAAATGAACTTCCAGGAACAAGAGACTACAGGAAAGTAAACTGAATATCCAGCTGTTATTCTCTTAGATCTGTACAGCGTACTGGCCTGGAACTCTTACTTGATTAATATACAACATGAACCCACCTGCTAAGCAAAACATTCCACTTCAGTGCTCACCAACCACTTTGAATTTATACATCTCGTTATTTAGATTTATTATTTAAATAGCCATTTCTGACTTTCACTCCCTCCCCTTTAACTCCTTGGGTCATATATTTGATTCAATGGACAGGATACAAAACAGTGTAAACACATACTCAAAATATCCAAATTTGTAATATGGTTTCATATGTCGCCCCACCCCTCAAATTCTACAAACTGTTCTACCAATTTCACTAGAATATCCTCTTAGGGAAGAACATTGTAAGGATTAGCAATATGGGTTTTCTTCAAGGTACTTTCTGAAAGTCCTGAGAAATTCTAGGTTTGTCTACACTTCTGAATCCCAATCTATACATTCAGAGATTTTTATTCCATTCCCTTGTAAATGATCCCTTGAGTTTAGTAAATTAGCAACTAGACCTGATAAGAAAGGGCAAGAGATGGATGCAGGTAATTTACCATTTTAAAATTTGAATTAATCAAATTAATTAATATCAGATATAAAGCAAAGAGATATAAAGCAAATAGATATAAAGCACCTTGGGCCAGTCACAGTTCTCTCAGAATTCTCTCAGCCCACACAGAAGCAGGCAATGGCAAACCACCTCTGAACATCTCTTGCCTTGAAAACCCTATGAGATTGTCATAAGTCAGCTGTGACTTGATGGCGCTTTCCACCACAACCATAATGCAAGGAAGATTAGGAAATCAAATTGATTGTTATTTCTATTGAGTCATGAAGACGCCTTATAATGAGTCAGGCCATTGGTCTATCAAGGTCAATCTGGTCTACTCAGATTGGCAGTGAATCTCTATGATCTTGGGGTCTTTCACATCCCCTACTAACTTATTATTTTAACTGAAGGTGCCAGGAGTCAAACCTGTGACCTTCTATATGGAAACCAGATGCACTCTTCATTTGGGTCAGGTTATACCTATTAGGGTCCCCATTGGCGGCAATGTTTTTATATACAATAAGAACATCTAAGATATTCAGACCCTGAATCAGCAATTCTGTCTTACAGAAAGATCTGATTCTTCAGAATTACTGATTTCTCTTGGGTCTCCTAATAAACACCACCTTACACCACCCCACCTATGCCTGTGCCTCTAGTCTATCCCTCTATCTCTACAGCCCTTTCTATCGTGTAGCATATGCAAGCAAAACCTTTGCTGATTGTTGCTGCTTCAAGAAGGATTCTCCTTGGGGAATGTAGCCTGAAGCCCAGCATCTATGGTAGCATCTGCCTTACAGTAAAAGGTAAAGGTAAAGGTCCCCTGTGCAAGCACCGGGTCATTCCTGACCCATGGGGTGACGTCACATCCCTACGTTTTCTAGGCAGACTTTGTTCACGGGGTGGTTTGCCAGTGCCTTCCCCAGTCATCTTCCCTTTACCCCCAGCAAGCTGGGTACTCATTTGACTGACCTCGTAAGGATGAAAGGCTGAGTCAACCTTGAGCTGGCTACCTGAAACCGACTTCCGTCGGGATCGAACTCAGGTCATGAGCAGAGCTTTCAACTGCAGTACTGCAGCTTAACACTCTGTGCCACGGGGCTCCTCTTCTGCCTCACAGTAGGTGAAAACAAAGTCTTTGCCTCTGTTTAATAGGTGGCAGCCACATGCCCAGGGAACAAAACAAAACGCAAACAAGACACATGTGGATACAGAATGAGAAATGCCACCCCAAACGTTGAGATGGTGCAATGGTTGGCATTGGCAACAAGTGGAAAAGCTGTGCACAGGGCAATCATGTTGCAGTCAAGATCAACTGACTGCTCTCGTTGGAGAACAACCCTGTCAGGCTGAGCCATCTGCTGAGTCACTTTCTCTCCTCACTGTCTCTCCCATCTTCCAATGCCTGGAAAAAATGAATAAAGAGTAAATCAAAAGGTGTCTGTTCACAAATATAAGAAATAATTCTGTTCAGATTAAAATCATTTCTGATATTTATGAATGGGCTTTCATCAGGTCAGATCTTCATTAGCAAATTTCCAACTGTACATTCTACTTGCAGGATAAAAAGACAATATTACCTATGTAACTGAGTTCTCATACCTTCTCATGACTTTATGGTTCATACTTTGGAATTTAAAAGTAGTAAATTGTGTAATTCAGCACAGATCACTTTCCACAAGTAGATTTTTTTGTGTTCACCTTTCTCTTTATTTTTACAAAGAAACATGGGATTATCTACAGGCAACAAAAACACCCCATAGATCTTGTTGTTATGAATGATTGATTGATATATGGTCTGAGGAAATTATCTTTTTCAGAAAAAAATGTTTTATTGGGAAAGGCAGAATAGTATAAGCTCAATCATCCATATGGACTCTAATCTGGAGAACCGGGTTTGATTCCCCACTCCTCCACATGAAGCCAGCTGGGAGACCTTGGGCTAGTCACACTCTCTCAGCCGCACCTACCTCACAGGGTGTCTGTTGTGGGGAGGGAAAGGGAAGGTGATTGTTAGCTGGTTTGATTCTTCCTTAAGTGGTAGAGAAAGTCGGCATATAAAAACCAACTCTTCTTCTTCATAGTTAAAGGGATTTCAAGTCAGGATTATTCCATTTTCATAGACACATAACTTCCATGCAGTGGCTTTTTTCAACCAAATGACACCAAAATCGCAGTGGAGTTAAGGCTGCCTGTCTACTACAGACGTCCAAAGTTTCAAGTAAATTGTACCAAGGGGGTTCAATTCTACAAGACCCTGAACAAGATGTCCCCAGCAAAGAAAAGGGCTACATCCCCATGAAGGATGAAGGTAAGGAGAACTGCTACTTTCTGTGGCTTGTCTCCAAAGGTGACTGGCTGGGAACCCTCTGTGCTCCTCCTTGGCAAGGATCCAACTGGAACAGAGCAATGGCGTAGGAAATCAGTAGAATTATAGAAAAACATAAGTGCATGCTGCATTGCAGGTAAGCATCCTAAGTCAAAACAAAACAAAACAACATTATTGTTCGGGGGAGGGAGGAGTTTGTAATTCCCTAGAATCCTGGATTTGTAATCCCATTCCAGGAAATCAGTGTAACAACCTGAACCAGTGATTTATGTATATAACTTTGGCTTGGGAATTTTGTAATGCAGAGCCCTAATGCAGTGTTATTCAGTGTAAATCCACTGATCTCACTGATAGGACTGCCCTGCCAGTGACCTCAAATAGGACAATGAGCTCTGGCACTAACTTTTTTCCTGATCCTGTTATGAGGATAAATTATACAAACTAGAAAACACTGAAAAGTGGAAAGCATTGGACAGAGGATAATATATAGTGATTTACAGCTGTGACATAGATCTTCATGTACATGCACATTGCAGGTAGACAACTATGATGCTCATTATGCATGGCTCCTCATTTTTATTTTATTATTTTATTTTATTCAACTTTTACCCCGCAGGTTTTCTCGCAAGCAAGGCTCAGGGCGTCTTATGCCTTATTTATTTAAATTTGACCCCTAGCCCTGTGAACATGAATGAGCACACTTGCATATTTGTGAAGGGGCCAGAAACATCTAGGCTCTCAATTCTGCCACCCACTTCTTTTTGGGGGAAAGTCATATTTTATAGTGTATCTGATAGTTGACCTATTGATGCAAAATACATATTTTGTCTGCAGAGCTATGAGCTCACAGTGATTTTAGATTTACAGATGACCAGTAGCTGTGTTTTTGACTGCTTATCTACTGTTTCATTCTGTTTCTGCTTTTCGGTATATCTATAATTTCCTTAATGTAAATCCCTGTTCAGGCATTCGTTTAGGTAGCAACACTGGATTAGAATCAACCCCTCAACCCCTACACATTCAAGGGCTGTGTTTTCAGTCAGCCATTGAGCACACACCAAGCCACATGCATGTGATTCCTCCCCAGAGCATTTTGGATGTATGCCTGAATGAGATGCTTGAACCCAGGGCACAACCCTGTGTCCTCAAGGTTTTTTGTCTACCTGAGTGCCTAAGTAAGAGCTAATATGCTGAGTCACATGCATTGTTTCATATAATCACTTTGCACCCTCAGCAATTTATTGCAAATCTGCAAGCACCCATTTGTTTGTTTATTTATTAATTAAAATATTTATATGCTGCCTTTCCTCCTGGTTCAAGGAAGGTTACAATAATACTTTTCAGTTAAAACCAGATTAAAAAAAAAAAGCCCTGGGTGCATATTGGGTACAAATGGCAATAACTTGTACTGACAGAAGCATAACTGATTACTGCAGGTACAATAGTTGAGCAATGTGGTGTTTGCAAAATCATTTAATCTGGGATAAATAATGGCTTGATTCACTGTATTTATTTCTTTGGATTTCTGTCCTATCCCAAAGAATTGCTTGCATACACAAACAACTGTTTGTATCACTAATGCCAATAAAGGCTTCATATTCATATTTGTTCGCCTTTGCAGAGCACAGTGGTCTTAATCTGCAAAATACATGGATGATTTAGGTTTAGGATTGTCAACTCCAACTTGCGACATTCCTGGGGATTTGGGGGCAGAGCCAGGAGACAAGAGTTAGGGGACAGGAGGGAACTCTGCTTGCATGTGATGATATAGAGTCCAACTTCCAAAGCTGCCATTTTCTCCGAGGAAACTGATCTCTGTAGTCTGGAGATCAGTTATCATTCCAGGAGATGTTGGTGATCAAATCCCAGTTGAGCAATGGACTGGGCACTCCAACATGGCTTCGTTTCTGGACTCAGTGTACCTGATAAATAACTTGGCAGGAAAAAAGTGTAATTTTAGTGAGCAAGGGCTGATAAATCTTGTATTCAGGACAGAATTCATTATAATAAGCATCTCACCTTTCATTTTAGTTTTGAATGCTAAATTTCTAATGGAAGGTTTTTGGGGTGGAGCCTGAGGAGGGTGGGGCTTGGGAAGGGGAAGGGCTTCAATGCCATAGAGTCCAAAGCAGCCATTTTCTCCAGGTGAACTGATCTCTATCGGCTGGAGATCAGTTGTAATAGTGGGAGATCTCCAGCTACTACCTGGAGATTTGGAAATTAGTACAGGAGCGAAACACTGTTTAAACAAAGTGCAAATACTTTATAACTAGCTACGTGCAATAACATACAATATAGGACAATATATACAAAAAGACCTACAAATGTTTTTCATAAATATTCAGTATAAGGCAGCTTCATGATCAACATTCCTTCTTATACAGGGTAGGAGAGCCCAAAAGGCACATAGACTTGGGCCTCAGGAACTGTGGATGAAGCAGGCTTTTCTCCACCTTCCTTTCTCACCAACTAATCTGTCCAACAAGCGGAACATAAGGGTTTCAATGTGCAGATGTCCACGCCATTTGTATCTGAAGATTCCCCCCTTCCAGCTGCAACCCCCACGCTATTACAATAAGTTTTATTTCAATACAATATCAGCTCTGAATAAAAATCAAAGTTAGGTTTAAAATAATAAAATAAAATAATAAAAGTTGATGATTCTGGGAAGGATGATTTGAAGAGGAGGAGGAAAGATCTTCTATGGAGAAAGGGTTTCAATTAGCCGTTTACAAATCCCACTAGACCGGAGGCAAAAAATTTTTTTTAAAGATTTTTTATTGTTTTCATATTATGTTAATCCAACAATTAAACATCTATAAACAATTAAACATCTATAAAAAGAAGAGATAATTTAAAAAACACAATTAGCGTTGTTAAAAATAATCATATTTGGTAATCTAAATTAAACAAATTTAAATCTAAATTGAACATATGTTGACTTCCCCTCCACCCCTTCCATCTAATTATAGAAAGTGTACTCTTTTGCCTAAAGGTACTAATCCTGATATTATATTAAGCACTAGAATCTTATCAATTCAAATAATAACATAAGATTACCTAATAATAATACCAAATAAAAGGATTGTAACTAAAGGATTAGATTAAGGAATAACCTTTAAACATCCCCATTTGAAATTCGTTTTCACAATACATTCTCCATGCCTCCCATTCCCCCAAAAACTGCAAGTTGTCTTTCTGGTTTATCAATACTGTAAGTTTCGCCATCTCCGTCAATTCCAGCATCTTTTGTATCCAGTCATTTTTATCTGGTATTTCCGCTGCCTTCCACTTAGCTGCATATACCAACCTTGCTGCAGTGGTGGCATATATCAAAAATGTCCTTTGAGTAATTATAGTGTCTGGTTTCATACTTAATAACATCATCTCCCGTGTCTTAATTACATTACACTGTAAAATCAGTCGTATTTCTTTATGTATTATATCCCAATAAGTCTTAGCTTTTTCACAAGTCCACCACATACGATGAAACGAGCCTATGTCTTTATTGCATTTCCAACATTTTGGTGACATTGAGTCATAGGACATTGCAAGTCTTTTCGGTGTTAAATACCATCGATACATCATTTTATATATATTTTCTCTTAATGATTGTGAAAGAATGGATTTCATATCTCATGACCAGAGTCTTTCCCATTTATCTAACATTATATCATGACCTAACATCTGTGCCCAACTAATCATAGTTGGCTTTATCCATTCTTGTTCACAACAAATTTCCAACAATAACTTGTACATTTTAGATATTAGGTGGTCATTAGTATCCAATAAAAGTTTCTGGAAAGTTGATTTACTTTTACAAAAACCTGTCTTCATATCTTGGAGAAAAACAGAGTTAATTTGATGATACTGAAACCAGGTTAATAAATCCTTTACTTCTTCATATTCTTTAAGTGAACATTTTGTACCTTCCCACTTTAAAAGGTCTTGGTAAGTAAGAAATTGGGCTGGTCTTAATGGGCGTAATGTTAACATTTCTTGTGATAAAATCCATAGTGGAGTTTTCTCTTCCAGTAGGTGTTTATATCTAGTCCATATTCTATAAAGAGATGACTTAACCTTGTGTTGCAGAAATGATGCGTGAGTTTTAGTTTTCTCATACCACAGATATCCATGCCAACCACTTCTGTTGTCAAAGCCCTCCAAATCCAGTAGGCGTGTGTTGGTTAAATCTATCCAGTCTTTCAGCCATAGTAAAGCAGCCGCTTCAGCATATATTTTAAAATTAGGAAGTGCAAAGCCTCCCCTGTCTTTTGAATCCACCAAATATTTATAAGCAATTCTTGGTTTTTTCCCTTGCCAGATGAAATTCAATATATCTTTCTTCCAAACATTAAAGTATTTTACTTGAGATATTATAGGGAGATTTTGAAATAAAAATAATAATCTTGGTAATATATTCATTTGTATTGTTGAAATGCGTCCCAACAAAGAGAGTGTTTTATTTGTCCATATCAACATACCGTATATACTCGGGTATAAGCTGACCCGAGTATAAGCCGAGGTGCCTAATTTCACCCCAAAAATGGGGAAAAATTAGGCTGAGGGGGAAATGCAGCCCCTCCCCTCCCCGCAGGCTTACCTTAAGGCGGCGGGTGGGCAGGAGGCAGCGGCCCCTTCCCTGAGGGCCAGGAGTGGCCCACGGGGCCTCGGCTGATCCCATTCATCCCAATAGGGAAAAGGGGGACCCCATATTTCGTCCCCCCGATCCCATCTTTACAAAACTTGGGGGTTCTTACAAGAAGACTCCTCTGAAGCTACGCTGAAAGTTTGGAGGCTGTACCCCCAAAAATGTACCCCCTGCAGCCACGGAATGGCTCAAATGTGTGCTGTAACTGGAATAAAAATGAACATTGGGGGGACCCCTTTTGGAGCCCATATCTCGGGACCCCCTAACCCAATCTTTACAAAACTTGGGGGTTCTTGCAAGAATTGTCCCCTCAAGCTACCCTGAAAGTTTGAGACCTCTAACCCCAAAAATGTGCCCCCTGTAGCCACGGAAAGGCGCAAATGTGCACACGCACCCCCCCCCCCACAGGGATTTCTCTCACAGACAAACAGATACTCTATCTTTCTCTTTCCGGGCTGCGCAGCAGCTGGGCTCATGTGCTCAATCACGACTGATTGGCCAGAAGAAGACCCTGCTTGGCCACCGATTGGCTGCGGGAGAATGCTGCTTACTAACTGACGGTTATGCTGCTGTGCCGAACCCCAAATTTGCTGAATTTATTCACCGAACACCCCAAACTCGCCGAATTCGGCTCCCAAATCAGGGAAAATTCGGCTGTTTTTCGGTTCGGGACGAACTGAATCGACAGCCCTAGAACCGGTATCTAATATTGTATTGCAAACCATCAAAAATGAATTTAGCAGATATGGTCTAAATGTTTTATAAAATAAAACGGTTATTCCATCTGGTCCAGGGGTTTTGTCAGTTTTTTGTTTAATAAAAGCTTCTTCTAATTCTTCTGATGAGATTGGTTCCTCTAGAGATTCTTGTTGGGCTAGTGTCAGTTTTTTAATATTTGTAAAATGTAAAAAATTTTCCATCTTCTTGTTTGATGTCATCTTTTTGATATAATTTGGTATAAAAAGATACAAGTTCTCTCTGTATTTCCGTTGTAGTGTAAATTGGTCCTTTTGAGGTATGTAATTTAGCAATAATTCTTTTTTGAAAAGAGTCTCTCAGTTGACTGGCCAGGTCGATTTGCATGTTCAAAGTATCTTTGTTTTGCATATTTCAGATTTCTATTCATTTCTTTAGAAACCACCATGTTTAATTGATGTTTAAAAGCATCTATTTTCCACAAAATAATAGTTCTCTGTTCCTTTTGTAATTCCAAAGTCAATTCTTGTTCCAATTTTTGTAGATCCCAAAGTATATTATTAGTCAATAATAACTGTTGTTTTCTCCATGCTGTATTTTTCTGAATCATAAAACCTCTAACCACAGCTTTGAAAGTGTCCCAAATTATATTTTAGGTGGTTTCTCCATTCATATTTATTTCAAAGAAATCTTTAATTAAAGTAGATACTTCCGCTTGTAGTTTCTCATCTTTCAACAGTCTGTCATTTAATCTCCATCTAAAGGCTTGTCTATTATTCCACTCAAAAGAGACCGGGTTGTGGTCTGAAAAAGTTCTTGGTACAACATGTACTTTACGCAACTGTGTAAAAATTGATTTACTTGCCCAAATCATGTCTATCCAGGAGTGTGAAGCATGTCTTGCTGAGTAGAAAGTAAATTCCTTGGCCGTTGTATTCATTGTTCTCCAGATGTCTTGCAATTCTAGTTCCTCCATCATCTGAAAAAAAGTTTTGGGTACGATTCCTTCTTTGTCGTCTTTAGCTTGAGTTTTCTTGTCCAAGGTTGGAGAAATAACTCCATTAAAGTCTCCCATCACTAGGATCTGTTCTTGGCCATATTGGAGTAAAATATCATGTAGTTCAAAATATTGTCGTAGGCTTTCACGGTCAGAGTTCATTGGTTCTTGTAGGTTATCCGGGCTGTGTAACCGTGGTCTTGGAATTTTATTTCCTGACGTTTCGCCAGCAACTGTGGCAGGCATCTTCAGAGTAGTAACACTGTCCTTCAGTGTTACTACTCTGAAGATGCCTGCCACAGTTGCTGGCGAAACGTCAGGAAATAAAATTCCAAGACCACGGTTACACAGCCCGGATAACCTACAAGAACCAATATCATGTAGTTGTTTATAGAACTTAGCCTTTCCTTCATTTGGAGCATAAATTCTAGCTACTATTGTTGTTTGGCCCATTATTTTTATCTTAATTATCACAATTCATCCTTCCTCATCTTTTTAAACCAATTCTGGAGTCAAGTTAGGTTGCACATATAGAACCACTCCTTTAGTTTTAGTTTTGGCTGATGAAATAAACACTTGACCCAACATTTTCCTTTCCAAATATTTTCTTTCTTTTTTTTGAGATGTGAGTTTCCTGTAAACAAATTAGAGTATATTGTCAAATACTCTAATTTGTTTACAGGAAACTCACATCTCAAAAAACAAAACAAAACTGTGGGACATGATATTGCCTTAAACAAATGGGAAAGATTATGGGCGAAAGACCTGAAAGGAATAAATGCGCAGTCAATTCGAGAAAATATATATAAAATGATGTATAAATGGCATTTAACACCTAAGAAGATTGCAAGGATCCAGTGGTACTTTATTTCATTTTTCCTCAACGTCTCAGTAAAGTCCTTGTAGATGTTTCTTTTTGACATTAGATGTCTAGGTATATCCTTAAGAATTATTAAGTTGGCATCTCCTACAGACATTGGGTTGTCATAATGAATCTGCATTATAGCATCCTTCATCCTAATGTCATAAAAGGTTATCATAATGTCTCTAGGTTTAGATTTCTTCAGTCTTGTTGGTAGAGGGATCGTGTAAATTGTATTAATTGCATGGTCCAGTTCATGTTCATCTGTATGGGTTAGTTCAGCCAGTGTCTTTATGATGGATTCTCTGCTGGCACCTAATTCTTCAGGAAGATTACGCAGACGCAAATTAGTCTCTCTAGCTTTCAAGTCCATCATAGCCAACTGGTCTTTCATTGAATCCTCCTGGGTAAATATTGCATCTATTTGTCTTTCATGGCTTTCCACTTTTTTCTTAACATCTTTTTGATCTTCTGTTACTTTTTTAACTGATGCATCCATTGTCTTCATATCAGCTTTGATTGGAGTAACTTGTGATTTCACATCTTTAAGTTCTTCTGTCACCGTATCCAATTTCTGGTTAAGTGATTGGGCCAAAGTGTTCAGAATAGTGGTCATTTGTTCCATTTGTTTTGAGAACTGCTCTTGTTGTTTAGACAGCTGGTCATATTGTTTTACATTTGTTTCATTTTGCTTGGCAAACAGTTCTTGAATTTTTTTATCCATATTTGTATCTTGCGAGGGGTCTTTAAATTTAAGTGCTGCAGAAGATGCACTATGCAAAGATCCAGACCTTTGATGGGGTGTAGACATTTACAGAAGATGCTTTGTTTATAGGCAGTTATGACAGGTCTAACAAATTGAAAGTTAGTACTGTGGGTAGTTAAACTGGTAATATTGAGCAGATTTGCTGAGTTATTTAGTTATAAATCCTTCAAATAAGCCTAAAAATAAGTTTTTTTAAAAATTGGAGGACCATAGAGTGTAGTGACCGCTCTAGGTCGGCAGGAATACAGGAAACAGGAAGTTTACCGGCAGTTGATGAGTCGCGGGCCTTCCGTCGTCTCCTCTCTATGATTTTAGGGTGTAGGAACCTTTTAGCTGCTTCACTTGGGAGGCGCACATCCAGCCCTATGATGTCCGTTCTTGCCATCTCTCTGTATCCCAGTTCCTGGTAGTTGATTGGTCGTCTCGCAGCACAAAGCCTTAAAGTCTTCCGGTGCTTCAGTAGAGTTTTTCCTGTATACATGGCAAACAGACTTCAACCGACAGGAAAAGAATCGTGACCAAGGGGTAGAAGGGGTTTATTTCTCCTTTCCCCTCAAACGTCACTCTGTCTGATTGGTTTATACTGCATCAATCAAAGAAGTCCAAGTGTTTAGTCTACCCACAGATTCGATTGATAAAGACCTTGTCGCTTTATCTGATGGTTTTTTTAAAAGGCAAAGTCATTTATATAATGGAGAGGAGAGCGCGGATTATCCAGGCAGCTTTATCAATCGTTCCAAGCTTCCATTCCAGGTAAGATCAAAAGAGTTCTTGTCACTTACTTCGATTTCGGAGGGTGAGGTATTTTTACATTCAGTGTAGTTGATTAGTCGGTAGTAGGTAAAGGAGGTCCAAGCCTGGTGCCAAAGAAGCACTCACAGCGATGCTTTCTCCCATCAATGCCAGCGGGACAGCATCCACAACTCCGGGGGACTTAAAAAAGCTCCGTCAGAGAGTGTGAGAGTCACATCGCTTTCTTTGGGCTGCAGGGGTATTCCCACTTCCCGGTCCACTGTTTAGAACCGGGTTGGTGTGCTAAAAAGCACTCCAATTTAAGCGTTTCTTGGATTTCCCTCGGGAGATCTCCCGAGGAACGTGGTGCTAGGACCAGCGCACTACCGGAAGTCCATCGACCGGAGGCAAAATTTGAATGGTTATCTCCCGAGAGGAGTCTGCTAAGAGAAGGGAAACTTCAGCTTCTTCCGATCTCCCAGGAAAGGATGACGCCATATTCCATGCCGTTCCTAAGGATTTCCTGAGAATGCTCACACAGAAGAGGGGTTTATGGGAGCCTTCCAGAAATCCAGTGGGAGGTGTATATGTGGCAAATATCCCTTCTCTGTGTGATTCACTGTTCATAGAATCCAAGCCAGGCTCTTTACTCTGCCTAATGGCACACAGATGGTTTTGGTACAATTTTTTTTTAAAAAAATACACGTGTCTCTCATTGGCTGTCCTCTCTCACTGTGTGAACCACAAAGATGTACCATGTTATGAGTCATGATGTATTTGCTGATAACTGGCTAATCTGAGCATTTGTTGCCCATCTCTGCATGCTACAAAAAGCAACAAAGACAACTACTCTTTAGCAACTGATGCTCTGCTGCATAAATGGAAGGCCATATGTTTCATTTTTAACAAATAGGATATATTGTGACTTCCTAAGAGAAAAACACGACAGATCTTCCACTGCATAAGAGGGCATAGTAAAAAAAACCAAAATATCTTATGGCAGAATAGCATGCAAAATCAAAGAGGGGTGAACACTACATTGATGAAGTCGATACATAACAAACATTCTCTTAACTCATCCTCCTTTTTACTTGTATGTCCAATTTGTAGTGAAGAGCCCCGTGGCGCAGAGTGGTAAACTGCAGTACTGCAGTCCAAGCTCTGCTCACGACCTGAGATCGATCCCAACAGAAGTGGGTTTCAGGTAGCCGGCTCAAGGCTGACTCAACCTTCCATCCTTCTGAGGTCGGTAAAATGAGTACCCAGCTTGCTGGGGGTAAAGGGAAGATGACTGGGGAAGGCACTGGCAAACCACTCCGTAAACAAAGTCTGCCTAGGAAATGTCGGGATGTGACGTCACCCCATGGGTCAGGAATGACCCGGTGCTTGCACAGGGGACCTTTACCTTTTACCAATTTGTAGGAATCCTAGATTTATCCATGTATGTTTGCAAGTGAGTGTATGCATGTGCATACATGCATGTAAGGCAGGAATGCAGAGAAGTAATTGGGAATGGATGCTGCCTTAATTAAAATGTATAGATAGTGCAGACCTGGAATGTAGCTGTGATTTGTAACTTTTAAAGAAAGGGAAATGGCCTTTTAGAATCCCTTGATTTGTTAGAGCTATGGGGGAGGGGGAGAACAACTAATGGAAATATTTATCATTTAGAATTTGGGGGGTTTCCCCCCTCCCCTTCTCCCTAACTAGAAAACAGAACAGATCAAATAGTAGATTTTCGGTTCTGAAAATTAGTAGACCCTGGAGAGCCAATTAACCATGACTCCCGTCTCTTGGCATTAGTTTAATGTCTTTATTGCCCATTCAGATATTTTTTTTCCCCTGTGCAATCCAGAGAGGTGGTGTAATCGGGCTAATTTTGGGACAGTTACCCTGCTAATGTAGTCTTTACAATTACGCGGCAGACCAGGTGGCAAGACGGCATGGCTCTGCCTCGCCAAGGTGCAAGACAAATTCAGCGTTCAATCAACCGGAGAGAAAAAGGACAATTCTCATTTGCATAAACATGTAGCCACGGAAACTGGAGGCACAGAGGTATAAGGAAAAGAGACCTATTTTACATGATGTGCATAGAATATTTGACAGTTTAGATTGGAGGCGTCATTGATGTGCGTAGGAATGGTACGGTTGGTTGCCATGGATATGGTTTTCCCTACTGGCAGCACAAAGATTGGCAGGGATGGATGCAGGAGAGAGAGAGGGAGGAAAAAAAGACACACGTACTCATACAAATGCCTAAACCACTGCAACTCTGTGGCAGACTCATTCTTTTCTTTTGTTGCAAAGCAATGTATCCTTTCTATGCTAATGACAGCTCATCTAGTATGCCGTGTAATCTACCAACACTGATATTTCTATAATAAATCATTTATGTGTAATGTGTATTTATATACTGCATAAACATATATAAAGTATAATTTTATACGTACACATTTTCATAAAGCAGGCAGCATAGACAGAGCTAGTAAGTGAGCTGCAGATGCATAATATATAAGGAAACATACTTATATTTAGTTTAATTTGTTTTCCAAATTTGACACATATTGGAAACAGCCCTTAGTATTTTTTTTAATACACATGATACCAAAACTATATTGCATTTACACTGGAGTAGTCATGTTAAAAGCAATAGGACTACAGAGGAAGGAGTAAGTTGTGAATTGGACTCCTAATGAGCAACAGTGATTGTAGCATGCAAGCAATATGAAAGGAACTCTTTAAGGCTGTAGTGTGGTTCAATGTAGGGTTACACCCTTCTATGTCCACTGAAGTCAATGGGTATACCTCTGCTTAGGATTGTTGTGCTAGTATACTATTACACAATAAAACAAGAGTTCATAAAAAAAGAGTTCATATTTCTGATTGGAGTCCAGTACACTATTTCCTCAAAAATTTAATGCTCCATTAAAACCATATTCACTTCATTAAAGGGAATACAGCTTTAGCATCCCAGTCTATAGCCCTGAATGAAATTCCTCCAAGTTTGGAGAACTTTCATTCATAGGGTCGCCGTGAGTCAGAAGCGACTTGATGGCACTTAACACATACTATAGCCCTATTAAGCCAGAGTATTTGGAGTTAAGATGAGTGAGCCCTTTCGAATTTATTATTCTTAAAACTGCACCTATATACAACAGTATCAAATTATAAATCTATCAAGCATGTTTTTATACCAGCCACCCAAGGACCTCAATCCAATACATAAGAATCCTCTTGCATTGTTTATTAGATATCTCTTGCTAGCTGATTGAATAGATTATGTGTGTGTGTGTGTGTGTGTATGATCTATCTATCTATCTATCTATCTATCTAGCTAGCTAGCTAGCTAGCTAGCTAGCTATCTAGCTAGCTAGCTAGCTAGCTAGCTGCACTACCTTGACATATGAAGTTAGGTATTTGTGCTCCTTTTGCTGGCCTTCTGTCATTTTCTCCATTAACAAAGAACTAAAGAACTCAGCTATCCTGTATTGGAGATGTCTGCTACTTCAAGATACCTTATCACCACTACAAAGGGCACTACAATTCATGTCTCAATGCCCTTATATCCAGAATTTCCAGTATGAACAAACATGGGATACATGAATATTCTGAATGTAGCATGGCAGAATACATCCAGGTTTGGGCAGTGGTAAGTGTTATATGAAGACGTGGTTTTGGGATTGGATCCAAATGCAGGAAAGCCTGGATGGGAGCCCAGAGTTGCCTTCCCATTGATCTGGATCCATCTTGACTGAGACTGAATCAACAGACACGGGATTGTCTGCTGGTCTTACCTCCTGCAAAGGTGAAGAGCAAAGCAGCCACCTCCCACACTGGCAGGTAGTGTGGGTCAGGAATACTGCTATGGAGAGCAGCACATACTGCATGTGGCAGCAGTGTTCATCCTAACAAAATAGCAGAGCTTGCCTTTAGGCTGTGTAATGAAAGAACAGATCCTGGAATAAAAGGCAGAAGCTCTGACACAGCACAAATTAAGAAATTCCTTTCTTAAAGAGCAAACACAGATGGCCTTAATTTTTTCTTTATACAATCACAAACTCTGGTGAAAAAGAAACACAAAAGAGAATAGATTATTTCCCTCCGTTTTCTTTGCTGTGTTCCTTTTCTCAATTCATTGATGCCCAAGGGCAAATCATTCTTCTCTGGCTTTGTCCCTTTCCATGTCTGGCCCTGGACTGAAAGACCTGGAGGCGGGGGGCAGGGGGAAACCATGTACATGCCTCAAAAATCTACTCTGCTCTAACCAGATTCTTAATTCTGTAGGAACACAGCAGGGACCATCCTCACTGTGTTGGATAACCACCTCCAATATTTCAAGCTGTGAGCATAATTCCTAGCATTCAGAAAAGAAATTCTGCAAAAATCTGCTACTTGTGGACAAGCATATGCTTGCCCGAATGGCAGCCAAATGTTGGCATATATTATCATGCAGAGCTCCTTGAATATTTTTTCCCATTTTGAAACCATCATAAGTATGATAGGACTTGTAGAAAATCAGTCATCAAGCACTCATTTAAACAGTAGGAGCAACCTTCTTGTTCTAGTTGTACTGGTGAATTCTATACTCAGATTACTTAAAGTTTCTACTGGTATTATCCAGATGCTCTATTAAGCAGCCTTATCTCACTCTAATTCGCAGCTAGCCCTAAAAGAACATAGGTGGTACAAGCCATGGGAGAAGACAGGAAGCTTTGGGCTAGTACTTCTTCACAAGAGGTAGACTAGAGTGTTTTGAATGTATTATTGTGTTATACTGAAGCAGACCACTGGTCCAATTAATCTAGGATGGCTATTGGCTCTCTGGTTCCTCAGGCAGGAGTGTTTCCTTTTGGTCCTTTTATCTAGTTCTATAATAGATGCGACATTTTCTTAGGGTTGCCAACCCTGTTACAACTGATCTCCACCCGATAGAGATCAGTTCACCTGGAGAAAATGGCTGCTTTGGCCATTGGACTTTATGGCATTGAAGTCCCTCCCTTCCCCAAACCCCACACTCCTCAGGCTCCACCCTAAAAACCTCCCACCGGTGGTGGAGAGGGACCTGACAACCCTATATTTTCTGTGGTGGCACATGTTAGTGCTCTACAGTTATCTGGTGCCTACATTTTCACAGATAGCTCAAGGAAAGGTAATACTCACCTGTTGTTTTCTTTTCACTAAGAAAAAAACCCACAACTTGGCATTTTTTTTAAAAAATGAAACACTCTGTAATGATTTTTGTTTTAAATTCAGCAATGCCTGTTTCATAATGGCTTATCCAGAAATGTATAAAATGTCATACATGTTACTTCATGACTGGCATTGAACTGTTGACACCCAGGATGAGTCAAACTGCATATCTTAATACAAACTACCCAGTATCCATTCTTCTAGAGGCGATGATGCTCTTGACCATTCAAATTAAATGTGAACTGTGTGGAAGTGTTCCTAAACATATCCATTTTTAGTATTTTCTTGTAATTCTGTTGTGATGATTCTAATATGTTTATAGGTAGCTTTAATTGTATGTATAGAGAATTATTTATAATAGAAAGTCAGGGTATCAACTGTGGCATATGAATGTTTGGGTTAATTCATTGATTGACTGTGTATACATTTTTCTGAAATTAAAAAACCAGTCTGAAATCAATAGGCTGCAGCCTATTTAACTCTATTTTAGATTATAGCTCTGCACAGATACAGATTTACTTCTTATGTGTGTGTGTGTGTGTGTGTGTGTATACACCAGTGGATTTATCAGTATCCTTTCTCATTTCTAACTGCAGGGAGTCCTTTGGTATCTTAAGGATTAACAATGTTATTGTTGCATAAACTGTGGTAAACGTAACTTATATTTCTTACTGGTACTCTCCTTTTTGGGTCGTCTTCTTGAAGCAGAAGATGGGCATTTCAGCCATGTCTATTTTGTACCAGCCCAAGCCATCTTACTTTTACTTCTGGGTACAAGCTTTGTAGACTCAGTATCAGGGTGTGCATTCAGCAAAGCCAGAATGAAAAAACAAAACAAAAATAAATTATTGTATTTTTTGGGTTTTTTCCCCTCCTGAAAAAAGTGGTGGCAATTCAAAGGAGCCGAAAAGCGGATTGTGAATAATGTCGAATTTCCCCCCAGCATTTTTCGAGCCACTTCAACCCCACCACCATTTTATTAACAAACCAACAAAAAAGACTGAGGGGAATTCCCTCTTTCTCCCTCCTCTCTCCCTCTCTCCTTCCCACTTCCTCTCATTTAATGGCTAGCCGACCAGTCCGGTGGCTCGGAGGCAGTGGGTGGCGCAGAGCTGCACTTGGACTTGGCCTAGCTGAGCCTGGCATGTGCATCTGCACCTCTGGCCGCCACTGCCTCTAGGCTCCATGTGGGGCTCAGAGGTGGCCTCTGCAGCTGCTGGACTCAAGGCAAGTGAAGGGAGAGGGGGAGGGGGAGAAGGGGATATAATTCGAATTCACGTCTAATGGACCAAATTTGGGGGGGGGGGTCTGGATATTCCAGATATGGGGGTAAGGAATATCCTGGTTTCCCCCCCAAAAAATTCAGATCCATGAGACCCAAATCAAATTTTACTGAATTATTTTTGCCCACCCCTACTCACTATATCGCCCTGACCTGGATGGCCCAGGCTAGCCTGATCTCGTCAGATCTCAGAAGCTAAGCAGGGTCATCCCTGGTTAGTATTGGGATGGGGGACCACCAAGGAATACCAGGGTTGTTGTGCAGAGGAAGGAACTGGCAAACCACCTCTGTTAGTCTCTTGCCATGAAAACCCCAAAAAGGGGTTGCCATATGTCGGCTGCAACTTAATGGCACTTTACAGACACACGAGGAGCCCTGTGGTGCAGAGTGTTTAAAAAAAAAAAAAACAACAACATTTTTTATTGTTTTTTATATTACAGTAGTTTTTATCATTCATTAAGATAATTATATGATATAAACAATATTTCTCTATTCTATATACCGGTAACTAATTAATTCATATATTTACGTTGACTTCCCCTCACTCCTCTTCTATCTTTTTGATAACTTTATTATCACCTTTGCATTTAATTTCTAATTCAAAACAATACTTCATATATAAATTGGATTACAATTCATAAAATCTAAATCATTAATCTTAATAATATTTCTAGCTTAATCAAATGAATTAGAACAAAACATAACCTTCAATACTTCCCAATTTAAATTCATTTTGACAATATATTGTCCATGCCTCCCATTCTCCCACAAGTTCCCTGTGGCTCAGCGTTTTAAGCTGCAGTACTGCAGTCAAAAGCTCTGCTCACGACCTGAGTTTGATCCTGACAGAAGTTGGTTTCAGGTAGACGTCTCAAGGTTGGCTCAGCCTTCCATCCTTCCGAGGTCAGTGAAATGAGTACCCAGCTTGCTGGGGGTAAAGGGAAGATGACTGGGGAAGGCACTGGCAAACCACCCCGCAAACAAAGTCTGCCTTGGAAATGTCAGGATGTGACGTCACCCCATGGGTCAGGAATGACCCAGTGCTTGCACAGGGGACCTTTACCTTTACACACACACACTCACTATATCATACATATTAAACATCCTGAGTTAAAAGGTACATGCATATCAGTACAGTGTGAATAATGTTTGGAAAAAGTGGTCATGGATTGCATATTAGTTGTGTGTGTCCTTAACACAAGAAACTCTTAGTCATTAAGCTATCTCCAGAATCTTTGTTGGTTTTGCTACAACATATTAGCATGGCTACTCCACTGGCATTGGTCCCCTCTTTACTGATTCCCGTTCCCAACGCCACAATTGTCTTAGTGCAGTGTTTGGGTTTCCTAACAGATATACATAAGGAATACATCACACAAGCCAAAAACTGATAGGATTTTGTAGATCTGAGGAACAGCAGCAGAGTCAGTGGAAAGGTTAGTTTTTAATTGCATCATACCCATGTGACTGTATAGCAGTGTCTTTTTAAAAAATTCTGAAAAGTTTATCTGATATGCATCATCTATTTTCAGTTAAGAATCGTGTAACACTATATCATCTAGTCCTGTGTGTTGAGTTACTATTCTTCAGCCTTCATCATCAAAGGCCGGATTCCCATTACCAAATATTCTGATAAATTTAGCCCACAAAATAAGAGAAAGCATCAGAATAAGCATAAGCAGGGAACAGAAGAAAAATGTGAATCACTGTGTCAAAAGGTGTTTGCTAAGATAAGAAAAGTTTAAAGTAAAACAGAATTAGTTATCTTCATATCTAATATCGTTACTATTTATAATATGGAATAGTAATGATCTGCCTCTCAGGATTTCTGATAGAATGAATGACATGGAAAGCATTGAACAGTATTTTATGCATTTTCCTTTCATATCAAGGATTCTTGATAGAGGTGTCTTTCAGACAGCCTTAATGTTACAGTTTCATTTCCCTTTGTTACCGCCCGTCCCCCCCTTCATTTCTACACAGCTTTGTTAGCAGTCCTTTGCTGTCTTATTTTTTCTTTGTTTTTTTTCCTGCTCGTTCTGAAACCTGCCCCCCTCCCAATCTTTTGTGTGTGTGTCTGAAATGGCTTGATTCCTGTTTTTTGCCAATCTAAAATGCCTGTGCCATTTCACGGTGCTCCGCCCACCATGCCATTTTATCTTAGAGTGGGGTGGGTGGTGATTTCTTTTTTAAAAAATCCACGCTAGTGTTACAGAAGGCCAACGGAAGTCCACCCATGTGTTTAATGATCCATCATGGCCAATCAGAAGGCCCAGAACAGGCAGCCAATCATTGCCTTGCTGCGTCATGGTACATTCCTTAGAGCACACTTGAGCACTGTGCCTGGGTGCCATTTTCAAATTCTGTGTGCACTGCGGGCAGGTGAGCGGAGGCAGCAGTGAGAAAGCCAGCATCTCAATGAGCCCCTTGTGGGCAGACAATAAGGTTGCCAACCTCCAGGTACTAGCTGGAGCTCTCCTGTTATTACAACTGAACTCCAGCTGATAGAGATCAGTTCACCTGGAGAAAATGGCGTTTTGGCAATTGGACGCTATGGCATTGAAGTCCCTCCCCAAACCCCGCCCTTCTCGGGCTCCGCCCCAAAAACCTCCCGCAGGTGGCAAAGAGGGACCTGGCAACCCTAGCAGGCAAGCCGAGGTAGCAGCATGGGAGCCAGCCGCTCAACAAGCCCCGGGTGGGCAAGCAAGGTGGGACCTTGGCCCCAACCTCCCCTGACCAAAAGAGCTGCATGTATGGTGTACTGTGTCCCCACAACCCATATGTTTTCTGTGAACAAAACAGGTGCATGGTAATAATAAATGGAGTGTAAACACAGAAAAATTCTTTATTGATAAACAGAATAGGACCAGTGTAAGGATGTTTTGAAGAACCTCAGTGTTTTCTGTGTGACCCCTTTATGTGTAACCTCTGTAAACGCACCTCACTGTGGTGTTTTGAGTTGATGGGTGTTATGCTGCCTCCTACCCTTCCTTATTTTCGCTGCCACCAGAGGCTCTCATTTTTGAATTCTTAGTTGGACCTAAAGAACAGGATGGCTCATTTTATATAGTAGAACAACAGAATGGTCAGGATGTGGGGGTGGCTCTGAAGTAAAAGGGGACCCTCTACTCTAAAACCGTTGTTTTTCTTAGAGTTTATAAATATAATGGTTTCTGTATTGCTAATAAGCATAATGGTTTCAGATCGGCACATAAAGGTAATGGTTCCTTAAATAGACCGAACCCCACAGGCTTATTTTCTCACTTGCCACTTAGGCCAATAACTTCCACACAGTTTAACTTCCCAATTTCCCACCCAGACTAATAACTGCCACACAGAACACAATTTCCTCTCACACTCTACAGCACCTCACTCAAGCTCCTTCCTCCACACACACACTGCTCAGCACTAACTCTCACACAAAGCATCTCTCTGAACAAAACTCTGTCCCCTAGGGTATAACTACCTTCCAATCATAACACACTTCACTCACCCATCCAGCCCCCCTCATTCTTACTCTACAAGCCTACATTTTAGACCACAGCAACATATATTTAAAACTCCACATTAAAACACAGAAATAAAATGCGCACACAGTATTTACACAGCAAAACACCACACTTAACAATACACTTTTAAAGTATTCCCTTGGCCCTGCAGTTGGCCATGATGATTGCTATGTTGAATTCTTTAGCTAAAGGTAAAGGTAGGTAAAGGTAGTCCCCTGTGCAAGCACCGGGTCATTCCTGACCCATGGGGTGACGTCTCATCCCAACATTTACTAGGCAGACTAGGTTTTACGGGGTGGTTTGCCATTGCCTTCCCCAGTCATCTTCCCTTTACCCCCAGCAAGCTGGGTACTCATTTTACCAACCTTGGAAGGATGGAAGGCTGAGTCAACCTTGAGCCAGCTACCTGAAACTGACTTCCGTTGGGATCGAACTCAGGTCGTGAGCAAAGCTTCTGACTGCAGTACTGTAGCTTAACACTCTGCGCCACTGGGCTCCTAAATTCTTTAGCTGTCTGTAATTCCAAAAGAGGCGGAAGGGCAGTGCAGCCAATCAAAACAACCAGCCTAACATAGGAAGCCGCTAACCAATCAAATGGAAAGACAGGTAGGCAAGATACAATTCACCGGGGAGCTTTGGGGGCAGTAACTGCATAAACTAAGGGGATCAATGGGGCATTAAATTGCCCCATCACTCCAGTTAAAAAAAGCCGAAAACTGAGCAGTCTGTAAATGAAAGTAATATACACATGGACAAGTCCCATATAAAAACAGGCAGTGTGGAACAATCACCCTAATCAGGGTTGCAGTCTGGAAGACACCAGAGAATGCATGTGTTATGATCCAAACAGTTATTTGGGGCTCCTCAAAAGATCCTGCTGAAGGTACATTTTTTGTTGCCACTCTGTGTATCTTAAATAAAATAAAAACTTTAATAGTTCTTTGTAGACACTATGCTAATGGAAACAATACCACATGATTTATACAGCCAATCACCTGCCAGTTGCAATTAATGGTTAAGGGACTGTTAGGGATAAAACTCTTATACCAAAATGTACAAGGGTTTTCTAAAATATCTTTAAAATATGTGCTAAAAATACAAATGTGGCTTGTGGTCCCTGGAGGCGAGTACAGTGGTTGGCATTATTTCGGCTGGAAGAGAGAGAAACTATTGAATAATAAAGGATGGGAATTTTCTTACTGCAAAGAGGATAGGTGAGTTTTTGAATGGATGGAAGGAAGAATGGATGGATGGATGGACAGATGGAAGGGCAGACTTTATACAATGCCTTATACATGCTTTTCTAGTCCTAATGGACAGAAAACCCTTCAAGAATAAACAGAATGAATCATTGGTCTTTCCAGATTCATGTCATTTTAATGTTTTACAATACTTTTCAGAGCTTTGCTGTGTTAATTTTGTGTGTAACCTACCCCTGACAAGAACTTGAATTCTTTGGAGTTAGGGCACAAAACAAGTCTTAATCCACTTAATTTTCTTCTGTTATCTCTTCCTACAGCTTTGCAGTTCCAGTTTTTGCACCATTTTGGAAGACATTTCCCTTTGCTTGTTTTGTGTAAAGTGGCACACTATAAATATTCTGTGTTTACATGAATACAAAATCCCACCCTTACAAATTAATGTGGTTGCAGTTCACTGCAAACCCGTAGCCACTGTCTCTGAGTTTGGTGCTGTTTCCAAAGCCTTGTGGGAGCCCCCTGGGAGAGAACTGCTGTACACATTCTCACTTATGAGGTTGTATTAGGTCAGAAAGAATGTAATTAGTATTACACCTATAGGCACTTTCAGCCTCTCCAGCTTCATTGTCCATCCCATGCTTCCTCTATCAAGGGCCTGGAGCTCAGAAGTCCAAACTCATCCTGCTATCTTTATTTCTGGTAGGGGAAGATCTGAGATAATAAACAAAGCAGGAAGATAGCTGCAATCTAATAGTTCTCTATCTACATTAACCCTAAACTTTGCATGTTAGAAACACTGACAGGATCAGAATGTATCAGAACTGTATTATGTTTATTGTGAGGTGGCCATGCAATTGCTTTAGCAAGGTTTATAATTTGCAAATCAAGCCACATTTACTGTTACATTATAGAGAGAGCAGAACTGGAATAAGTGAGAGTAGGGTAAATGATCTTGCCGTTGTAAACCTCACTCTTATTGTGATGAGCTTTATGTGGAGTTGTCTTTGAAAACTTAGGCAGAATATGGCAACCAGAATGCAAACTGGTGTTAGGTGCAGGGGAATATATTTCACCAGGTCTGAAAGCCCATTACTGGTTCCAAATGTGTTTTCAAGCACAATTCAACATGCTGGTATTGACCTATAAGATCCTAACTGGTTTGGGACCTGGGTGCCAATTTATACATATGCCTGACAACTAAGATCTGTGTCTCAGACCTTCTCCAGGTGCCTCCACTGACTGGTTAATACTAGGGTTGCCAGCTATGGGTTCGGAAATACCTGGAGCTTTTGGAGGTGAAGCCTGAGGAGGGCAAAGTTTGGGGAGGGGAGGGACTTAAATGGGGAATAGTGCTATACAGTCCATTTTCCAAAGTGTCCATTTTCTCCAGGTGAACTGATCTCTGTTGCCTGGAGCTGTAATCTCAAGAGATCTTCAGCCACCACCTGGAGGTTGGCAACCCTAGTTAGTACAGAGACTCTGGTGTTTCATTAGAATGTTATATTAGGCCAGAGGAAACCCAGGGTGAAATCCCCCTCTAGGTGGAAGCAGATCAGAGACTGAGAGTTCTATCTCATCCTTCTTCCAAGGAATGCAGCACAATATATATCAATCTCCCAATAATTTTGTGAGTTTGGTTAGTCTGAGAGAGAATGATCATTGATTGGCCCAGGATCACCCAGTAAGCTTCATGTTTGAGAACCAAAACAGGTAATGGGGGCCTAAAGCTCTGAGGAATTTCTTTTAAGTAACTGGTGTGTGAGAGTCCAATTCAGATTGAGTCCATACTGTGCAGATAGAAGGAAGGTTTAGCCTTTCCCTGTGCCATTTTCCAACCGGAAGTGTTTCTGTGGAGCTTAATTTTACTCTATTGAGCAGGCACAAAGGTCCCATATAAAGTGTCTGGTTTTGCCTTTACAGGGCAAATAGCAACTCCATGGTGTACTTTCAAGGCCAAAATTTAACTGTTTTGCTCATATGGGTTCAATTAACTATTTGAAGCATACATTGTGATAATTAGGGGTTTTTGTGTGTGTTGGATGTGCAATTGTTTTTACCTGTGACTATGAGCCAGTTTTAAATCTTTTGAAGTAGGCTAGAACTTGTTCAATGAATCAATCAATTGCTTTTTCCAAGAGAGTAATTTACCATGATATGCATGTGACCATTTGATAAACTAACTTCTGTTTTGTCCAGCCTAGAGGGGAGAAGAATTTTACTGCACTTCCACAATTTATATGAACTCTAGGGAAGGTCAGGAGTGGTTAAGTTTTCTCCAACATTTGGCAAGATGATATGCTGTGCAAAGTCATTATATGCAAAGCTCTGTTGAAGCAACCATAAGAGCATGAAGAAGGTGACTCCCTCCTAGCATAAGGGAGGGGGGAAATGTGTGGAGAAAAAGCAGTCTGAATCGGAAGAGAGAGATAAAGAAACAGACGCTGGTGTGGATCGACCAAAGCACTCTGAAGGTACAGGAAGGATCTCTCTCCCGAGTTATCTGATGTGGGCTAGTAGATCTGCTGTCTGGTAGGGATGTTTTATAGAAATAAATAAAGAAAGAAAGAAAGAAAGAAAGAAAAGAAAGAAAGAAACTTGTATTCAGACATTAAAACAAACTGATTAAACTGAGATTAAGCATGAGCAGTTTCTTGCCTTTCTTGCTTTCGCTCTTCCTACCACATTCCTCCCTTCACTCACAGATTTAGCATACCTTCCTGTTTGATCAAGCTCCAATTAGCTGTGATGTCCGAATGCAGGCCTCTTTTTGAATTAGAGTTTTATTCCACACCAACCAGGGTTGCCAGGTCCCTCTTTGCCACTGGCGGGAGGTTTTTGGGGTAGAGCCTGAGGAAGGTGGGGATTGGGGAGGGGAAGGACTTCAATGCCATAGAGTCCAATTGCCAAAGCAGCCATTTTCTCCAGGTGAACTGATCTCTATCAGCTGGAGATCAGTTGTAATAGCAGGAGATCTCCGGCTAGTACCTGAAGGTTAGCAACCCTAGCACCAACCAAATTTGTTAAACTTTGTTTAATCCCAGTTTAGAATCCCATATTATTGGGAATAAATAAATAAAATGGACTTCCTCAAGACATCTGCCCTTGGCCATTGCAGCAAATTGGAGCTTGATCAAACCAGGAAGTTACTCTGTGAGTTAAAAGAGGTGGGTGGTGGGAAGAGTGAAGGAAATATTCAGGTATGGGAACAAACTGTGTTCATGGCTGATCTCAGTTTAATCACAATGTTTCATGATGTCTGAATGCGGTTTTGCCCTAACCGCTTTTCTGCTTTAAGTCCAAAATGCCAATGGATACAGCAGTCCCTTACACCCGTGACTCCTGAATGTAAAACCAAACAAATGTGTCACTGCCTATTATTCTAGGATTCAGCACTGCTATCAAGAGGGATGAGAAAACAATGTAGGAGGCAGACCCTTTATGTACGTAGCATTCTTCCACACCTTTTAATCATGCCATTTTTATTCACCTACTACACCAAGAGTTAGTATTTCTCATTACTATTCTACAGATTAGGGTACTTCTAATCACTCTCATTTTAAGCCAGTGAGGGGGAAAATGATTAGGCTAACAATGAAATCTACCCCTTCATAATTTGTAGAAAATTGAGAGCAAAACATTAAAAATTGAGTGCTGTTCAATAATTCATAATTCCTCAAAAGTGAAATCTACTGCCTAAATTCAAAGGCTTTACAGTTGTCTACTAACATCAGCACTAGGCCTGGAGGAGCTCCAGGCCAAATTTACCAACAGTGGATGACAAATTATATTCTTCTGCTTCCTCACTCTCCTTGCAGTATTGCTAAGAGAGATACTTTCCGGGGGGTGGGGGGGTGCAGGGGTGTCTCCCCAGCAGCTCCAGACATGCTTCCATGACAGACCTCAAAGATCTATTTTAGATTACATTTAAACTAGCACTGCAAGCTTTAATTGATTAAACTGTGTGATTAACTGATTGGTTAAGGACTTTTAAATACATGAAAAGGTGTTTTCTGCAGGCAGGCAGTATGGTGGTGAGGAGGAGGCTTCAACTTTGTTCAACATAAATGTGTGTGTGTGTGTGGGGGGGGAGATGCAAACAGCAAAGACCCCACTCCATAACAGTAGCAACTGCCATCATCTGTAAATAGGGTTGCCAACCTCCCGATCTCAGAAGCTAAGCAGGGTCGGCCCCGGTTAGTATTTGGATAGGAGACCACCAAGGAATACCAGGGTTGCTGTGCAGAGGAAGGCACTGGCAAACCACCTCTGTTAGTCTCTTGCCATGAAAACCCCAAAAAGGGGTCACCATAGGTTGGCTGCGACTTGACGGCACTTTACACACACACAATCAGTAGAGCTGAATTTCAAGTAAGTGGCTCCAGTGTTATCTACCAAGGCCTTTGTGTCTAGGGGATTTCCTTTTTTTTTCCAGAGACAATGTATATGAAATATGATTATACTGAGTCACACCAGTGGTCCATCTAACCGAGAACTTTCTACTCCATCTGGCTGTTGAAATTTCAGGCTGAGGTCTTTCCCAATCCTGCTGGTGGTGGTACAATGTGCCATCAAGTCTCAGACAACTTATGGGAATCCCATGGGGTTTTCAAGGCAAGAGATGTTTAGAGGTGGTTTGCCATCGCCTGCCTCTGTGTAATGACCCTTGACTTCCTTGGTGGCCACCCATCCAAATACTAACCAAAGCTGACTTTGCTTAGCTTCCAAGATCTAATGAGATCAGGCTAGTCTGGGCCATCCTGCTGCCTGATATTTTTTTTAAACTAAAGGTAGCAAAGTGTGGACTGATCTGATTTGCACATTATCGAGTACACAAGTTGGGGTCAAACCGGGTACACTAAGCCATTCTCCACTTGCTATGTCCATGAACATGGGTGTGGGTAGGGGGTTTCTTTATCTGTTTTTTTATCGCAAAAGTGGTAGGGAACACCATGGTTGTACCATACATTGATAATGATAGATGCATTTAAGAGTAGAGTGTAATCTACATTCGGTGGTGTTCTCATTGTGGAGAAGCCACAGTCTTGGGGAAGACACGCTGTAAAGTTATCATGCGGGTACTATTTGGTTTCAATTTGGAATATGTTTGAAATGGATTAGCAAAGCTTTTTTTCTGATCATGGCTGCTTTCAGACATTTTTGCTACATGTATTTTGCCTGAACAACTGAAAGAAATAAGATAATTTATTGCACAATATCATCTTTGAAGACCGGGTACATAATTTAGAATAGTGACATGGTTTCTGAATGCAGAATGTCATGCAGTCACAGCAAGGTAGGTGGGATTAAATGTTTCTGAAATTAATGTACTTTGCTATAATATGGTAGTCAATTGGACGGATGGTCCTTTTTTTCTTTTCATTTCCCCCCATCTGTTCATGTAATCTCTAAACCATTTGTAATGCTCTCAAACATATTTTCCGTTCTATAATTTCCATATGATAATATCATCTGCGTGTAATTCTTGCTATACAGCTAATTAGTTGGCAGTTCACTGAATAAACACTGCTAGTCAACTCCCCCCCCCCCCCCGCTTATATTCATTGTCCAGGGCAGTGTTATTGTATTCCACTATGTATAAAAAACAATTTCTAGGATCAGAATTCTGGCACAAATAACAATTATGAATTTACTTTTTATAAACCTCAGTAATATGTCATTTAAATATAATTGTGGCATATCTGTGTAGCCACCAATTCATTCTATTCTGAGAACATTACTACCATATGTTTCCTAATATTTACTAGGACAAAAGAGAAAAATCAAGACAAAGGTGGCAATCAAACATCCCAGATACATTTATCTATAATTTGAACAAATATTCTTGACTGTTTCTTTGCAATATTGGATGTAGCCTTTTTGAATAAATTTCTGCCAGATAATCACTGTGTTGTGGCTTATCTGCATGTATTTGGGTGTGGGTGCGTGAAAAAGAGAACATGGTTACTGACCGCTTCTCCTTGTGGTCTGGCACTGACTTAAAAAAAAAAATGCTTTATAGGGTTTTATTTTAGTAATGTTAAAATATTGTGATAGATGGCAGTTCGTCTCTGTTAATTGCACTGAAAGCAAAAAGGCCCATTCCTAAGGAAAATTCACAGCTTGTATAAATACAAATCTCTCCCTCCCCCCGTCAATATATGCGCTAAGCCTCCGTTAGTCTAAAGGATCATTCTGTCTGCAGTCACAGTCCTTGGTAAGCTGCCAAGCACAATAGGGCATTAATTAACATGTGCCAGGGATTCATCAACATGCACAGTGGTAGAGAGCAATTGCAAACTCCCCCCTCTTTACCGCCCCTCTTCTCCTTTGTCCCTGTAATTCACGAAAGATCCTCTCCAGTATGTAAATCACTTCTTGCTAAACACTCAGCAATACAGCTCTCTTTATTTTCCAGGACTGTTGTTGGGTTTCTTAAACATCTAAGAAAGCCATTGATTCTTTCTGCCTCTTTCTAATCTTTGAAATATATTTGAGAACCCCTGGTTCCAGGGTAAAAAATGCATTTGTTTACTTGCTGAATGCAATTCTATAAATAAATCACATGATGAACTACAATGTCAGAAGAAAGAAACAGTGTGAGATTCATTTGGCTAAATGTTATGTCACAGGAAATTGTGGAATTACTCTTCCCATTAGCTATGGGTGACAGTAAGATGACCTGTTAACTTGTGGGAGTGTTGAAAAAATATCATAAGTTATACTGTTTTGATAACTTACCAGTGACTAAGCAAATAAATCAGTGCTATAAATTAAATTTCAATTAGTTGTTGGTTGACCTCATTTCATTTTATTGCTAAGGATTACCCAACTGCTGTCTTCTCTGCTGAGCTGCTTCTAATAACATTTCATCTGCATTTAGTTGAAATACATAAAGTTGTTGACTAAACTATATCATCATTTGATTGCTTTACTTTATTGTTCTTTTAAATTGTACCCACACTTCAGGTTGGAGGCATCCCTTTGTATGACAACCTATATAATCTAGATGATGTGGGTTAACCTGTAGCATGGTGAATGTGTAGTGTGGATTTGTGTTAATACATGGAATATCCTGCTTTAGAGTAGGGAAATGGACTATATTATCTCCAAAGGTCAGCACTTTAGGCTTTCATGAAATCCCCAGCAATTTCCTTTCATTATTAAATTGTGAACCTCATGCTAAGGCAGTATAGAAGTTCCTTGGTCAGGCTGTAGACCTCTAAGATACCATCTGGAAGTGATATTTACAGAAATATCAGCAGAAGTGTGTAATGCTGCTCTGCACCTATCAGGTTGCTGAAAAGAATTAAGTTCATTGACCATCCTCATTCAGAAACTTTCAAGGCTAAACTTCTTAGATACAGCTTAGTCAAATACAAGCCAACTCATATCCTAAGTGGCAGGAACATGGGACATTATTATTATTTAGAGATGCTTTAATACCTCTTGTCTTTCACATTCTGTCATCCCTTCCCAGTTTGCTGAAAACTTAAAATCTGATGCATAGCCTACTTATAGGGACACTCCACAATCAGCCTACTATAGGGACACTCCACAATTGTGATTTTTGTGTGAGATAGGCCATTTACAGTACAATCCTAAAGAGAGTTACTCCAATTTAAGCCCATTCATTTCAATGGGTTGAGACTGGAGTAACTCTGCATAGGATTGTGCTGTTAGTGTATTGTCATTTGAAATAAGATTTAGTAGTTTCACATGTATACAGTGCTTTGGGCCCTAGTATAAAAAGGATAAAGGCACACCTATATTGGATTAAGCTCTAAAGAGCTATTTTTGTGCCATGGTGGAATGTTTCATCATTAAATGTGGAGAAAGTATTTTTAAACCTTGAATCAAAACCACCAAAATGACTGGAGGAAATAGCTTAAGAGCTAGAAATAGGGTTGCCAGATACTGGTTGGGAAATTCCTGGAGATTTGGGGTGGAGTCTGGAGAGGACAGGGACCTCAGTGGGGTACAATGCCATAGAGTCCACCCTCCAAAACATCAATTTTCTCTAGGGGAACTGATCTCTGTAGTCTGGAGATGAGCTGTAATTCCAGGGGATCCCCAGGTCCCACCTGGAGGCTGGCATCCCTATCTAGAAACTTAGCATTGACAATCCAATGCAAATCTCTGTGTTCTTAAATGCCACTTAAATCAAGGTGTGTGTGTATGTGTGAAGGCCTAACTCTTTGTTTGGCTCAGCCAATGCATTTAGTTATTTTTTCCTGAAAACATGCTACTTATTCATGCTTGGGGTACTATCCCAGAAAATTTAGAATTGTTGCTGCAGTATTAAAAATGGTCTACATACCATGATATTGGCCACTGACTCCCAGCTATATTAATTCCATTAACTACACTTTTGGATAGTAAGTTGGAGACAACCCCCCCACCCCCCACTCCCCCCAAAAAGAAGAAAAAATAAAATATTTTGCCAAAATGGTTTACTGTGTTAGGTTTAAGTAGGACAAGATGCTTTCCTGCCAACGCTCATTTTCTTCTGCTATTTATTTCAATTGTTGCCTTTACAAAGTCAGCATGTGGTTTCATTTGTACACACAGTGATATATGAAAAATAATGCCAGAGTCTTTTGTTTTCACTTAGAATAGCAAATAACTGTGGTAACTGTACAGCGACAATGCTTATTAAAGGCTGCCGCCTTGCTTCTGCTTTAAAAAAAATAGATTTCTTTTGTTAAAAAATTCTACAAAATGTAAGTTGAACTTGTGTCAACTCCATTTTTAGAATATAGCGGAGCCACCTGCTCTGACCTGGATGGCCTAGGCGAGCCTGATCCCATTAGTTTTTGGAAGCTAAGCAAAGTCAGCCCTGGTTAGTACTTGGATGGGAGACTATCAAGGAAGTCTAGGGTTGCTACGCAGAGGCAGGCAACAGCAAACCATCTCTGAATGTCTCTTGCCTTGAAAATCCTACGGGGTTGCCATAAGTCGGGTGCGACTTGACAATTACCACCACCATCACCAGAACCACCAAGTTCAAAGTGTATCACATTAAAGGGTGTTGACCAACGCTGCAATCACAGCTATCAGTGTGCGATTTCAAAAAGCACCTAAACAAGGACAAAGTGAGTAGCATTATCCTAGGGAATCTGCTAACTTCATTGTAAATTATTCATCTTAAACATTCTGTCAAAGGCTCAAAGAGTTCATGCAATCTGTTCCTGCTTTTTGTACAATTAATTCTGCTCCTACTCGCTCATCTGCCTTGTCTGTCCTGACTAGGGCTGTTGAAAAAAAAAATTCAGTATAGTTCGGCTTCGGCAAAATTCGACCTGTTTTTATTCGGGCCGTGGCGAAGTCCGAACTCCCCCGCTTCAGATCCCTGAAATTCGGGGGGGATCCGGAGTTCGGGGAAAAATTCGCCCCCCCATGCTCCTCCAGGGGGATTCCCTGAAAGCGCGCAGGGGACCCTTTAAACAGATCTGTGCCTCCCAGACCCCCGGCAGGGCTGGCGGGGGGTTGTCAAGCCCCTCTGTGCTCTCTGCGCAAGGGGCCCTTTAAACAGATCTGCGCCTCCCAGCTGGGAGACGCATACCTGTTTAAAGGGCCCCCTCCCCGCGCCTTCATGGAAGCACCATGAAGGCGCGGGGGGCCCTGAATCTGCCAAATTTATTCACCGAACCCCCAAATTCGGCAAATTCGGCTCCCCCGTTTCCTGCCTTTTTTGAGTTCGGTTTGTCCAAACCGAAAAACAGCCGAATCGGGGGAAATTCGGCTGTTTTTCGGTTTGGCCCGAACTGAATCAACAGCCCTAGTCCTGACTGTGGATTTATACATGATTCTACTGACGCCTTGGATTGATAATTTATAAATTGTTGATTTTATTAGTTTTAAAAGTAACCTGTAGGTATTATTGTGTTCTTAAATTGTATATGGTTGAGATTATATTGATGTAAGCCATCCCGAGCCTGACTTTGGCCGGGGAGGGGCAGGGTATCAATTTAATAAACAAACAAAGCCGATCTTGAGCACTCAAAAGGTCTTTTATGCAGTTTGTGATCTTGTGGAGAGGATTTCTAGCGCCAGTAACGCAATATGAAGCTACGCAAAACCCTCCCATGTAGGGTTGCCTTTTCCGCCTTTGGAAATTCCTTGGAGATATTTGGGAGTAATACCTGGAGATGGCAGTGTTTAGGCAGGAAGGGAGCTCAGAAGACGTGATGCCACTGAAGCTGCCACTTTCTCCAGGGGAACTGATCTTTGTAGTCTGAGGAACAGTTATAATTCCAGGAGAACTCCAGTTGTAATTTAAGGAGAACACCAAGCTCAACCTAGAGGTTGGCCACCCTATTTCCATGCCACAAAGTTCCCTTCCTGGAAGGGTTGATGGTATTATAGTGTATAGTTTTGTCTTAGAAAGAAGATTTAAAATTGGCTGTCTCATGACACAAAATGGCAGCTGGCCACTACTCATGAGCTGAAATGAAAACCAAAGGCTCAAGCCATGCTTATATGATATGTGATGCTTGATACCTTCCCTCCAGTTCCCTTGAATTGTACATCCTCCTTTTGCACCAGAGATTGGATTGCATTGTGCCAGTATATCTTCTAAAGAAGATTAATGAGTTTGTATTGTGTTTTTTATTGTATAATAGAAACAGACTATTTAGTCATGTTCATTTTCAATAGTTTACATGGTACTACTTTAAAACTATAGTTTACACAGAGCAACGCAAGATGCTCAAAAATATTACAGGGGCAGGAACTGTTGTGTATATTTTGGGCAAATGGAACTACTCACATAGAGTTAACAATATTGACAAGCATGCAAGTTCTGAGTCAGACCCTATTTGGAGAAGCAAGTAATCTGTCCTGGAATTTGACTTTGACCTTATGCCCTAAATATACAGCAGCAATGCAAACACATACAAATTTCCTATTTGGAGGGCGGGAACTACTAAAGGCTGTTGGAGAAATTATCCTATATAAAAAGAAAACATTCCTGCTGGTGCAATCTGCATTCCATTAAAGGCAGTGGCAGAATTCCCATGGATTTTATTGGATTAGATGAAGATTTTTCTCACAGAGAATAGGTCAACTGATGGCTATAAACCATAGTGACTAAAGGAAACTGGTAATTCAGAGGTAGCAAAACACTGAATACCAGGGTTAAGGTAGACTTTGGACACTATATTCTTTGTTGACCATCCAGGGCAATTAGTTGGCCACTGTGTGATACAGAACGTTGGACTAGATGGACCACTGGTTTGATCCAGCAGGGTTTTTTATGTTCTTAACATACTTATTTTGTATATCAGAATCAGTGTAAGGAGAAACACACACCAACACAGCTACAATGGCATGCTACATCTGAGGTTCAAGACCCATTCTTTAAAGTTCTAAAGGAGTCTTATTACAGGAAAAGCAGTAGAGAAAGTGCTTTCTTACAGATAGGGCTGTTTAAATTAAACCCCAGACAGAAAGTCCTGATGGGCTCTGATGGGGCCTTGAGAACACCCCCATCATTTTCTCCTCTTAGTATGATGCCACTATCCAGTGCATAGGTTGGTGGCTTTAGATATGTTTTTTAATGGAACAAAACTATTTAATCCATGTCTCTGTTTTTTGGAACACTTTGCTGGATTTCTAACCATTTGATATCTCAAGATAGTATTATGCCCAAGTCCAAAAGGAAAATGAGCCTGAATTGAAAGGAAACATCAGGCCTTGAAAATGCTTCAGCAGCCCTACTTTCTGGCACCTACTTAGACAAAAGGCCCATCATGTTCTTTCAGCAGGTTATTATGTCTAGCCTCCTTCCTGCTTCGGCCCATCTAGGCTCCTTCCTCATTCCCCTTTGCACAATACTGCTACACTGCTTTAGGGCAGGAAGGGATTTCATGCCATCACATCAGTTATAGCCATCATGGAGACTGAATCCAGGCTCTGCTCCTACTGCAATCTAAATCCATAATTTCTGGTTTTTCTCCAGTAGAGAATCCATTTAATCTGATCTTTACTTCTCCACTAACGGAGTACAGATTGACAGAACTGGATTGCTGGTTCTGAGCTATTTTGTGTCAAAATGGTATTTCTATTTTCTGAAACGTACTGTAATCTATGTAAAAGGTACCATATCCCAATCAGTATTGGATCCTAGGTAGTTGACTGAGTAGCTAGACGAGAGGCAAAATAAAGACTTCTGTAGCCCTGGCTAAATTCCAGCCTGGCCTGGGAACTTCTCTCTAGGGGATGCAGCCGATGAGCTTTCTAGGACACTATTTATAGAATATTCTGATTTTCATTCAGGTTTAGTGTTTCCAGTCCAGGTGACTCCTGATGCTCCCCCATGTAGCCTGGTAGTAAATGAACTCCATGATAGCAGCATACCCATTTAGCTCACTTCTGAATTTCCAAATATTTTCAGATTGACCATTTTGATATGCTGCATTTTAAACAGCTCAGAGGTTAACTACTGTCATAAAATTGCTTTCCTTATCTCCATAAAAAATAACCTTGGATAGAATATATAATGCCAGGCAAAGAACTACCAGTTTGTGAGTTATGGTTTATGCAAGAATATAGAGAAAAACCAAGAAGAAATACAGACATCCTTTCCAAAAGAGGGTAAGGGGACAGTGTTCCTGCCAAGAGAGTGATTATTGCTGACCCAACATGCCATATTTTCTTTGTGATCAGAGTGAGTCAAGCTACCTAAAGGAATAAGAGGTGTGGGGCATAATGTTGCAAGGCATGGCCTTGCAACCCGGTGGGACATGTGAGAAGCAGGAAATTATGTGGTGGGGAGTGGTGCAATTAGCATTCTAGGCATGATGATGCAACTCCTGACACAACCTGGAAGTGATGTAATTGCACCAAGGGCAACCATCCAGCATTTGCCCCAAACTCTATGGTTTGTTGTAGTTTTTGAATCTTAAAATAACCAAAGGTAAGATGCTGTGAAGCATGGGGTAGAGGGGCTGCTCCTGCTCCTCCTGCTATCATTTAATGGTGTACCTGCCATGAGCTAATTGGAAAATGTGATCACTATGAAAAAAAAATCATAATTATTTACTGTTTTAACCTTTGAAACTGTTACTTGAGATGAATGCTTTATTCCATGTACAACAGTAGACACTTAGTATGTTAATAAATTTTTGAAAATTAAATTTAAGTAGGCAACACAAAAAAAAATTGGCAGATTTTGTTGCAGTACCTTTGAAATGAGAGTCAGCATGATGTAGTGATTAAGACTGGTGGACTCTAATGTGGTGAACTGGGTTCGATTCCCCACTCCTCCACAAGAAGCCTGCTGGGTGATTTTGGGCCAGTCATTGTTCTCAGAACTCTCTTAGCCCACATGGAAGCAGGCAATGGCAAGCCACCTCTGAATGTCTCTTGCCTTGAAAACCCTACAGGGTCACCATAAATCATCTGTGACTTGATGGCACACATACACACACACCCTTGAAATACTATCTCTGTTATATATGACTCAGTCTACACAGCTGCACCCACTGCCACACAATGCATCCCTCACCCATCCTTCATTTAGCATCGTAATTTTTTAAGGATTCATGTTTTCCAGGTGAAGAATTATGAAAGCCACCCTTCAAGCCCCCTACTCTGCCATCTGAATGTAATCATGGGTACTTGACTATCTCCGGAGCAAATTGTTAGTAGGGGCAATTCGACCCCACTGTTGTAAATGTTTTAACTGAACTGTCTCCTAATCCCCTCTTGCTGCATTTGAGAATAGAATCACAGTCGCACAAGCATTCAGTTATGTATATGTTCATTGTACTGAGCAGAATAAGCCTTTCATCTGGATCAGGGCATCTAAATGCAGCTGAAATACAAACAATAATCAAAAAGAATATGACTAATGAATCAAGTGTGCCCCAATTTAGAAATACATAGTACATATTTAAAAAGGCACTGACATGAATGAATCAAGCTGTGGATTCAGTGCCATTTCAAAGGTTTAGGTTCCCAACCATGTAAGTGACAGGATAATTGGGCCCTAGGACTTTGAGGCTAAAAAAGAATCCAGCTACTAGAATGATGGGCAGTAAATACATTCAGTTTACTTTGAGTCTCTAATGACACCTTCTTTAGAAAAGTGCTAGCTTCCATGAATAAGTGGATGTCCTCACAACCATAATGGAGTGGCAGTAGCAAATAATGGAGTAGCATAGCTAAAACCAACAAGACAAAGACATACATTAGCATCCAAATGTTTAAAAAATAAAGAAATGATGGGAAATAGATGAATTCAAACAGTACAAGAAAATGAGAGAACGAGGAGAAAGTGAGTGAATGAGAGCGAGAAAGAGAGGGGCCCTCGAACCTGAGCTTAACATATACCTACTACTGCATACTCTCCCCGTATGAACATGATTGATGGGGGGAAAACCCATTCTTTTATTTATAGCTCAAATAGTTATACTCACATATTGTATACATTCATGTCTCTGAGTTTCATCTATGATCTGAGCTCCTTAACACTTGGTAGAACAAACTGAAATACACATTTTTTTAAAAGTAGTATCTCATTACATTTCAAAGTCTCTGGAAAACAATGGATTGGTAGTAAGCAAGTTTGATCCAAAGTCCATGGTTTTTCTTCCTAGCCAAACCTGAAACAGTCAGTCATTTCATATTCAGCTTTCCCACTTTTGGGACTATTTACTGAAGAAAGAGCCAAAGGTCAAGGGTGAATTCATTCATTTGTCTTTGGCTCTAAGAGTCAGACTACACATCCTGCAGCAATTCAATGGCTAGAATTCACTTGATGCAAATCTGGTCCTAGCTAGCCATGACTAAGAGAATGCCCCAATATGTCTTGGGACCACAGTCCTGAAGAAGGGGGGCTAACTGTTACCCATCCCTGATACAAACATGCTTCCATCAGAGCTCTTTCAAGGGCTTGAAGGGGGGTGGGGAGAAAAGCACATATCTTTTTCCACCTCTGCTGAGGCTGAAAGTAGCAGAAACAGCAGATGATTCTATGAGGAACCATGTACGTCTGTCTGGGTTCCCATTGGGGAGAAAGGTGGTGTATAATTGAAGTAAATTGACAGATATTCTTCACAATCTGACAAGTATGCCCAATCTATTTTATTTGCTTCATTTGTATCCCACCTTTCTCCTTAAAGTGGCTGCTGTGGTTAATAGTGGTGGACGGGCCAAGGTCACCCAGTAAGCTTCCATGGCAGAATGGTGACTCAAACCTGGGTGCCACTCCATTGGCAGAACATCAGATCTGGTGGAGGAGGAAAAGATGCTTTTTGCCAATTCTCCCCCCCCCATTGTTGACCCCCAGTTTGTTCTCCATGCTTTCCCTATGGAATCTGTGATTTCCCTGGAGCAAAGGGGCTCAATGCAGCAAGAAAGGAGAAAGCAGCAAAGCTCTGCTCTACCAGCTTCAGTTCGTGGGTGTGGCATAGGATGAAACACATTGCATTTGGTTCCACTTGTTCAGTTGCTTTGCTGGGCCATTAATCTGGCAGTTATATAAGAATTTAAACTGAGAAGAACTTTGTATTCTACATGAGGCAGTGGGATGATCTGCTAAATTTGACATTGTAAAAATCCTTCAGTCCTAAGATTTTAAAAAGAAGGCTGCTATTTCTATACTTTCCACTGATTTTCTGACATTGTTTTCCCCGTTTTTTTCTCCTGAACTAGAAAATTCCTCCGGGTAAGTGAATGGGTGCACAAACACACACACACACTGTTATCAGCATGGTTGGTGCAGATGGCACACCTACCACCTGTTCTTTTAATGATGGGTTTGGAAAGTGACTCTCCCAACACAAATATGCCAATGGCTAAGTCCATGGCTTCTCCATTAAAATATTATATTAAAGCCCTTCCCATTGTATCTTTCTCTATTCTCCACTGGGACAAATTTGCTCAAATATTTTACAGATTCTGGTCAGTGACATAAAAACCCCACCTTCTTTGCAGTTTGCCATTCAACAAGAATATTTCTGTAAAGAAAGAAATGTGGAAATGTAGGCATTCAAGTGAAAATTCAATCCTTCACAGTACAGAGCTTCTGCGAAGTCTTTTAAATGACCCTTTTTATCATGGTGCCATGTCTTTACCTTTTTGAATAGTGAGACCTGGTAAGAAAAATAGATGTATGTATACAAGTGGTTGAGTAATGTATTACTTATGTGCACTTTGTTCTTTTTGGCAAACTGACCTTATCAAAGGGAAGAAAGCCATATATTGTGACAAGGGGAGCCTTACTGGAAAGCCTGAATTAGAAGCCAGGCAGATTTTGCTGTTATCTTGTTTCAAATCATGATGAGTGAGAACCATCTTTTCCTCTTTTGAGAGGTGATGAGGCTACAGCAATGTCACTCCCTTCTTAAGTAAAATATAAGAAGAAGTAAATACCAATATGGGTATGAAAAGTAGACTCACACACACACACACACACACACACATTCCAGACTTAATATGTTGGAGTTATGCATAAAAACATTTCATGTTGTCTAATTATGACACAATAATGATAAGGGATGTGCATTCAGCTGTTACCAAATCAAAAATTAAATGGGAAACCATTATTGTTAATGTTGTTAAGATGCCACCACACATTTATAAATGAACAACTTTGGTTTTCTGAGGTATTACTTGGATCATGTCATTATTCTGGCACCTGGCTATCTGCCTTAAAGGTCCGTGAGATCAGATGGAGGGAAAGACAAGGCAGTGAAAGTGGAGAGAATGGTCTGATCTGGATGTGCTTCTGGATGTGCTTCTGGATGTGCTTCTCTTCTCTTCTCCCCTTCCCCACTTACATGCAGCCTGGTCCCAGGGCCACAGCTACTGCTGCTGCCAGCTTAGTCAGCACAGGAAGGTAATCAGTGCAGTAAGGTAATCTCTATTTCCCCACACTCATCTTCCCTCAGTCCTCACATGCTGTCTGTGCTGTGCCTTGATGCACCTTGGTTAATGTACTCCCAGGCTGCCTGAAATGATCAATAATGGGATTATATTTTTCCAGGGTGCCGTGAGGCATGGTGTCTTGGACACATAAGAAATGGTATCTCGGGAATGTGGAGGTGGGCAGTTTTCCAGTCATGTTAACCCCCATCTGGCTAGGCTGCCAGTAATGGTAGCAGAAGCCCAGGCACCAGTTCCAACAGCAGCCCCAAACCACAAAGTTAGTGGTGGGCCGGGGAAGAGGAGGGAAACAAAAATTACAAAATTTATGGGATTAATAACTCATAGTATGAAGATGGCTATTTTTTAAATGAAAAGTGTACATTCTTAATAATTACCAATAGTTTCATTCCTAATAGGATAAATTGTGACCAAAGGAACTATTATTCTGTTCTGCCAAGGTTGGCATAGGAAAATTAAACACATAACATACACATGAAAGATTGTAAGGGATAACATGTGCTTGCTGACCCAGGGCCAATTGGATAAGGAATGCCGGCTCTCTTTATAAAGTTGAAGACACTTTCTTAGTTAACATTTTATTAAAACACAACTTTATTAAACAACAACATTATTAATATTTAACTGTAATAATTGGAATGAATTGGAATGAACTGGAATAAATTGGGCCACAACTTGGAATTGGCAAACAGCTGCGACCCCTTGTGGTGCAGCATGTGTGATGTGTCAGTTGACAAGGCCTTTTCCCCCAAGGCCCTGACTTAGCACCTGCCCACAGCACGCCCACTGTGAGCAACCGGGATGGCAGTCCAGGAAAACACTAGGACGAACGCCACTATGTGTTATCCCCCACCACATGGGAAGAGGCGGACAACCTGCCCTGCCGCAAGGGCATGTCCTGGAAGCCTCTCCCAAAACACCAAACTGGGATTCCCAAACCTGGGAAGCGACCCCATATCCATGTGCTTCCCCCAACGTGACACATCTCCATGCCAAACTGCCCAAGTTGTGACATTAATAAAGTAAACCAAATTAGGGTGGCGGGTGGGTTCGCAAGAAAAACGGAGTGAGCCGTGGGCGGGCCCCACTCCCCCTTATATAATTTTGGGGCAGGGCTAGCCACGCCCCTGACCCAGCTCCCGCCCTCAGCCCTCATTGGTTCAGAGCCTCCTGGCATCAACCAATGAGGAGGCCGTTACCGGGCAGATTGGGCCAGGCACGAGCCTGACGTGTACGTGAGAACACACATGTCAGCCGGCCAGCCCGATCTCCCTCCCACCTCTGCTCTCAGCCTTTCCTTCTCCGCCCGGGGCAGCAAAATGGCTCCCGTTTAGGCGGGAACCCAGGCTTAGTATTTATGAAGGCGTTAGTATACATGAAGACCTCATGGTCTTTTTTATCTATGTTACATATTTACTCCAGTTTCCCATCCTGCCCTCCCTTTTGGCTTTACACAACCTAGTAATGCTCCACAACATAAATAATACAAGTTGACTGAAGAGAAAGTGTTGGCTGATGATAGAAGAACTGTGAGAACACTCCTTTTCAAAGGGCACCATGTATTCATGTAGTTAAGACAGAGAGACTTGAGTATGCACACATTGACAAAGGGCCAAAGTATATTTTACTGTTTTTAAGGAGTTGGGTCCAGGTTCTTTAAAAAAGGGAGAGCCCAGATAGACTTAGAATAGCACCATGGTGGTAAGAAGGGCCCCTGCCTCCCCCCCCAAGCAGTTTTACCACATGAAAACTGTACTAGGAGTAAGTACAAATTTGCTACTCCACATCTTTGCAAACCTGGTAGTGGCACCACTGTGCATCAGGGAAGGGGTCTGGGGCTGGGCACCTCTTTGCACCGTATGCGCGGGCAATTGCAGACAAGGCCGGCAGTAGCCACTGGCCAAGTTTGGAGCCAGGATGGATTTGCCAAAAAAAAAAAAAAAAAAGGCAGTGATGGCTAGGCTGCCTAGCGCAGCCCACCCTCAATAAATATTAGCATAGTTAATTGATGATGTTGATCAGCTGTTTTAAATAAACTTGTTAAACACAAGCTGGGGTCTTCTGTCTTTATTGGGTATTGGGGCAAGCAGTAACACACAGTTTGGCTCCTAGCTATAGTGGACCCATAGTTTTAATTGAATTTGCAATCCAATCCTGCAGTTTGCTATGCCAGGAGGTTATTTTGGATGAAGTCAATCAACTGAAGTATCCTTCTAATTGCAAACCTCTCCTATTCATATTAAAGGACATTAATGGAGTCAGGAGACTCCCTGGTTTCACTCAGGTTGCTCTCACAAGAGATTCTTAAAACACCTTCTGATCCGGGGAAATAAAGGGTGAAAACGCATAGTCACTTTAGCCTCCTTTATTTTCTGTTTCAGCCAGGATCGAACACATGTGTTTTGCCGAACGTGTGTTCGATCCTGGCTAAATCCTGGCTTAAACAGGGAATAATGGAGGCTAAAGCGACCATGCGTTTTCGCCCAAGGATTTCTCCAGGACATGGAAGTTCCATTTTATCATCTTGGTTAATAGCCATTAATGTCACTGATTCTCCACAAATGTGTCTAGTCTTCTTTTCAAACCATCTAAACTAGTGGCCATTGACACGTTTTGTAGCAGAGAATACCACTTACATATCTGTGGGATGAAAGACTTCCTTTTATCTGTCATGTATATATCGCCCAATGTTTTATTTGTGAGACTGACAGTACAATTCTATGTAGAGTTGTTGCAGTCTAGGCCCTTTGGATTGGAGTAACTCTGCATCAGATTTGCACTGCAAGTTCTAGTATTATAGGAAGGAGAGGAAGCTTTCTCTATACCATGCATAATAAACTTCAATTCCCCACCCTATTTATCTGTTCTCTAAACAACAAAGCTCCCAATGCTTTAGCCATTCCTGGTAGTGGTGGAAAGTGCCATCAAGTCACAGCTGACTCATGGCGACCTCATAGGGTTTTCATGCCAAGAGACGTTCGGAGGCGGTTTGCTGTTGCCTGCCTCCACATGGGCTGAGAGAATTCTGAGAGAACTGTGACTGGCCTGAGGTCACCCAGCAGGCTTCATGTGGAAGGACGGGGAATAATAATAATAAATGTATTGCAGTCATAGATCAGAAAATATCATATTACATTTCTATGCAACCTTTCTAAAACCTAAAACGTTGCATTTCAAGAACTGCTAACAAAAGAGATAAAATACAGATTAAAATACTAATAGGGTGGGGAATCAAACCCAGTTCTCCAGATTAGAGTCTGCCACTTTTAACCACTACACCAGGCTGGCTCCAAATGCTTTAGCTGTTCCTTGTACAGGTGCTCAAAACCCCATCCCAAATGCTAGATCCACCGTAATCTATGGGACTCTGTTCCAAGTAAATCTGTTTGGGATGAAGACTTTCAAACGCTAATAAACAAGTCATTTTATTTCAAGTGCTTCAGCCTATTAAGACTGTAAACCAGGTTATAACTCATCTTAAATTGTAGACTTAAAATTAATCAGGTTGTGGATTGGGACACAGGACTGCATTCAGCTGAGATTGATCTTTTCACCTAATCAGTATAAAATGACCACTAGTAATGATCAGTTTTATTACTGATTATTATTATTATTAGTTTTATTACCAATTTAATTCATGTTGTTAGCTTTTTGGAAGAGCAGGAAAAACATTTTAAATAAACAAACATACTTTTTAAAGATGTACCTTCTGCTGATGGGTGAACTCTTTCTGCTCATGAAATGAGTTCTTCTCTGAATGGAAAATCTGTCCTGCAAATGGGTCCAATCCAGAGTTGCTGAAATGGCCCTGATTGCTTATGCAATGTTAGAAACAACTGAAAATATCCCCTCTCTAATATTTTATTGTAGTATAATGTAAAGCCTTATCAGGTAAAGTCTAATATGCTAAAGCTAATTTTGTGCAACCACAAATCAGGGCAATCCCACAGTGATCCAGAAGTTTAGAAAGTAGTGGTTTTGGAGCAGAGTTTCTAGACAAGGATTGGAAGGAATGTTCAACTTTTTCAGGAAACATTTGGGCTTAGATTTTTGGATCAGACTTTTAAAAGGGAACATTGCCTCCATTTACCCATGGGATACAGCTTGATAAAAGTATGTTTTTATGCCACCTTAAACTTTAGACAAGGCTGATCACTATATATGATTATATATATATATATATGAAATCAAATGCTTTTCTGGCCATTTAGGAATAAAATTCTAATATGCTTTGAAGTGTTAAGGAGGGAGAACACCTGGTAGATGAAGAGGGATGGGCAATATTACACCAACATTAAGGCAAATCCTTTTTAAATTTTTTTTTTAAAGTAGGACAGATTAGGGTAGGCTTGTGTGTGTGCGTGTGTGTGTGTGTGTGAGTTTTGCTATATACAAATTCAAATGACCCAAGAGTGCTGACTAGGGTCTCTTGCAGTGCAACTGTTAGCATTAAGCATTTCCAAAACTGTCTTGCCTGTCTCCACTAGATGGCAGGAAAGCACTGCCCTGGGATTTCTCTGCAAAGGCACCATGTGAAAGCTTTGCCTGTATTTGAAATGTGAACAATGTTTAGTCATATATGATTCACTTGCTTCCTGAAAGAGCTCTCCTTATCATGCCTTATTTTAAAAACAGACACACACAAAAGAGATCTGTTTTCCCCCTACATAAAAAATTGTGATTCAGTTTGAACTATTAATTAAATAGACATTGTTTTACCACCTTGCTATAGTAAACATACCAAGTTGTAATATATCAAGGCATTTTTTTTCTCAATGGCCCATTTTATATATGTACAATGAGAGATAAACACACATACTCTCATGTTCCCCAGCACTGACTATATTTTTCCCTTATTAAGATTATGAAAAAATATACAGGATTTATATACTAAACTATACTCAATATACTAGATTTGTTTTTGTTTTTTAAATGACAGCCCGATTCAAACATTTTTTAACCTGGAGTATCCCCAGAACAGTTCAGCTAATTTCTCAGAATGTGGGTGGATTTAATTCCATTGCCTACATATAATTTGTTTAAAATCGATTGTGAAATGGCTATTTATCAGCAAGGACATATGAAGTATAAAGTTTGTTGACAACCTTGTATGTAAAGATGGATACAGCTAGGCCTTTTGTGAGATTTCTGTTTGGGAAGCATTTTGCATGATCACAACCAATACCTGTGGATATTCCACCACTACAACATACACTATTCTTTCCAAAATTTCTTTCCAAAATTTTAACTATTTTAAAAATTATACTCTTAATCAAACTTCCAGTTAGAAACTGACAGTAGGGTTCTTAGTATGTTTCTATAACACCCTAAGTGGACACATACTGCAGGCCAGAGAAAACAGATTGTTCCTTCCAGAATCCTGGACAATTATATTTAGAAAGGATTAATTTTGTCCAATGGAGGTTTATATTCAAGGCATACCGATCAGCTCTTTACCAGTCTCTATCTTTACTTCCACTGTAGGGGGAAAATTACCATATTCCTACACATATTATCATTTCCCACATCACAAAAATGTCCATTTAAAAGCTGTTTTGATCTTTTGGATAAGTGCCTTGATTTAAAATAATAGCAAAAAAAGTAAAATTAAGCCTCTATGCTCAGCAGTGCATGAATGACAAATCTGTTGTAGTTTGGAGTATATTTTAAGAAACTCCTTTTAAACCTCTTAAAGCAAATTTACATATGCTCAGAAAAGATATTACACCCTGGGAAAGTGAGCAGCATAATTTATTTCCCTATGCTACTGATATCGTTGTGTTTATACAGAGACTGCATAATAAATTCTACATTTTTGAACCAGTATTGTATGAATTCTTACAGTCAAGGAGATTTTTACAGTACATTTTTATACAGGGAGTTGGGAGGTCTGCATGCAGCTCAGTTCCCCTCCATCCCACCTAGGGATTTAAGCTAATTTGCTCAGGTTCAGGTTACAATGGTGAAATTTTGTTAATTTCACCTTATGCAGACAACAAACCATTAAGTGAGTGTGCTCAAGATTTGTGGTTATTTTTAGGAGTTTCTTTTTAACATTTCTAGTTTTTTCAAAAGAAAGAGAACAGATCATTCAAGCATATTCACGTAGGATATGCCAAATCGGGCCAATAATCTCTCTAGCTATTATTACACTCACTGGCACTCCCCAAGTTCTCTGGAAGAGCATCCACTAATACAGCAACAAACTGGCTTAGAATCTAAGCACTTTGGGGGGGGGGGTCCTAGCCTAAGCTAAAAACCAGAGGTGTCATTAACAAGAATGATGGTGACTCTCAGAGTTCTACCCCCATCTATGTCCAGCCATCCAAACCTCACCACACTTTTCTCTGTCATTCCTCTGTATAAGAATGCATTGTAAAGGAACTTGTATAAATGTATAAGCAAAAAGATATTCTCTATCTACAGATTTATGCAGCAGGGCTCAAAACTATTCCAGAAAATACAAGTAAGTATTCCTAATTTTATTTTAAATTATCTACAGTAAGCAGTATCTTCTAGACCAAGCCAAAATGATTTGCTAAGCTTCATTGAGAGACAGGGCATGCAACCATACTATTTATTTATTTTAAAAGCATCTTATCATATCAAAATTATAGCATACAAACATACAACATAAGTATGCACTAAGAGAGCCTGCCAAGTATCCTGCAAGAAGCCATCAGTGACCTTCTGTTCTCCATGTCTCCATACACGGAGGAGGCCTACATGGCATTTCCCTCCAGCCTTTATCATGGTCAGAGCTCCCATTCTTGAATTATCTCTATATTATTCCCATGTATATGGGAAACTAAGCTGAGAGTGATGAGAAAAACATGGGGCATGTACATGTACAAGGAATCCATGGTGCAGCATGAACAATGAATCTCAGAATGTTGTTTTGCACACATAAATGGGAAATGGGGAAGAGATACATAGGGTTAAGAGAGGAAGCATTCCCTTATCATGGCACCTTTCAACATCTCCGGGTTCACTTATTTGTCCACATTATGCAACAAATGCCATCATTTTTGTCAACTTCTGCGTTTCTCATTTTGAAAACTTCCATGTATAGGTCAATATTAGTAAATTATATTTACACAATTTCAGAAGAAGAAGAAGAGTTGGTTTTTATATGCCGACTTTCTCTACCACTTAAGGGAGAATCAAACCGGCTTACAATCACCTTCCCTTTCCCTCCCACAACAGATACCCTGTGAGGGAGGTGGGGCTGAGAGAGTGTGACAAGCCCAAGGTTGCCCAGCTGGCTTCATGTGGAGGAGTGGGGAAACAAATCTAGTTTAGCCTCCACTGCTCATGTGGAGATTAGCCTCCACTGCTCATGTGAAGGAGTGGGGAATCAAACCCAGTTCTCCAGATCAGAGTCCACTGCTCCAAACCACCGCTCTTAACCACTACACCATGCTGGCTCAGTGCATTTGATGTTCAGACTGTTTCCCCCAGTCCCAATAGTGCTGTAGAAATTACTAGGAATGTCAATATATTTTTTTGATTCAGATTTTAGGAAGGGTTTCTATACTGGTATCTTGGATTTTTTTGTATCCCTAATACAGTTTTGGAAATCCAAAAAAGATGGAGTCTGTTCTTCCCTATGGGGGAATCTTTCTGTGGGCCTGGAGTGGCTGCTTGTCAAGCAAATGATTCCAAAATTAAAGGGAACCCAGCCTGTCCACTAGAGATACCCAAGTTTAAAAATATAATGTCATGGAGTCCAGTTCTACATGCTGTCAATAAGGTACCCCAAACTTGACTCCATTGTTTCCTATGGGAAAAAAATTATCTACTATCTCCAGGACAAAGAAGCCAATAGCCAAAAAACACAAGAGCAGCCACTTTCCAAAAGCTGGCCAGCACATAACAACCAATGTAAAACCAAGCAAGGAAGTCCAACACTACTAATGACAAACCAGAGAATCTGAGCCAACACATCTTAAGCAAGGGACACTGTTGCAAGCCCAACCAAAAATGAACATTTGAATAAAAACAGGCCTGGGATCCATAAAGTGAAAATGGACATATCTTCTTCCAATTCATAAATTGTAGGAGAAATGTCATGTATGAAGAGAGATTCTTAATGTGCATATCTGGGTACATGATTACATTCTTAAGCTATGACACATTAATTAATTCATTTACTTCATTTCTAGCCTGCCATTCTACCAAATGAGGACCCAAAACACCTTATGTCATTCTTCTGTCCTCCATTTTATCCCCACAACAATCCTATGAAATAGGTTAGGATGAAACAGTGTACCTGGCCTAAAGTCACCAAGCAAACTTCCACAGCAGAGCAGGGATTCAAACCTGGGTCTCCCAGATCCTAGTCCAACACTCCAACCATTATACCACATTGACTTTATTTATTGAAACAACTGTCATGCAAATCAACATCACATCTTTCTCACTCATTGTGCTTAGCCTAAATATATCCTAATAGTTCTGTAGGTTCCTAATAGAGATGTAATATTTCGTCAATAGTAAACTTATTTAGGGTTAACGAGAAGGGATAGCAGTGGTCATATATGCACCCCATATGTGCCCATACAGTAGTACCCCAAGCACAAAAATATTTTTTAAATGGGTGGATAGGATTTAACATCAAAATATAGACCATCCTGCCCCAAATTATTTTCCTGTAGCTTATCTCTCTAAACACTTTTAGTCTTCATTGAGCTCCAATACCAGAAGTAACCCAACCTAGATGAAAAGAACCTGGAGACAGGAGGTGAACGGTGGGCATCAGGAGGGCATAGCACCCTCACCTGAGCACTCCCTTTGCTGCTAGAATTGGAGAGTCACCTTCTTTTCATATGTGGCTAGAGTAATTCCAAAATTAAGCACACAGAACTGTCAGATCTAGTTAGAACCTTCATGGAACTAGTTGTAAGTCTATATTCCCATTTAAACAAATATGTTTCTCTTTTGCAAGATAATTAAAGGCAACAAAAAGATTTGGAAAGGCTGAATCAGTTCAGGATAGCTTCTGCCTCTGATGCTTTGAAAGACTGCAAACACGAGATGATCTTGAAACAAAATTACAATCATAACTCATAAAACGTTATTCTGCTGACTTCATCTTGATTAACTTTTGATCCAAGAATGCAAGTCCATAATAATATGGTGGCTCCCATGGAATCACGTTCCATGTATATTTTATTGCAAATGTAATTGCCATTCATGCTAAGAAACTGAACTGTGTTTATTAGGAAAAGGCCAAAGGGACTGGCTCTCAATACCGTTCTGGATCAGCGTGAACAAGAGTGAGAAAATGCATTGTGGAATTTGGGCCACTGTAGCACAGATTGGTGGATAGCAGCACTGTGCAATGCATGTCCATAATGCAGTGAGGGTTATGTGTCTACAGCAACAAAGCTGGCCTGTGATTAGGAGCCGCTCGCTCAGTGGCATAATCTGCTCAAGAATTTGTCGTGCCAGCAGCTATTTAAAGCGATCACCCTGTGTATGAGAGAGCAAAAGTCATTGGTGTAACCCTGTAATTCAGCTTTATAATCTGAGATTCAGTGTGGAGAGAAGTAAGGAAGCTGGTAGTAAGGGAGCTCATGCACAGAAGGGAGCTCATGCACACTCTGTCTCTCTTGCAAGCCCCTAAAAATACATGGAAGTAGAAATTAGAAGAAGAAGAGTTGGTTTTTATATGCCGACTTTCTCTACCACTTAAGGCAGAATCAAACCAGCTTACAATCAACTTCCCCTCCTCACAACAGACACCCTGTGAGGTAGGTGGGGCTGAGAGAGCTCTTAACAGAACTGTGACTAGCCCAAAGTCACCCAGCTGGCTTCATGTGTAGGAGTGGGGAAACCAACCCAGTTCACCAGATTAGCGTGGAAAATCGAACCCAGTTCTCCAGATCAGAGTCTACTGCTCCAAACCATCAGTCTTAAGCACTACACCAGGCTGGCTCTCTTAGAAATAAAATCCTTTTAAGGGTCGATTTCCTTTATAGTGGCAACTGTATCTGATGGGACTCCCCGGGCCCTAGAATGTCACACCCTTAGTAACTCCTCTCTTCAGTCCTGTGTGGAAACAACATTCGGGATCCAAGCTGTAGCACTTGGATTGAATTGTGATTCTTTAAAGAAGTGTTATTCTTTAGCAAAATAAATAACTTTTCGTAGTCTAGGAGAGACAATGGGCCCTTTTGTTGAAACATGGTGGCATGTCACTGAGCAGACAGTTTGCCCTTGTAAATTTAACAGACAAATTCAAGAGTCTCTCAAATTACTGGAAGGCCAGGTAGCCCTCAGGTCCTGAGGGTGTGAGCAAGGTGTCACTGGGATGTTCTAGCAGCATATAATCAAGAATCTGTTGCCTGTTATTTTGAATATGAGGAGTGTCCAGACACACTTTGACACTGAGAGACACTGTCCTTCAGTGTTACTCCTCTGAAGATGCCTGCCTCAGCTGCTGGCGAAATGCCAGGAAAGAAAATACCAAGACCACGGTCACACAGCCCGGATAACCTACAAGAACTGATGTCCAGACTTAGTTTGTGAACCTGAAGGGGCAGTTGGCAGACTTTTATTTTATTTTGTTAAATTTATAGCCCACCCTCATTCCCAGCCAGGTCAGGCTCAGCGCAGGTAATAACATTTAAAAAACACAAAACCATAAAAACATCAGCTAAAACCACAAAATCCTAGAGCAACCATAAAATGTCAAGATGGCATTCCCATAGCAGGATGATAACAGCCACTGTAGACCCGGTCAGGCAGTTAAACCCCCACAAGTCAACAAAAGGTGAGGGGAGGCCAGCAATGATGTAAAACTTGCAGCTGCCCTAATTTACAGGCCTGGTGGAATATTTCCATTTTGCAGGCCCTGCGGAACTCATTAAGGTCCTGCAGGGCCCTGATGTTACTAGGAAGACTATTCCACCAGGCTGGGGCCACAGCTGCACACTCCACATGAAGCTGCCTTATACTGAATCAGACCCTTGGTCCATCAAAGTCAGTATTGTCTACTCAAACCGGCAGCAGCTCTCCTGGGTTTCATGTAGAGGTCTTTCAAATCACCTATTGGCCTAGTCCCTTTTAACTGGAGATGCCGGGGACTGAACCTGGGACCTTCTGCATGCCAAGCAGATGCTCTACCACTGAGCCATGGCCCATCCCCATTGAGTGGAGGGCATTTCCTCTCTTGCCAAGAGGGCCAGCTCTGATCTATACACAGTCTTTAGCACCAGAATTCCAAGCTAACATCAAGAGTCCCTTAACTCTAAGGTATGGCTTTCAAGGGGCATGTCTTCCGATCCAGCCTTACTCTTTACCAGACAATTCTCTGATTTTTTTTTGGGGGGGGAGAGATGGGGTAATTGAAGGCTTCCCAGTTTTGGCAAAGTATCTGATGTCATTTGTTTAGCTGAATTAAACAGCTGCATAAAATCAAGGCCATATTTGCCGGTATGCTTTCTTTTGGAGCAAAAGAAACATTTCCATGGAGCAGTTCCAGAAAAAACACATTTTGTTGAAATGGGCAAATTCCCGCAATGTACTCCAAACTTTTTACATGTGTATTAGGTATGATTCACAGTAAACGAGAACTGTAGAAGAGAAAATTAGAGAGAGGAAAAAACTAAATAGGAATAGGTGTTGTGAATACTACGTTCTCCCACTGTGCTGATGAAAGAAGCTCCCCCCCCCACCAAAAAAAGGTGAATGCCAGAAGGAATGCAATTTGCTCCCTGCGCAAGACAATAGCAGCTCCAGAAACTGTGTTACTTTCTAGAAGGCCAATTGTATCAGCAAAAAAAAAAAAAAAAAAAAAAATTCTGCACAACATGAAGGAGGGTCTATTATCCTTTCTCCCATCCGCCTCTTTATACTGAATTAACGGTAAAATTTGACTAACAACAGCACTTGGTCCTCTACGCCTCAGTCTGAAGCAATCTGCCAATCAATTTTTGTTGAAGGGTACAGAATCTGACATGGACTCAAAGCCAGTGTTGGGATGAATGAAACTGAGACCATGGCATGTCTCGCTCCATCACGACAGAAGTGTATGGAGGAATGCTGTTCTCGCTAACATCAACTAGCACCAGTAGGGGCCATATTATTGAGGAGAGAATTAGTTGCAAGGAAAGAATGCCCCTCCATTGCAAAGTTGTCTCATTACTTCCTATGGAAAAAGTGATTCTTTCCCCCCAAAATTGTTTTTGGCAATGAGTGACAGTGACAAATTCCAATTGAATGCATGTGATCTTACACTGGGGCAGCAATCCCATTTATCTGTTTGTTTGGAAAGTGGCTATTCTGACCTGAAGCCCTAGTTCATAAATCCTTGCACATGTTGTGTGTTTCCCTAGTTTGGTAGCACAACGGCTACATGAATGAACTGATTTGGGAGCTTGATTGTGCCAATTTTATCGTCAGATAGCCTTAGGCAAAGCACCGTCTCTTGATCAGTCTCTGTCCTCCTCTGAAAGATGGGAATAATTATACGGGCCTTACTTATTGGCCTGTTTTAAGGATCACAGCAAGGCACAGAATGTGAATTCTCGAGGTGTTCATTATTTATTTATTTAAAACATTTTTATGCTGTCTTTCCGCCCAATCAGGGTCCCCAAGGCAGCACACAAACAAACATTAAAACATTTGAACAATTGAAAACATTTAAAATTAAAAAGTAATTAAATAAAAACACATATACAAACAACACCAGAACCAGGGAGTAGACCCAGTAACCGTTATTTGGTTATGCCAGATGAAACAAAAAAGTCTTCAATGCTGTTATTAAGATTTTTCCATGTGCGCTTTCCAAACAAATGGTTATCGATGTTAACGTTGATATCTCCGTCAGCTGTAAGAGAAGGACTAATGTCTGGATTCTGTCTTACTATCAGAATTTTCAGAGTTGACTGCACACTATCATCTGTTGTGGATGTATTTTGCAGAATACCTTTTACTATCCCCCCAGCTACTTTTGACCACAAATATACTGTATTTCCTACATAATTTTCAACTAAACCCAGTAGCTAGTTAAGAACTGGATTCAAACATATTCCTGTCCTTTCAACAAATACTTATTCATCTTTCATCAGAGTGGGAGCAACATGCTAATAATGTGACATGTCATTGCCTGAGCACTTATTTTGGGCAGCAGTCAGATCTCTCTGTCTGTCAGTCTGGAGAATATCTATCCTGACCTTCATCGCAAAGGCTATCAAGGTGTCTCAGAGGATAGATCAATTTTTAAAAATATTCAATAGTATAATTTTTTAAACTCAGCATTGGAAATCTCCTTAGGATGAAGGACAGCTTACAACTTTGCCAAGCAGTGGTAGGAGACAAGCCAAAATCAGCAGTATTTCACAACTAAAAAAGGTTTGTATCTTTTCTGGCTAATGCGGTAATAATAAATGAATCTAACACAACTAAGAAATTCTAAAGTAGCATTAATGGAAAAAGTGATCTGTAATAGTATCCCAAATTAAAGCAAACCTATAAAATGGCAGATCAGTAAACACATTAATTAAAGAGGAGGGCAAGATTAAATAATGAAAGCAAAGTATTGATTGTATGAAGCTGTAATCTGGTTAAAACAGGATCCTTAGCCACATGGATTGTACTGGGACAAGCTCCCTAGTCTGTAATCACTTAAACTGAAAATGTAAATTTAGGTTCTACAGTTACCCTGAAATGAATGAAAGTTGCTACCAAATAACTGAAATCCAAATATGCTATTACAAAACTGTTGGAACAATTAGTAGTTTAAACTGTTTTCAGAGATTGTTGCCCAGAACAGGAATGAAGAAACAAATCCTAGCACTGTCGTTTAATTGGGTCATGGGCCACCAATGCTGGGCAAATAAAGTTACCAAAAATAAGACTACAGCAAACTTACATGCACCCACTATTCTGGCTCTATAGAAAATGCTACTCGGGCAGCCACAAACTGATTCTGTCTGCTTTCCAGATCATTTTAATAGCTCTGCAGTGTTTGTCCAATTCTACATTTTGTGTGGCTGCAGTTAGGGTTGCCAGCCTCCATGCAGTAGCAGGAGAACTTATCTCCAGAAGACAGAGATCAGTTTACCTAGAGAAAATGGCCACTTTGGAAGGTGGACTCTATGCATTATACCCCGTTGAAGCCCCTCCCCTATCCAAACCCCACCCTCCTCAGACTCCACCCCCAAAAAATCTCCAGGTAATTTCCCAACCCAGAACTGGCAACCCTAGCTTCAGTATAGGCTAACCCCAAGCACAAAGCCCTCTTTGAGAACACAACACTCTAAAACAATTCTAGAGATTATGGAGGCTGCTGTGTCTTATTTGTGAGCTATCAAAGCACATATTCTTTTGCTCAAATGAATTGACTGGCACCATGAACAAAGGAACATCCCCAAGATAGCATGTGAACACTTAAGATAGGACAGTAAGATTGGTACATCTTCATTATAACAGAATTGGAGTTCATAGCTCAGCAGTAGATCACCTGTTCAGTCCCTGGCCTAAAGAAATCTCTTTTCCCACTAAAGAGATTTCATGAAGTAGAGCTAGGTAGGAACAATTTCTGCAAGAGACCTGGGAGACCAGTTTCTCATCAGAGTAGACAGCACTGGGCTAGACAGGCCAAATGTCTAGCTCCATAGAAGACATCTGTCCATGTGAAAATTAGAAATGCTAGATTTAAAAAGCTGAAAATTGAGCTGAGCCTTCTAAAAAGGAAAGACAAATTCAAAAAAATGTAGCTTTAATAGTCTACATAGAGTTCATTTGCCTTGTTGAAGTACTTGCAATGTATTAAGATTTTCTGCCAGTTGTGTTATGTTCCATATTGCATCTCACATCTCAGATAGTTTCAGACCAAATCATAGGCTGATTGTGTCAAAGTATTTGGACTCCAGCCCTATTAAACAGAAGGAAAGAGGTAGAATGTTTTAGTTCATGGGAGAGGTTTCTCAATAGAGATATAGCTCTCTCTCTCTCTCTCTCTCTCTCTCTCTCTCTCTCTCTCTCTCTCTCTCTCTCTCTCTCTGTGTGTGTGTGTGTGTGTGTGTGTGTGTGTGTGTACACATTCCATTTCTCTACCTGCCTATTTACTTACTTACTTACCTTCTTACTTCATTTGTACTCTGCCTTTCTCACAGAGACTGTAGCACCATACTGGGTGGAGAACTGTGAACTCTGGTTTTGAGATGGAAAAATACAGGGAAGAATTCTGAATGGAATGCAAGAGAGGTCTGTTGACAAATGCAAATCTAAAATGAATGCTGAGTTGCTTCAGACTATTACAAGCTCTCTTTTGGCATACAAGCAATTCACTTAGGAGGGAAAGACTCACATGTGAATGCAGCCAGTGCAAATTAAATTAAAACTAAATTGTCACACCATGCTGATGTTAACAGGGTAAACGTTTACTGTATATAAAAATGCAGTCAGTTTTTAGAAAGCAATAAAATATTGTATGTTCTTAGTGCTCATTTTCATTTCTTGGGTTTTTTTAAATATGCATTTTAAAAAACTTGTATCAAAATTATTCCCTCTTTTGCTGCATTTCAGCTCACTCCAACATTTTGATGGTATCAGTCAGTAATTATAGTTCACATATACTGTAGTTTACTACAACCATAAAGGATTCCCCCCCCCCCCCGGCAAAGCAGTATCCCATTACATCATTGCTTCACATGCATTCATTCTCTTCAATATTGTTGGATGTTTCAGGTTAACTACCAAAATTATTTTCCTGAGAAGCAAGATTTAATTGTCTTACAACTACCTCTGTGAAATACAATAGGGATAACAAGTACCCATTGATTATACTATTGGATAGAATAAGGGTCTCTTATTCTTGCATTTCTCATTCATTTTGTCATTGCATTCTCTTTGAAAGAGACCAAATGGGTCCCAGCAGGTGAAATCAAAGAAATGTGAAAGGGCCCCTTTGATGAATGACAATAACACAACTGCCCTCCCTGTCCCCTTCATGCCCCCCTAAGCCCCCCCCCCCATTTTGGGAGATTTTAAAACCTTATTAAAACATGCCCTGTTAGATATTGATTGAGAGAGAGAGCTAAAGTAAAATCCACAATCACAGTACAGATCAGAGAACAGGACTTTCCTCAATGGCCACTAAAGCCAGCTAAGCTTACCAGTGTTTATTGGTGAGGGGGGGGGGGTACTTTAAAAAGATGTACTTAACTTCAAACCATTATTTGAAAAACCCCTACACTAATGCGAGTATTGTCAGTTACCATACTGCCTGTCACTTGTGGAGGTGTTAATAGACAGTAACAGTAAGAACCTTGGCCTACACAATGTCTGTAATAAAGATCTTGGCCCAAAGGAAATGGAAAGAATTCTAATACCTGTTGCTGATTTCAAGACAATAACAATGCATATTTAAAATACAATGTGTAAATGGTTAAACATAAAATTTGAAAGATAATCCCAAGGACTAGTTTGTTACAACAATATTTGATGTTTGGCCAGTGTGTTTTCATGGTGATTTTGTATTATACAACCTTCCTGCAAATAATCACTTTATGACAATCATCCAACCTACCATAATATGTCAGCTTAGGAGAACACTCTCTAATAACACTTTGTGTTAATTAACTGTCAGTGGAGAGCTTTTCTTTTTATCACAGTGCAATTCAAATGGTAGCTGGAAATCACATAATAAGTTCTTTTTAAACATTCTACATTGCACCAATGTCAATGCTGGTGCTCAGGGTTGATTCTAGTGTTTCTAGATTATGCTCAAAACTATACATTAGAGCAATGAAGACCTTTGTCCTGGGTTTATATTTGCTTAATTTGAATACTTTGCCTCTACAAGAAGTCTATCGATGACCATGACTGTTCTCCGCTAGAGGTAGATTCTGAATTCAGTTACCGGGGTGGGTGGGGGATACTGATTAAAACAATCCATTTCCAAATAGACATTATATTATGCTATGATAATAACTGATGGTTAGATTCAACAAACTGCTGAAGTGATACTTCTCAAATTAACCATTAGCGCAGAATGAAATAATTGTCTAGATAATAATGATACTGATATTAATTCTGTCCCTAGTCTGTAAAGATAAGGACTTTTGCTATTTATTATTAATAGACTGGTTTGAAGGAACAGCACACAGAGAGAGAGAGCAAATGGGGGGAGCCTTCTCTGGTAGTCAGCAGTTCAGTTATAAAAATTATTAATATTAAGCAATGTGGTCAGGCATTCAGAGACAAAAATGTGTGTCACCTTTCTAAAAGCTACAATGTTTTGGTGTCTGATGGTTTAAAAACTCTCAAATGTGTGCTCATCAAGGAGGTGGGGTCTATTATCCATACAAAAAATATATTGTGGCTTTTGTTGTCACTAACATGCAGCATGTTTAAAATATTAGTATCAAAAAACATCTGACAGAAGAGAATCCTGGAAGGATAGAAAATACTGCCGCGATAAAAGAAATCTGATGAGACATGAAAGGGATGCATACAAAGTGAGAGGCTTTTTGAAAGAAAGGACTACAAAAGAAAAGAATTAATTATGTTTTCCCCATATGTTTATGACTATATCAATTTTTGAGGGATCTATATGCATTTTTAGTTTAATAGTTGTTTTGCCTCTGTTTATTTTCCTTCCCCCATGACGTCTGTCAGTGTTCACCTTTGATTTCGCACAATGCCTGTTGCAGTTCTCCCATCCAGAACCCAACGATGCATCCCTATCTCTGTGTAATGTTTGCCATTAGCAAATATTTTGATTATGATTTAAATATCGTGTTCAAAACCGTTTGTAATCTCACTGGGATCTAACTGTAGGGGGAAAGGACACACATCACAAAGCTGTGCTGTTCAACTGGGAAGCTTTAAAGCCCTTCTAGCTTAAACGGTGGCGGAGGTCCATGGCAGTCGGTCGCCTGAGCAAATTTTAAAAAGATAGCATGCTAGCTGCAGAGCTTTAATTTTTTAAAATGCCAATCAGGATGAACTGGCTGAATTATAATGCTAATTGTTTTTTCATTTGATTTGACTTTTCAAAGGAAAAACACTGCATGCGCAGTTTACATTAAAAATGATCTAAAGGGGCTTGCAGCCTCATGTTCCCTAGAGGACAATCATTGGCTCAAAAATGTGCTAATTCATCCCACACCTTTTATTTGCAAAAATTTAGCTATCTTCTGCCTAAAGATGCCAGCCCAATTACAATACGCTGTGGATAAAAGAAGACTCTCTTCTTGTTCGTACTTCCTTGTCTAAAAATAGATTTGTGCATACCTTTCTTCCAAATTACATTATGTATGCTGAGAAATACAGTTGTCAACTAATTGAGGATAAGCTGTAACAAACTATTGTACTTGCCCTCATTGCCTACCAATTATCTACAGTGATTATAATTAGGACCAATATTTTTTCATATTTTAGGAGCTTATGGGCAATCATTTGCTTATGGTTATTTTATTGTTGCTGTACAACTAGACATTGTTCTCCAAATACAGTAAAAGTAAAAGCCGTCTCTCTTAGATATCAAATTAACCACGTACATACACAAAATCAAGGAATGAATACATATCTTATCGACATTTAGCAATATAAATGATTTACAGTATATTTAATACACAAAATTGCTAGTTTGCCATGTAACACATTTGTGATTTCTCTTTTTTAAACTGTTGATTACAAATAATAAAGGAATATGCATCAGCTAGCTAGAGTATTACCTATCAATACAAACACATGAATAATGACGTTATCTTCTCTTTCAGACAGCCTAGCACCAATGGAGCTGAAACAACCTGTTGGATAAAAACCCAAGTACTTAACAGAGTTGTGTAATGGACACCAATCTTTACCCAGGGAAAAGTGTGTATGTGTGTAAAGTGCCATCAAGTTGCAACGCCAGCAAGCAGCTTTCAAGGCAACTGAGAAGCAGAGGTGGTTTGCCATTGCCTTCCTCTGCAGAGTCTTCCTTGGTGGTTTCCCTTCCAAGTACCATCCCTGCTTAGTTTTCAAGATCTGACAATATGGGACTATGCCGCCTTCCCTCCCCCATGAAAAGGAGACCAGTGAAAATACACATTTTGCTAACAGAGACGAGAAATCTCAAGCCCATCCTGAAGAGCATGGATGCAAGTCAATAGTCTACATTTGATTCTCACTTCATGTCACAGATAAAGCTCACACAAGTGTCCTGGAGTGAACAGGGTGGATCCAGCACAACATTTCTGCTTCCGCTAGAACTCTTGTACAAGTGGAAATGCAAGAAGACTTACACAAAGTGAGACTTGTATCCCCCACTTGTTCAAGATCTTGTGCAAACAATTTCTGGACACTATAATATGTAGGGCTGAAAATGCTAGTTGTTGCACAAGGTCTTGTGCAAGTGGAACAGTACTTAAGTCCATTTATGTTTTTGCCTGCACATCACTGGATCCAAGGCATCTGAAATATTTGATAAGAAAACCTGCAATATCCTCTTCCTCACTGTGAAAATGATTTGAACGTTTTTATAGCCATAGTTCAATGGGAAGATAATGAGAATATCAGGGTGTAAATTGTCTTAAATTTATGCCAATCTGGGCTGATAATCTTGCAGAATACGTAACTACTATTGAAAAGTACAAAATAAGACTTTGGTTCACTAACAGGTACTCAATTAATAAAGTTTGATCAGGATTTCTAATCGAACAGGCCCATAACCAAGAAACTCAGCCAACAGAAAATCCTTGGTTTTATAAACTGATTTCCATTATTCTTTCACTTTTGGTTGCACGTCCTCCAGTTGCAGGCATTGTATTTAACTCTAGATTAATTAGCTTCTACTAAAGGCTAATTTGCACATGTGCATCAGAGGGAAATGATTCCTTATAGGCCAATTAGCATCCCCCATGGAAGAGCTCAAACAAAGAGTTGTGTTCAAGGTGGCATGCACATGTGTGCATTAAGAATGGAACCTTAAGAGATCAATCTTGAGAGAAAAAATGCTCCACATCTACTATACTGTATCAAGACATCAGAATGATTTCCTATTCACTTTTAACCCCTTCCGGGGTTTTTTCTGCAATCCTAAAAACATTATTCTGGGAGTGAGCCCCATTGAATAACATGAGGCTTACATTTGAGTAGACCTGCCTATGCTTAAACCCACAGGCAGTTGTCTAGTTCTTCGTGGTCATAAGTTTAATGGCTAGTTCATTCTCAAACCACTGAAAGAATTCATGTCCGTATTACTACTGTGTCATATGTCATGTACCGTAAGTCATTTATGCATGGATACTTGGACTCACATTCACCCCCTTTCTGACTTGGTTATTTCTTGGGGTTCTGCATGAGTTTTCCATCCATTAGAAATAACTTCACTGCCACTGCCAGCCCTTGCAATGTCCGGGTCTTCCCATTCCTCTGTTAACCTGTCTCTTCTCTCTCCCCTGAGCTCAGTCTGGCTGAAATCTCCATGCAGAAGGCAAAGCACTAGACACAGAAGCTTGTTTTCTCTCACAGCCAGTCACAAAGCAGTGTGTCAAGAAGTGGAGATTCAAATGCTTCCTGCTTCCTGGAAGCTATTTCTGAGCAAAAGAAAGGCCTTTTAAAACAGAGGCTTGGATTCTCCCCCCCACTCCTTTCAGATTGCTCCAGGTTTTTGTTGTTGTTGTTCTTAAAATGCTTTTTAATGCAGCAATTGGGCTTTTGGGGGGGGGGGTTTCTCTAACAGTAAGCACTACAAGTAAGCCAATTACAACACAACGTTTAAAGGGTGCATTAAAGGGTGGACTTGATTTGAGCTCGGAGACTGTTGGTGCATAGATTCCCAACAGGAAAGTGTGGGTCCAGCCAGCAACGAACCTCAGGTAAAACTCCCATGTATAAATGACCTAAGACAGTTTTATCTGGGTCTTCCATACTGGTCTTCTGCACACAGAATATCATATGACCTACAAAATAAAAGCATTTGGAACATCAATTATTTCCCAGGAAGGGGTTAAAAGTGAATAGGAAAACATCCTGATATATTAATAAGCTGTCTTTAGTTCCTGAGGGATTTTCAGGTTCCCATGAAACATCATTGTGCTGAAATTGTGGAACAGGCTTAATTTAGTTTCTTTTATAGATTTGCGTTCAAGCACAACACAATGATAAGTAGAAATTCAATTTACACCAAGATCATCTGGAAGAGTATGGTTTAGAAAATACTATTTCTAATTGCTCACTCAGGCCTCAATGCAGCTGCAATTGTTGGATGACCCTGGCATCAAAAGTTCAATGAATTTCCAAAGAGCATCATGGTGTAGATGCAATCAGATGCTAATAGAGATGACTTAGAATCATAGAATTGGAAGGGACCACTAGGGTCATCTAGTCCAGCCCACTACACAATGCAGGAAATTCACAACTACCTCCCCCCCCACACACACACCCAGTGACCCCCTACTTCATGCCCAGAAGACTTTGTCCTGCTTCAAAGTGAATGTTACCTTTTCCACAAGGGCTATTTGCTCCAGGTTCAAGGATATTGGCAAGTATTTTTTTTCCTGCTTCCCCATAGGATTCTTGAAGTTTTCACCTGCATTTCTGTGAAGTTTTGGGAAACATCACAGTAAAGTCTGGGTGGCTGTTGCGTGGATGAGAAAGTTCGGATTTTCCCATCCCTCCCACTTGGCAACTATTTCCCCTGCCTCTGTCCCCTTAGTAGCCATTTCCCCCAACCACTAGGGGGATTTTTTTTAAATGATAATTTAATATTGTTATAATTTTATAACAGTTGGTGTGTCAGGTTCTCTGAATCCCCAGCTTTTATTTTTAAAAAATGTCTCCAGCCACTTTGGCTGCAGAAAGATAAGGGGAAAGGCATATCTCTGCAACTGAAGAAGCTAAAGACTTACTTTATAAAAAATTAAAGCTGGGAATTCAGTGAATCTGACACCCAGATTGCTCTGTCATTACACTTGCAGAATGATATTAAATTGCCAATTAAAAACAAACAAACTGAAAAAGCCTTGGTGGTGCAGGGAAGGAAATGATGGCTGCTATCGGGAGACTGGAGCAGGGAATCTGGAGGGAAGCCTGCCATGTAGAAGCCCCATTGCTGTGGTGCTGTATCAGTTGCCTCAGCAGCAACTGGGAAGCTTCAAAGGCCTGTCCCTACATGGAAAACACATGTGTTTCCAATCAGAACTGTGCTAGTGTTCTTAATCAACCTATATATAGAACATTTATGATGCAGCAATATTGTTTTGGTTCTAACAAGCCATGCACTGTTGAAGGGGAGGAGGAGGCAGAGAGAGGGTAGAACCACTACCGATTCCTTATGCTTTATCTTAAGGCCCAGGGAGTTCACTTCCAAGTACACCAAAGGGTTAGAAGCTGTCGCAAGAAATTTCCTTGCAATGGAGGTAATCCTACAGAAGTTGTTGCAGTTCAAACCGTCACTTGCATAGCAACAAATAATCTCATATAATCAAGTTATATATTAGCAGACTTCTTGGGAGACTTTCAAAAGCAGCAGGGAAAATGGTCTTAAATCTACAGCAAATGTAAGATTTGAATGTACATTCCAACCTAACATGAGATGCCTTCAATGAAGTGGAATACTAAACTGAACTCTAGAAAGTAACCGCTACATTTGCTGGATCAGTCAAGGGGAGGGTGGAATGAGAGAGAAGCTGGTTCTGATTTTTGCAACTTCTCTGTTACGCTTCTAAGCTACACCATTACATTAACACAATTTGTGCATTTAATTTTCTCTGTTAAAACTAAAATAAAGTTGATGATGCTTTTATAACACACATTTAATGTGAATGTTAAATTATACACTGTTACATAGAGTTAACATGTTTCACATTGATATATTTTTATTCACTTGTTAAAAGTCCCTCTTCCATGAATACTTGTGACGATGAGGCATTTATCCACCACTCTTGCATGCTGGAGAGATGGTTATTCTAGTCAAGAAACCCAATTTCCATACATTACAATTATTTGGGATTGTTACTAATGTATGATAATGTAAGGAAAGTGTAGGCTTTCTTCCACAATTTCTAGGGAGGAGTTATTTTATATCATTAAGTTACAGTACTCTCACTTTGAACCAAATTCTCTAGATCAGTAAATTTATTGCTGGATGATTATTCAAACAGAAAAGAAGGGGGGAACCAGCTAGCTTTGCTGCTACTTCTGCAAGGAATATTTAACTCCGAAGTGGCCACCATCCTGACATTCACAGTGAAATCCTAAGCAGAATGATACTTTCTAAATCCATTGAAGTTGATGGGATTAGAAGGGAGTAAATCTGTCTAGGATTGCACTGTTAGGCTCCTTCGTTTGGCCTGATGTGTTCTCAATGGCAAAGCAATAAATCTCTAAATTGTCTGGTGTTCAAATCCTAATGTAAAGTGCAATACTTTGATTGACTATAGGTAACAGTTGAAATATGACCAAGTTACACAATTGAGAAATAAAAAAGAAAACTCATAATCCTTGAGAAGAATGATCAATAATACTTGCAGAATATATTCAGGGAAATGTGTTATAATATTCTCAACTCAAGAAACTGGTGGATTCTTTCTGCTTATGTTAATGAAGTAAACTGATCTGTGTTATGCCCTTGAGAAAGTCCCACTTATTTTAGTGAAAGAGGGGCTGTGGCTCAGTGGTAGAACATCTGCTTGGCATGCAGAAAGTCCCAGGTTCAATCCTCGGCATCTCCAATTAAAGGGACTAGGCAAGTAGGTAATGGGAAAGACCTCTGCCTGAGACCCTGGAGAGCCGCTGCCGGTCTGAGTAGACAATACTGACTTTGATGGACCAAGAGTCTGATTCAGTATAAGGCAGCTTCATGTGTACACTCTATGCTGATAAAGTCAAAGTTTCTTGGGAGGGAGTTCCACTAATGGAGTAAAGCTACAGGAAACGTCTGCTATCCTGTAGACACTAATCTACATGCTGAAGGATTTCCATTGAGAATCTTAACTGATGGGCCAGTTGTAAATGGCAGGCCATTGTGTCTGAGTGGACAACCTCTGGCTTGGTGCATTTCTGCTAGACATTGTTTTATTATCTTAATTTTTTTGTTTCCCACCTCTCTCTTCTTGCTGGGATTTTCCTCACCTGTCAACAATAGAGGGTGCACAGGAAATAACTGCATGAGATCTAGTCCATCATATCAGTGCTGGGCTGTGGCTCAGTGGTAGAGCATCTGCTTGGCATGCCGAAGGTCCCAGGTTCAATCCCTGGCATCTCTAGTTAAAGGGACTAGGCAAGTAGGTGATGTTTCTTTAAATATTTTTAATGGCATGTTATGTAGTTTGAGAAAAGATTGAAGCAATTTTGGCTGGAAGATTTTCTGACTGATTGGCAATAGCGACCTTCGTAACTCCTTTTTTAATTCCCATAGGAGTGAAATGACAATGATATTTGAAATATGACAAGGGTCTGTTAAAACTGACAAGAGTTCTTAAACTCTTGGTCAATTTCAGCTCTACACTGAAGAGACTTCTCTGTGCTTGAGGGAGAGAAAGCTTGCCAATTATTGCTGTTGCAGCCTTGGCACAGAGGCTGGTAGGGCAAATCAATGAACTTCGAAAGGTGGGACTTTGCTAAGGATTGCACTGTAAATAGCACTGAAATATGTGCAACTGGGTAAGGGTAAGCATGCAAGTGTGTGTGTGTGTGTGTGTGTGTGTGTGTGTGTGTGTGTTAAGTGCCATCAAGTCGCTTCCAACTCGTGGCGACCCTATGAATGAAAGTCCTCCAAAATGTCCTATCTTTGACAGCCTTGCTCAGGTCTTGCAAATTGAGGGCTGTGGCTTCCTTTATTGAGTCAATCCATCTCTTGTAGGGTCTTCCTCTTTTCCTGCTGCCCTCAAGTTTTCCTAGCATGACTGTCTTTTCCAGTGACTCTTGTTGTCTCATGACGTGACCAAAATACAACAGCCTCAGTTTAGTCATGTTAGCTTCTAGGGTCAGTTCAGGCTTGATTTGATCTATAACCCACTGATTTGTTTTTTTTGGCAGTCCACGGAATCCGTAACACTCTCCTTCAACACCACATTTCAAAGGAATCTATTTTCTTCCTATCAGCTTTCTTCACTGTCCAGCTTTCACACCCATACATAGTAATAGGGAATACGATGGCATGAATTAATCTTGGTGGCCAGTGACACATCCTTACACTTCAAAATCTTTTCTAGCTCCTTCATGGCTGCCCTTCCCAGTCTCAATCTCCTTCTGATTTCTTGGCTGCAGTCTCCCTTTTGGTTGATGGTGGAGCCAAGAAATAGAAAGTCTTGAACAATTTCAATTTCCTCATTGTCAACCTTAAAGTTGTGTAATTCTCCTGTAGTCATTACTTTTGTTTTCTGCAATCTATATTCAGAACATATAATTAGGAAAGCTGGATTACATTTAGATTAAGGTGGAGTGAAAATTGGAGGGAGGAACATTAATAATTTGAGATATGCTGATGACACTACATTATTGGCAGAAAATAGTGAAGATTTGAAACGACTACTGCTGAAAGTTAAAAGAGAAAGTGCCAAAGCAGGACTACAGCTGAACATCAAGAAAACATCAAGAAAGCATGCAACTACAGAGAAGAAAATGTCTTTCTTGTTATGGGGAGACACATCATGTTAGAAAATTCACAGGTATCTAAGAACGGAAGAACTTCTTCAGGAAGAAATTAATCAGAAATAGTGAAAGGACAGGTTTCTCTCATCTCTTGTTTGCATTAGGACTGGAGTAGAAAAATGTCAGTGGGAAGGGGTTGGCACTCATACAACAATCCTAATCAGGTCTCCTCAGAATCCTGCTCAGGTCTACTCAATGGGACTTACTTCTAGGAAAGGGTTCTTAGGATTGCATTGTCCTAATTTGTTGTTTGTCTACTTACTGAAAGAATCTAACCTTCACAGATATATTAAGCATTGCTGACCACTTTTGTGTAGACAGGGGAATATATAAATAGATTTGGGGCTCAAAAAAACAAGCTTTGCCAAACATTTGCTTTTCATTTCCCCAAATTTTCCCCATAAAATGAAGAGACAGTGTTTACAGTATGTATGCATTTATAGCATTTCATATCCTGCTTTTCTCCCCAATGGGAAACCAAATTAACTTAACAAAATGTAAATTAAATAAACAGAAATTTAAATAGAAAAAGGGTATCCTAAACAATATCCCTGCTTAATCTTGGATCTGGGATTCAAGACTTAGGATATGATTCAAGGGTCAAGAGCTTTTTGGATCTTACCAAAGGCCACACCTCTGGCCACACCCAGCTTTAAGTACCTGCAACAGGAAGGGAACAGAAGCTCAGCCTCGATCACAAGCAGCTGGCCGACATGTTCCCACAATTCCAAAATAAACATTTAGTTAATATATTTTTTTTATACTGCACTGGTTAGAGTGCTGGACAAGGATCTGGGAGGCCTGTGTTCAAATCTACACTCTGGCGCTTTCACACATACTGAATAATGCGCTTTCAATCCACTTTCAATGCACTTTAACGATAGTTTGCAAGTGGATCTTGTCATTTCACGCAGTAAAATCAGCTGCAAAGTGCATTCAAAGTGGCCTGAAAGCGCATTATTTGGCATGGGTGAAAGCACCCATGAAAGCTCACCATTTGACCTTGGTCCAGTTAGTCTCTTTTGGCCTAACCCAGGGATCTGCAAACTGCGGCTCCCGAGCCGCATGCGGCTTTTGGCCCATTGAGTGCGGCTCTCCGAACTTGGTTCGGAGCCCCTGCTCTCGCGCCCGCTCGCGCCGGCAGCTGGGCTGCGGAGCTGGCGTGCCTGAGTGAGAGAGAGAGAGAGAGAGAGAGAGAGAGCAGGCGAGTGGGCGTGCTCCCCCCCCCCACCGTGGAGAATGGCCAGGTCCCTCTTTCTCTTGCCCTCAATGGTTGGGAGGCTAAAGCCTCCCCTCCCCTCTAGCCGCGCAATTGCTGAGCAGGCGGCTCAGTGGTTCCTGCCCCCCGCCCGCCTATCAGCTGTTGGGCGGGGCGGGCTTCCTTTAGTAGTCATGGCCTCCGGCTGAGTCCCATTGGGAGGCCATGTCTACCCTCTGGCTTTCTTGGCGGTAGACCTGGAGTCCGAGGAGGGGAAAAAGTCCCCCTTCAGAGGCCCCCTTCAAGTCCCCCTTCAGAGGCCAGGTCTACCAATTGGCTTCTATGGGCCTCCGGAGGCCAGGTCTACTGCCAAGAAAGCCAATGGGTAGACCTGGCCTCCCAATGGGACTCAGCCGGAGGCCAGGTCTACCAATAGGCTTTTATGGCGGTAGACCAGGCCTCCAGAAGAGGACTCCAGATGGGGAGGGGGAAATGGCAGGGACTTACAATTTAATTTTTATCAATAAATAAGATCACTATTAAGTATGGTATCAAGTTTTATTCAGTGTACCTATAGTTTAATTAAGATTTAAAACTTTAATTAAAGTTTATTAAGTTAATAAACAGTGTACCTACCTATATAGTTTAAGAAATTTGGCTCTCAAAAGAAATCTCAATCGTTGTACTGTTGATATTTGGCTCTTTTGACTAATGAGTTTGCCGACCCCTGGCCTAACTTACCTCACAGGTAGAAGGGTATTCCATATTTGAATAAAATAATATTTATTTATTTGAAGGAGGTAACTTGAAATGTCCTGCTAGAAGCCATAATATATGTTATTCGTCAGGCTTCTAGCTTTTTGATTTGCAGCTGACTTTTGATGATGTCATTCAGCAATTTTGTATTTTCCTTATTCATATTATCTTGTGAGTAGTTACTGGATTTACTTGTATTCTGTTGTCTATATTTCTCCTACATCATTGTATATGTTTTCTAAAAAGAATTTCGATTCATTTTTCATTATTAGTGGGTCGTTTCCCCCCCTTTTGCTTAGGGTTGCCAGGCACAGCTGTTGGGAGAGGCAGGAGCTTACTGGGTGGGGTGGGGGGCTAATCATCCCCAATGCAAGTACTGTGTTTACTGCTTACTTTGTCCCTGTGGCAAGATTTACGTTGGATCTAGCATTCGGGCCATCAAAACGCGCATATTAGAACACAGATCTAGGATCAGGTCCCATATAATTTCAGCTCCAGTGGTTGACCACTTTCTTCGCCTTCGGCATAGTGAAAACGACTTGTGTTTCTTTGTTCTTTGGCGGCTTAATCCCAAGAGATTCAACAGGGATGACAACGAAAGATTACTGAGGCAAAAGGAATCATATTTCATACATATTTTGAATACTGTAACTCCATATGGATTAAACTTAGAAAACGACTTATCTTGCTTCCTCTAAACTATTGCGTAGTATGCCTTTAAGAAGGGTCGATCTTGCAGCCAAGACGGCACAGATGTACATAGTTAACTTTGAAGCCTCTCACAGCGGATAGGTATTTAGAAAGTCAGTTTCACGCTGCATACATGGCTACATTTGTGAATGTTACCCTTCATGGGAACTGATCTGTATCCAGCACTTTGTAATTTATTATCAAGATGTGCAATATAAGAGAGAAATGCTTGTAAGTATTTTTGTAAATATTTTATTATAGAACTTATTTTTGTATTGTAATAACATAGTAATATAATCAATTTGTATCTTAAATTATTGTAAATCATACTAGGAAGGACTGATGAAGAATTCAAATCGCAAAGAATTTGAAACGGCCATATCCTCCATGAAGTTATTCCTCCTGTATTAATATTTATTACATCTGCTCACTTACCATGGGATGAATACAGAAGATTGCTGTGCATATTTTGAGAGAAACTGCACCTCTGAATTGAACTGTTCCTATTCACCACCATCCTAGAGATGGTTTTGTGTATGTGTGATACAACTGTATGAATGGTTCTTTTTGTATATTTATGAAGTGCGTATTATATTAGACACGGTAGCATATAAATAGTTTTTTGCACTTATAAGTATTCCTCGCTCCTGTACTGATTTTTTAATCTTTTGATACTAGTACAGTGGTGTCTATTTTCTCCCCCAACCTCCAGGTACTAGCTGGAGATCTCCTGCTATTACTACTGATCTCCAGCCGATAGAGATCAGTTCACCTGGAGAAAATGGCCACTTTGGCCATTGGACTCTATGGCATGGGAGACCCTCCCCTCCCCAAACCCCGCCTTCCTCTGGCTCCACCCCAAAAACCTCTCACCGGTGGCGAAGAGGGACCTGGCAACCCTAGCAATGACATAACTTACAGCATGACCTGAAAGTGATGTCATCAAGCAGGGGGTGATGATAATGCCCCTCCCATTTCACTAGTTTCATCCCACCACCCTGGTGAATGGTAGCAGATAGCAGCATCGGGGTTGGGAGATCTCCTGCCATAATCAAGGACATGGTATAAGCCTACTTCTGTTGCTACTGCTGTAGATCCTGACACTGGCTATACAGAGACAGGCTGCTCCTTGCACTGGGGCTGGAATCCAAACTGCAGCAGCTCATTGGCTCAGAGGCCTGAAAAGCAGCGCAACACAAAATGCAGACCTGTCTCTGAGAACATGCATGGAAATGATTCCACTAGCAGGATCAGGAGAACGAGCAAGCAAGAGAGCAAGAGAGCAAACAAGAAAGAAGCCGGCGCCAGATATTCAAACCTATCCCTCGACCTCATTTCAATGTTTATTAGCGCTTCTAATAAGTGATATAGTTTCATTATTTATATATATTTTTTTCATCCCACCCAACCTTGGATACCCAACTTCCGCTTTCCAGGTTGGGTTCTATTTTCCTTTTTTCTTCTAAAAAAACCCAATCAAAATATCTGGATGATTTGAATGAGTCACTCCATTCTTTCTTCATTAACGAGACAGAGTATCTGCCTTGAAGCAGCATTAGTAAAGTTGCATTTCATTTTTCTAAGGCCGGTCCTTCTCCCAGAGGGTGTCATCCTGGGCTGTTGAAATCAAAGGGGTTTCTGCTCAAGCCACTAACGGGATATGGATTGCACCCTAACTGCTTTTTCTCTTGGACTTACCTGGACTTTTTGAAGAATGGCATTACATCTTTGCCTCAGGGGCCATTTGCTGAATTATTTCCAGCTTATTAAGACAGTCAGGAAAATAAGGTAAGCAGGTCTCTAGTTAAATGTTGCCCTATTTTTTGTCATTAACAGTGTTTGACACATTCAGATCTTCCTCATACTTCCACGTTATTTTCTGTTGCAAAGACTCCTCAGCTTTCAAACTCCCGCTGTTTTCTCTGTTCTGTCAGCTAATTAAACACACAAACCTGTGAGAAAGGCCCAGTTAAATCCTCCTTGCTAACAAAGCAGATTTCTCAGTAGACCTGATGTCAAATACATTTTGAGATGTCTTGTAAAACCTCTCCATGAACAAAATGTTTTGCTACTTTTGTGCCACTTGAGGTTTCAGAATGTCTGGAATTGCAAGGAAGGGGCTAAAGATATAGGGAGCCATGCTAGTCCATAGTAAAGTCCAAAAACAATTGCTAGATAGGGCTGCCAACCTCCAGGTGGTGGCTGGAGACCTCCTGCTTTACAACTGAACTCCAGCCGATAGAGATCAGTTCCCCTGGAGAAAATGGCCACTTTGGTCCTTGGACTCTATGGCATTGAAGTCTCCAAACCCCTCTCCAAACCCCTCTCCAAACCCCACCCTTCTCAGGCTGCACCCCCAAAATATCCAGGTGTTTCTCAACCTGGAGCTGGCAACCCTATTGCTAGATTACACCTTTTATTAAGACCAACCAAAATAACATAACACAATGTGCAAGCTTTTGCATTCTCCAGAACGCTTCATCAGGCCATAAGTTCAAAAACCATAAACGGGAGAGGGGGGAAATCTGTGTCACTCCCATTCATTTTATTGGTGCATGTTCAGAAATGTAATTATATGAGTATTTACTTGAAAGTAACCACTTTCATCTGGGTCAAATCCAGAGTTTTGCTAAATTCAAGTTTTTCTGATCTATAAGCTATTAGTATTTATCCGGGGGGAGGATGTGGAATAGTACGGTATAGCCATACCTTTCAAACCCCCTTGCTGGGGTCACCATAAGTTGGTTGTGACTTGACAGCACACACATACATATATTTATCAGGGCCTTTGCAGTCCCTTGCAGTCAAGGGACTTTAATAATCCCCATCTTTCTTATCAGGCTGATAAGAAACATCTTTCTCCCGGCTTCCTTGCCTATTTCTACCCCCTCCCCTTTCTACATGATGATCGTTTCACCAAATCATGTCTGGTTTCTTCTTTCCTCCTACTGCATGGCGGGACAGAGACACTAACAGTCAATCCTAAACAGGGTTACACCCTTCCAAACCCACTGACTTCAATTAATTTAGAAGGGTGTAGCTCAATTTAGGATTACCCTATCAATCCCCCTTCTTCCATTCCTCTATATTCAGAATCTCTATCTGGGGAGGTGCTACCAGGGGACCCCCTCATCTTTGCACCACTGCAGCTGTTTAAGACAACCAAACAATATTTTCTAATCTGTGCTATACTCTCCCTTCCTTGCAAATAACCACCATCTATCTCAAGAATGGATGAGGTTATTATGACTGTGTTGTTAAATATTTATTTAAATTGTGTCCCCTTGCTGTTTCTGACATATAATCTCAAAAGTCACAAAAGATAAAGTTTTCCTTACAGTACGAATAATGTAAGCCTTTCCAAGCCTTACCCCAATATCACCTCCGCTTAGAGTTGCCAGGTCCCTCCGCCACCGGTGGAAGGTTTTTGGGGTGGAGCCTGAGGAAGGCAGGGTTTGGGGAGGAGAGGGACTTCAATGCCATAGAGTCCAATTGCCAAAGCAGCCATTTTCTCCAGGTGAACAGCTAGAGATCAGTTGTAATAACAGGAGATCTCTAGCTAGTACCTGGAGGTTGGCAACCCTACCTCCATTTTATATTAGACTGACACCAGCCTCAGGGTGGGGCCTCCCAAGAATCACGGTATATCCAGACTACAGTGACTAGGTCCCCTGGAGGAAATGGCAGCTTCAGAGGGTGTATGCTGTGGCATCGTTCCCACTGAGCTCCCTCCCTTCCCCAAACTCCACCTTCTCCAGGCCCCACCTTAAAATCTCCAGGAATCTCCTAAGGTAAGCTGGCAAGTCTTTTTTTATGTGTTGAATCCAGATAATTTCCCTAACGCAAGCAAAACTGTGACACTGTTCATAGGCTGATTTGGAAGGATGCTGGAATCTCTGCTTCCTTTTAAACCATTCTGCTCTGACCCTAGTCTGTACTTCCAGGTATTTCAAAGAAAAAAGTGGCACAAAATAGTTGTAAGAAGCAGTCATTAACCAGTAGTTGTTTAATTACTTAATCAGTAATTGGACTTCAAAAGAACTATAATATGTGATTGTGAACTACCAACCTGATCCACAGCTCATCTAAACCATACAGCTGCATTTCTGTCATTCTAATTCCACTGAGTTCTCCGGAAGGAACTAAAGTTCCCTTCACATAAAGTCACAGTCACAGAGGAGCCACTCTCCTGGGGAACAATTGCCCATGGCTGCAAGTGATGTGAGAACAATACAACTCCTTGGATGAGGTAGGTTTTCCCCATCCGATTAGCATCCGTTCACATGCGGTATCAAATGGTTAAACCATTCACACAGTTTGCAGCCATGAAGGATTGCACTACCAGGAAGATGAAAGTGTATGTGAAGACAGTCCAATAGTACAATAGGAAGAACACTTTCCCCACTGAATAGACATGAATAGGACTCTTAGCAGGCCTGCTTAGAATTGCTCTCTTAAATCCACTTAAATTCAGGTATCAAAACATGCATTTTCCCTGTAACAAGAACATGGCATGGTGCAGAACTGTTCCCAAACAGGGGTCTGGATTAAAAGATAATTGTCTTCCCAAATCATGGCAGCTCTTCCTTTCCTGTATTCATATTTAGCACACTGCTAATAGGAAGAAAGTTACTATTTCCTATTAAGTTGTGGCCTAGATTTTAAAAAGGCAATTGCTAATTCTTTTTGGCTTACTTTTATCCAATCAGTTACAGAAGCTTTGAACAATATAACATTTCAAGTACCTTGGGGTGCCTAATGAATTACAGACCTCTTGATTAACGGCGCTTGCTCAGCATCACATCAGCAGACTATGAAATGGAAAAGAATATAGTGGTTAGTGGTGAGAGATGGTCTATCTGCCTGGTATGTTTTCTCCAGTGAGACAGGTCCAAGCTGATCTTTTTTTTTATTACCTTCTTCTTCCATTCCTACAGTGGTATATATTTTTATTTTACAAGCGTACGTTTCTGTCTTGGGCTGGTGCTCACTATCAGAGTCTTTATCATTCAAGTGGCTCGCCGCAGATTCTGCTGAAGTATCAGTCCTGAGCACCGACTGTTGCAATCAGTAAACCTCAATCCCCTAGCCTGGCATGCAGAGTGGAGGAGGGAGTGGAGAACTGGCGCAGGAAAAGCCGAAGGAAAACGACATTGGTCAGAGCTACCGTCAAACAAGTAAGCAGCGATGGCGTATCTATCATAAAGCCACTGGTGAATTGCGGTTGATGGAAGACATACTTCACCCAACTGTACTGGAGTTTATGTATTTTACTAACCTTATTTCATTGGGTTGCAGCCACCGAGTTTTATGAGACCCCCAATCTTCCTCCTGTCTGAAATAAATTCCTTCTAAGCTTTATATCAGTTTGACAATAGCTTTTTGGGCCAAGCATACACTCCTGCTCACTGATATTTCTCTCTGTTACTTATGGGCCTAAGATGGTACTTGGCTGTTTGGTGACAAAGGAGGTGGACATAGGACTTAGCAGCATTCTAGTTTGTTATATCCTTAACCATGTTTTATTGGATGGCTGCTTGAAAATGTCATTGCTATTGGTGGAGGAGGAAAATAAAGGAGATTGTGTTGGCTTGCTCCAACAGGGTAGCAGCAACTGAGGTCCACCTGGGCTGACTTTTCCCTCTTCCCACTGGTATTTAACCTGGGCAGATAATCAGCTTGGTGGATCTGGATAAGCCCAGATTTGCTCATTTTTTGTTTGTACATTAAGTTTATTGTAATTTGGAACTCTTTCCTTTTCATAAGCTGCTGTCCCTCTGGGGAATACAGCAGTTTAAAAATACCTATATAAAGAAATAAAAATATTGTTGGCAGTCATCCATCTCTTCTTTTTCTTCCTCTCCTAGTAGAAAATGGAATCTGTGGCACAATTTTTTTTGATGGGTTGCCTCAGCAATGATAACTCTGGGCTCACATTTAGCCATTATTCAATCCACATGTTTGATTAATGGACATCATGAAACTGTAGGTGACAGTAGGCCTGATCCAGAGAAAAGGGGCATATTTACACACTGTTTCCTGTCATACTGATGTCCACTTGAAAAACACTAATTGATTACTGATTGGAGTTGTGAGTGGAATTCCTAACCCAGGAATGGGAATGGTGTTCAGTTCCCAGTTCAGCATTTATATGTCCGCTTCTGTGAGTGCTAGGTGACTTTTCAGAATGATGTTATAAAAACCAAACCACAACCAATCTCTTCCTCCTGCTTACTCCGTCAAGTTGTAGCTGACTTATGGCAACCCCATAGGCTTTTCAAGGCAAGGCAAGAGATGTTCAGAGGTGGTTTGCCATTGTCTGCCTCTGCATAGCGACCCTGGACTTCCTTGGTGGTCTCCCACCCAAATACTAACCAGGGCCAACCCTACTTAAGTGTCAAGAACTGACGAGATCGGGTTAGCCTGGTCCATCCAAGTCAGGGCACTCCTTAGAAATGAGGAAGGGTGGGTTTTTTTTAAAGACCCTTTGGACTCTTCCATTCATCATCTACAGGATTCATGCTCTCTTTCATGGCTAGTGTACCTTACATTCCTGGAAATCAATCAAGTCTCTTTAGAATTTTTTTAGAATTTCTTTGAGATTATTTGGCAAAGGTATCAAACCTGATATGATGGCAGAAGACCAAATTGTTTAAAGCCAGGTCTGCCTCCTGCCTCAATCACAAAAGGGTGAGTGATCTCATTTTTAGAGAAACTGTGGTACATGAACTACATGTGTGATGCTTACCCCCCTCCCCCCGGCACTCCTTATATTGGGACAACTTTCTTTTTTTATTCAGTCATGTTCTGATACAGGATGGATCTCTGCCTCAGGTAAAGGTAAACAGGTTACAAGGTAAGGTACTCCATGTAAACAGGAATGGGGGCCCAAACTAGACTTGACCCACAATTGGGTAAATCCCCCCTTTTCCCCCAAACAACAACAAAAAAAAAAGTCTTGAGCATTTGAACGGACAAATGTTGGAGCTTGGCTTTGTCCTCTCTGGCTGTCTTTATGTTCAAAACAACCCATCCTTATAAGAAACTGTGGAGAAGGACCATGGCTAAATGACAGAGCACCTGCTTGGTATGCAGAAGGTCCCAGGTTCAATCCCCAGCATCTCCAGTGAAACGTATCAGATGGTAGGTGATGTAAAAGACCTCCACCTAAGATCCTGGAGAGCCATGGCCAGTCTGAGTAGACAATACTGACCTTGATCAATGGTCTGATTCAGTATAAGGCAGCTTCATGTGTGTTCATGTGGAGGAGGGAAGATTTTGAACAGAATAGCAGCTGTAATGGGAAGGGTGGAGCTACCACTGCTCTTATTCTTCATCTGATCAGACTTGCAATTTACCAAGACTGCTTTTGATTTTTGCAAAAAATAAAATAAAAATGCATGTCTACATGCCATATTTAAATAGGACCACAACAACGGAAGAATGAATTCAACAAAAATAAATTTGTGTGCTGGCAAATAAATAATTCATAAAACATTTACGATTGTAGGGTGACTGAACCCTACAGTTCCACTGTGTGCTCAATAGCACGTACTTTTACAAAGCTCGAGTAGCAAAGTTCAAAGATGTTCAAAGAGGCCCTAACTTTCCTAACTCCTAATAGAGCTATGTACCTCAGCATTAGTGAGCCGCAATAAAATGCTCTGCTAGCGACTGACACAGCTCAGATAGCAGTAAAGAAATTAGGGTCCAGCTACTTCCCAGCTACCTACAACGTGGGAGCAAATTGCAAGCTGCAGATTCTATTAAAGCCACATTATTTAACAACCCATAATAGCATTTGACAAAAATGAATTATGGTTGTTGCTGCTGGTAAATGGTCTCCTTTTACATGGCACAGGATGGTAGCCGGTTGCACTTTGACAATAGCGACAACAATTTGCTTTCGCAGATAATAGAATAACCCACTTTAAGAGCACTAGTCTGTGCTAAAAATAAAAAAAATGCTTGTCAAGAGAACAAGCTGCAACAACCTGGCCGTCCCTTGAACAAGTTACAACATTGTTTTATTTTGTAGTATGGATGGGACTTTGCCTGTTATTGTATACCCAGACTGGAAGGTCAAGGTACCATCTGCACAGCACAATAAGACTGTGTTGTAACTGGGTCCCTTGGTACAGTTGTATTTGTAGTAAAGCAGAACCTTCAATACACTGACTGCTACAGATCACATTTCCTCTTTTCTCTTTCTTCATGCACACGTGCACACAGGCAGACACAGACACACGCATGCAGTGTGCCCTGAGGACGTCTCTAGAGAATCATGCTTTCCCATTTACTGTAATAGGAAGTGCTTTGATTTAATGACAAACTCATTGTCTGTCAAAATCAGGAGATCTAAAGAATCACAGTTAACTTTCGGCAAGTAATCAAAAGTGATGGGGGGAGGGGGTGCGAAGAAAGTGAACAAGCCAGTTCATTCATCTCAGTAGGCATTTGGGGAAGGGGCAGTAGCTGGATTTTATTAGTGTTCTTAGTTTAAAGCACCTGATGTTTAGTTTTTTGCCACTATAGAAAAACATGATTGCTTTATCAAGTTCGGGGGGGGGGGACCAAGAAGGTTGGCTTTCCAAAAAGAACAACAACAGACATCCATTTAAAAGGATGCCTTTCAATTAATTAGCTTTCAGATAGGAATGAACAGTAGTAGGGTTGTGCAAAAAACAAAATTCGGTAAATTTTGGGTTTATTGGGCCTGATTTCTTTTTGGTAAACCTGGAATAAGCCGAATACCCATACTGATAAATATGGGTATTCGGCTTATTTCCGGGTTTACCAACAAAAATTGGGCCCATTATAGTCTATGGGGATTTTTTTCAAAGCTCCTGTGGGGGCATTTTCGGAGGTAGAGTCACCAAATTTGCTCTCCTTAGATGGTCACTGAAGTTTGGTGAACTATGGGACAGTTTGGTGAACTTTGGGACACTGCTTTGCAGCCCCTCTTTTCCTCAGTGTGCATGTGCAAATAAAAACAAAAGCAATTTTGAAAGCATTTTGATTGTGTTTTTGATTTGATTGAAGGCCAGCGAGATAAGATGCTTGACAGTAACATTTACAGTAAACTTGTGATTTCAATCTTTGTTTCAGTAAAGGATGAGGCTGGTAAAGGTGGATTTGAAGTAAGGAAGGCAGAGGTACATTCCACAGATGTCCTGGGAAGGAATTTCAGACATAAGACATGTTTGGTGGCTGTGTAAGGTGTTTGTTTGTTTGTTTGTTTGTTTTGCCAAGGCACAGCTGAATTAGGGTGACCTTATAGAGTTTTCAAGGCAAAAAACAATCAGAGGTGGTTTGTCATTGCCTGCCTCTGGCTAGAGACCCTGGACTTCCTTGGTGGTCTCCCATCCAAATACTAACCAGGGCCAACTCAGTTTAGCTTTTAAGATCTGATAAGATCGGGCTAGCCTGGGCTATGCAGGTCAGGTATGTAAGGTAGAGATGGGAGAATAAAAACAGCTAGATACATACAAAGGAGCCATGGATAACTTTTGCGCTGGATGGAGAAAAGCTCTTTAAATAGCCCTTACCATTCTTGCATGGCAGCAGCCCAGCATTATATATCACATTTTATTCTGCCCTTCCCCCAAAGTGTTCATCCTCTGCTTTATCCCCACAACAAACATGTGAGTTAGGTAATGCTGACATAGATTGTCTGGGAAAAGCTCAGTGTCAACTAATAAAATTCATGGTTGAGTTAGGATTTGAACCCATGTCTGCCCAGGCCCTAATCTAACCCTCTAACCACCGTATACACTGGTGTGTAATGCTGTTTCTAGATATGAGGAAGGAAGCAGATGAATAAGATATGAAGCAAAAAGAGCTAAGCCACCAGCATGGAATCTAAGATCCAAGCTTCCCCATGGAATCATCCAGAAGAAAAAGTAATTTCATTTCTATCTATTTGACATTCTACTTCTAGTTTGGCTATTTCTGGAGTTTAAAATGAAGAGGTTTTTTTTTTTAGGGGAAAATGGTTACCTGAGTTGATAAGACCACCAGTGAAGCATGACATTAAAATTTGTTACATGATTCCTGTCAGAAATGTATTCAGCTCCTATTTCAGGGCTAAATAGGTCCTTTGCTCTAACAACTGTTCTGAGAACACAGTTCCAGCAGTTCAGCTCTCTGGTAGTTAGTAAGCCAGTAGACTCTGCTCCATCAACTGGAGAAGCTTCCATTCTTTCATCAGGCCAGCCTGGACCCAAATTTGGATGTGACAGGATTTCTTAAAAATGAGCACCGTAGTGTTGTAAATGGGATCTTCCTAATGTATTAACATCTACTCTGGACTTTAAAGGAGTTTTCTCCCTCTGGGCCCTAATCACATCATCCATTCCAAATTTAATTCCTTTAATGCTAAATAATGAACTAAGTTCACGTGAAAAAGAGCTTGCTGCCTTTGGTGCTTTACCTTTTGAAGCACCTCTTGGAGCTTCAAATTGATCCATTCTACTCAGTGTCCTAGAATATTTCTAGATGCAACAGAACTACAGGCCAAGATGAGACTAGTCAGTTCTAATCACTATTCAAAAAACAGACACCTCCAGTTTCTCTGCCTTCCTCAGCAGGTCTGTATACCTGGATATTGCCTTAAGAATATCCAAATGGAATCCTCCTTTTCTTTAACGCATTTAATATCACCAAAATGAATAGCAATTTGTAATCTCTGAAAACTTTTGGAAATGATTGTAATTCTGTCTCTCTGTCACAGCTGAATGAAGTGAGGGCAGCAAAATGGGCAGTGAGGGAAGAGAGAGACTCGGCATTTATTATTTCTGACAGGGGTTTCCATCCAGAATAGGTAGCCGGTGTCCCTGTGAAGTCTTATCCCAACAGCTGTTTCTGTGTACAACATTCCTAATTCCTAGGGTTGCTAGGTGGGTGATATTGATGGGCAATTGCTTGCAAATCCACCCAGCCACTCCAGAGCTGGGGCTGTTTGCATGCGTGGGCGCGTGCACATGATGATGAAACTTCTGGTTTTACTTCCGGAAGTGCTGCATTGCTGCAGCTTTTTTTAACACTCAAAGCCCCAAAATGTGGGATTTTGAGTGTTAAATTGGCTGCGGCGATGCAGCGCTTCCAGAAGTAAAACCAGAAGCTCCATCATCGCGTGCACGCACTCACGCACACACATGGCCACTACAGCCCCACCTCCTAAAACCTCTCCTAAAACCTCTAAAACCTCTCGCCGATTGGGAGGGGGTACCTGGCAACCCTACTAATTCCCCCCTCCCCAAATATCCTCTGGAAGGCTGACACTGTGGGAGTAGAAGCAATCTAGGTTACCCACCACTACACATAGGGTTCCCAGCTCCAGGCTGGGAAATACCTGGAGATTTTGGGGGTGAAGCCTGAGGAGGGCAGGGTGTGGAGGGGGGACTTTGATGCCATAGAGTCCAATTGCCAAAGCTGCCATTTTCTCCAGGGGAACTGATCTCTGTCACCTGGAGATCAGTTGTAATGGCAGGAGATCTCCAGCTACTACCTGGTGGTTGGCAATCCTAGGTTGACCCCATGTGAAACGGGATGCTAGACAGGGTGGACTATTTGTCTGATCCAACAGGTTGTCTCTTACATTCTTACAAGTTAAAGAATGACCTGATTTGAGATGTTATCTATTATGGCCTGATCAAAAATACTACCATTTCAGCCACAAGCTATTAGGCTTTAAAACAAGTTTTCTATACTCTCTCAGGTCTGTGCCAGCAATATTGCTTTTATTGAACAATACCCCACCCCACACAAAAAAACAGTTTGTAAAATATCAGTAGGTGACTAATAAGTTACAGTCTTCTAAATCCACCCTTGAATCTCTGTGAGAAAAGTGGACTGTAAATGAAGGAATAGTGGGAGATCTCCAGCCACCACCTGGAGGTTAGTAGGAGAAAAAGACACCACTGTACTACTATCAGAAGATTAGGAAATCAGTACAGGGGCGACAAAAATGTACAATAACAATTACTGTTAAGTGCAACCAATGTTTATCCTATGATGTCTAAATACAACTATACATATAAACATACAGTGTTATGTACAAGCATACAAAAATAACAAGCACAACCAAACAAGTCCACATGGATGGTGACACAGACACTAACAAAATTCACAAAAATGCAAGGTCTTTGGCAAGGTGCTGCATTCTTCTATAAGTCCCATGCAGGTAAGTGTGCAATTCTAGCAGAAATACCAATTTTAGAGGAGTAATTTGATGGAGGATACATCCGTTTCAAATTCTTATGGGTAGAATTCTTCATCAGTCCTTCCTATTCCAATATGTAATATTTTAAAATGCAATAAATATAATATGTTCCAAATATAAAATTACAAAAATAGTTGGCAACCCTAACCACACATAATATGTAGCGTATCATCTCTAGGACAGAAAGTGTTTGTTATTCCCCATGGAAGGCAGGCAAGCAGCTACTGCAGAGGCAATTGAATGGAGATAGAGGCAAATATCTTTCCACAATAGAAATGAACTAGACAAGATGTGAGAGATGTATATAATGAGGGGAAATGAAAATAGGGGCTGGTAGTCAATTTTTAAACAAAATCCAAGCCTGCAAGTGGGAGGCACTCACAACCTTAAGCTGCCCTTGCCTGCACAAGGTTAAGATGCTCTTGCTTGCACAGATTTCATGTTTTATATAATCATAAATGGTAGCTTTCTCCCATAGGCACCATTTCCCCTAAACAAGTGCTTCTGTAGAAGTATGGAGTGAAGGGCTGCAAACCAAGCCTGTATCCATTGAACCAGGCAAAACTGAGATGCTGTTGCTCAATAATGAAGCCATTCAGGGATCTGAGAAACTGTCTTGGAGGGAGATGTACTCTCCCTGAAACAGCAGGTTCATAGCCAGGGGATGCTGCTGGATCCTGGCCTAAGGATGGAGGCTCAGGTCTCCAGTGTAGCATGTAGCACTTTTTATCAGCTTCAACTGATAGAAGAAGAGGAAGAGGAAGAAGAGTTGGTTTTTATATGCTGACTTCCTCTACCACTTAAGGAAGATTCAAACCAGCTTACAATCGCCTTCCCTTTCCCTCCCCACAACAGACACCCTGTGAGGTAGGTGAGGCTGAGAGAGTGTGACTCACCCAAGGTCACCCAGCCGGCTTCATGTGGAGGAGTGGGGAAACAAATCCAGTTCACCAGATTAGCCTCCACAGCTTATGTTAGCATTTAGATGCTAGGCTAAAACTTTTTTGATTCATACAAACTTGTAAATAATCATCTCTCCCCCACCCCCCCTTTTTTACTATCTTTATCCTGACCTGTTTATTCCTTCAGGTTGATGCTTTTACAGCCATCTCTTAAGTACATTTTATGTTGTTCGTTTTTACTGACTGCTGTTTTTAACACATACTTGGTTTTACTGTGAAGAAATTACTTTTAGTGACTTTTTCTTAATAGTTCTATTGATTTGTTTTATGTGATTATTTGTTTTATTTTTGTGAGCTTCCTATAAATGTGCTTGCCCACTTAACAATCAAATGAGCCAACAATGTCTTCAGTAAAGCATAGTAAAGATTTTGCTACATTTTTCAGTGTTGACCAGCTACAAGCAGAATTTGCTAATGAAATGCTTTTGTACTGACACCCTTTTGCAATCTGTTATATGCCATTTATTTGAAAGCAACTCCCATGGATATGTATGGAAAGAAATGTTATTTATCTCATGACTGTGGATGAAGTTACAGATTTATCATAAGATTTTTATATGTGGTTTTAGATGTCCCTGAAATTTACCACTGACAATCACAGTCCATTTCCATAATGGTTGCTTTTTACAACAGTACTAATGAACTGCTATATAACAATTCTACCTCTACGGCAGCTCTCTTGCACACCTTCTATTAATTTCCAGGAAATCTTGAGATGAGCCTGTCCCCTCTGAATGCACCTTTAGAATTTTAAGAGGAGGTAGTGCCCTGAGCTGGATGACCAAGGCAAGCCTGATCTTGTCAGATCTCAGAAGCTAAGCAGGGTCAGCCCTGGTTAGTATTTGGATGGGAGACCACCAAGGAATACCAGGGTTGCTGTGCAAAGGAAGGCACTGGCAAACCACCTCTGTGAGTCTCTTGCCATGAAAACCCCAAAAGGGGTCGCCATAAGTCGGCTGCGACTTGACGGTACTTTACACACACAGAGAACAGAAGCACCAGCTTCAAATGGGACATGCCAACACAAAATAAGGTTGAAACGAGTCCTTCAGGGTCCTCTTCTATGGTCCTCCTGAATTGACGGCAAAAAAAGTTTTCAAAAGAAAAGCTGAGTTTTGCTTGCTAAGAAACTTTTCTAGAGCAGTAGAAATCTAGTGCTCAGAAATGGGATGGGATCATTTGGGGTTTCCATTTTTGTAATGAAATATACTTCTAGAAATTAGCAAGACACAGAGCCTCATCCTCCCCTGGCATTTAAGTAATTGAACCATCTTAAATGTTTCTAATAGAAGAAGTGGGTTATAAGGTATGTCATTAAATGTAAGGGTAATTTGTTCAGTTTCTTAAATGTCCCTGAAGGGTTTTTATGAGGGGACAGTCTCACAGAATATGTAAAGAATCAGTTGGCCACAGACCACTCTTTCTTTAGGTATCAAAGGTGCCCTTTTGAATTAGGGCTGCTTCATACAATGCGGAAAAGGCTAAATTTGTGGTATACCCACTACATACCCCCCAGAGTAAACTTGGTAAATTTTAAAGCAGAGAATTGTGCTGTTGAGATGTGGCAAACTTAAGCCCAGGAACTGCACGTGGCCACAGGTCCTTGGTAAATGTTGAAAATGCATTGAACATGTCTTCCCTTCAAGGTTGTACATTGCTTACCAAAGGGCACTTGGTAGACATTCTGCAAATCCTTCTTATTCACATCATATGAGGCAGACTTGGTCTATCTCTAGTGTTGCCAGGTCTGGGTTGGGAAATACCTGGAGATTTTTGGGGCGGGGCCTGAGGAGGGCAGGGTTTGGGGAGGGGAGGGACTTCAATGCCTTAGAGTCCAATTGCCAAAGCGGCCATTTTCTCCAGGTGATCTGATCTCTGTCGGCTGGAAATCAGTTGTAATAGCAGGAGATTGGCAACCCTATCTATCTAATTTCTGACTTTTGGATTTATATCCTCCTTCCATGCCTCTACAGTTTCTGGAGTGGATTTTCTGGGTGTAGCTGAACTTCTGTTTTGTGACCCTTTCTGAATGGTTTCATCTCCCCCTATTCCTGTTTCCACCTTCTTGATAGCTTAAACCTCATTTTCAGTCTTTTGCTCATGATCCAAAGAAGTGAAAATATAATTATAAATGGAATAGAAGCTTCTCTCTTCAAAAGCAAGAACTGCTGTGGCAGTTGGGAGACACAGTAAATGAAGTTCCCATTGCGCATGCAGTTTTCTTACCATGTGCATAGTGTTCCTTTGGAGTATAGCCTATGGCTGAAGCTTGAGTTAACAGATTGCCTTCCTTTTAAACGTTGTATCTTATTCCAGAATGTCACAGCTTCATAAAGCATAATAGGATCTATAGAATACGTTTAAGAAAAGTACAGGCCTATATACAAGAGATAACCCTGCTCTGGCTAAATTATTATATTAAGTTTTCCCCCTGTATTGGCTGCACACTTCAGCAAATAAATGAAATCTCCATCACCACACTTCTGTAACTGCAAGCGAAATGCTGAATGATTTTGCTTGCATACGTGTACATTCAGTGCACCTCTTTACTCTTACAGTCTTAAATCCCAGGGGATGCCACAGGATCTTTCTATCTAGTCGGTGGGAAAGCCAGTTTAAGAAAGCCAGAAAACTCATGGTAGGGTAATATTAATTAAATAAACAACAGATTTATTGCATGAGGCCAAGGTACTAGTACTGTTTGAGATAAAACGGTATCCTAAATCACATGAATCATGTAGCAGCCAACCCTTGCATAACTTGAAAAGTGTCCTCTGTAAGATAAAAATGAAAGCATTTTAAAAATTTCTGTGAAACCCTACAAGAGAGGATTACTTCTTTGTATGTGTCCTCAATATTTTTTTCCAAGAATATGTGGGAAAGCTTGAATGAATTTTTCTTCTGAATGTCTATTCTGTCAACATATTCTTATCTTTCTGTCATATTTTTATCACATCTTTCCTCCAGGTAGGATTTCCAACATTGCTGTGGCAAACGCTAGGAGATTTGGGGAGTGGTGTCTGCTGCGAGAAGATCTTGAGGAGGATGTGATGTCACTTCTGGGTGATGATATAGGCTGCCTTGTAGAGTGTCGCTATCTGGGGACCATTTTTTTCTTATCTTCCTCAATTTCTTGGGGGTAGGAAATTGGGGCTGGACTGGGAGCTGGAAATTCCCTACCCCGGGGCCGTAAGTGGGAGGCCTTCCTCTAAGGAGCACAAGGTAGTGTACAGAGTTCGCCATGCCTCCATTTTATCCTCTCAACCCTTAGAGGTATTTTGGGTTTAGAGAAAGTGACCCAAGGTCACTAAATGTGCTTCATGGCTCAGTGAGGATTTATACAAGAGTCTTTTACATCCTGGTCTGGCGCTAGGGTTGCCAGGTCCCTCTTCGCCATTGGTGGGAGGTTTTGGGGGCAGAGCCTGAGGAGGGTGGGGTTTGGGAAGGGGTGGGACTTTGATGCCATAGAGTCCAATTGCCAAAGCGGCCATTTTCTCCAGGTGAACTGATCTCTATCGGCCGGAGATCAGTTGTAATAGCAGGAGATCGCCAGCTACTACCTGGAGGTTGGCAACCCTATCTGGTGCACTAATAACCCTTGCCACATGGCACTTTTGCAGTGACTATACTGCAGCCGTTAGTTTTTCACACTTACAGATACATGTCAGAAGTGACTATTGTCTCAGCTATAGCTCTCTGTGGACAATTTGGGAATTATGATACTACTGTCTTTACTAACAGGCCTATTGTAAGGTTTCCTGAGGTAATATATATGAAACACTGCAAACATAAAGACATTTGTTCCTATGATCGCCTGTCACTTTTAGACCTCCTTGACTAGGCACGCTAGGCTATGCCTAGGCCAAGGCCCGTTCATATGTATCTACTTTTCGGGGGCAGGATTTTGGGAATATTTTTTTTGCCATCAAGTCACAGCTTACTTATGGTGACCTCATGGTTTTTTCAAGGCAAGAGGCTAGGGTTGCCAGGTTCCTCTTTGCCACCGGCAGGAGGTTTTTGGGGCGGAGCCTGAAAAAGACAGGGTTTGGGGAGGGGAGGGACTTCAATGCCATAGAATTCAATTGCCAAAGTGGCCATTTTCTCCAGGTAAACTGATCTCTGTCGGTTGGAGATCACTTGAAATAGCAGGAGAACTCCATGTAGTACCAGGAGGTTGGCAACCTTACAAGAGACATTCAGAATAAGAAGAGCGGGTTTTTATTCCCCACTTTTCTCTACCTTTAAGGACTCTCAAAGCAGCTTACAATCACGTTCCCTTCCCCTCCCCACAACAGACATCTTGTGAGGTAGGTGGGGCTAAGAGAGTTCTGAGAGAACTGTGACTAGCCCAAGGTCATCCAGCAGGCTTCATGTGGAGGACTGGGGAAACAAACCTAGTTCACCAGATTAGAGTCTGCTACTCGTGAGAAGGAGTGGGGAATCAGACCTGGTTCTCCAGATTAGAGTCCGCCACTCTTAACTACTACTCCACACTGGCTCTCTCTCCAGGTATTCAGAAATGGCTTGCCATTGCCTGCTTCTGCATCGTGACCCTAGACTTCCTTGGTGATCTCCTATCCAAATACTAACCAGAGTTGACCCTCCTTAGCTTCCAAGATCTGATGAGCTTGGGCTAGCCAGTGTTGGATCAGGCCTTTTTTGTGATACACTAAAGTTGTGTCAAGATGCAATCCAGAACAGATTGCAGTTTATCTCTTTCTCCTTGTTAACTGTTAAGGCTACTTTTATACATAGCAGAAACTGCATATTTACAATATATGTGCATGCTGCAGGCAGCTTCTGCCAAGCCTGTGCCCTTACAGTATGTTTCTACACTAGGCTTGTCAACCTCCGGGGGGTGGGTGGAGATCTCCTGCTATTACAACTCATCTCCAGGCGGCAGAAATCAGTTCCTCTGTAAAAAAAAAAGAAAAGAAAAGGCTGCTTTGGAAAGTGGAATCTATACCATTGTACCCTGTGGTGGTCCCTTCCCTCCTCAAACCCTCCCCAGGCTCCACTCCAAAAAATCTCCAGGTATTTCCCAATCCAGAGCTGGCAACCTATTCTACATGTTTCCCAGATGTATACATTTTAGGTATTATACAATGCTTTTTGTATATAAGTGAAACAATAATAGATGGGGCAGCCCTAAAATTACCACTAAGTTTCATTTCTGAATGGTGGTGCAACAATCAGCCCCTGCAGTTCTTGAACTGGGAAAGGGTCTTCTCCCTCCTCCTAAAACCCCTACAAACAGTGATGTGATATCTACAGAACTGAACTCATGCTGTTTTGCTCCTCACCTGTGACCCAGAAGAATCGCCCTCCTGCTCTCTTTCTATCGCAACAGCAGTTACTGCACAATTTCAGCCTCACTGTAATCACTCAAACCGTAGGTGTGCATGAGGAGTAACTGAGGCCTGAAGTAGATTCCATGACAGAATACCACTAGGCAATTAAAAAGGCCATTCCCTGGCAGGACTTATTTTTCTGCACAGCAAAGCAAGTTTGAGCTCTGCTAAAACCCACTTAGTTTATTTCACAGGAGCATTAATGTTCCTCCCCTCTGACCAGCATAGGGTTGTCAACCTCCAGGTATGGCCTGGAGATCTACTGGAATTACAGCTTATCTTCAGACAATAGAGATCAATTCTCCTGGAGAAAATGGCTGCTTTGAAGAGAGGACATTATACCCTTCTTCAAACCCCACCTTTCCCAGACTCTACCCCCAAATCTCTAGGAATTTCCTAACCCAGAGGTGGTAATGCTAGACCAGCATGGTTTCTGAGATTTTACTGGGCATAGCTCACACACCTGCAAACATATCTGTGCTGTCATAAAGCCTAGAAGCTTCATATTTTAAAATGGAAATGGAGACATTTGCATAAGTCAGTGGCCAGTTCCACATTTTGTGTTTTCTAGGCATAAGTGGAATGTTAGCATACACTGATACACTGAACTTCGGGGCTGGTGTGTTTTCTTAATTCCATCACAAATTTCTGTCCCCTCACCACTACCTCCCTGGAAAAAAAAATCTGTGATTTACATGGCAACTGATCCACTTGAACAGCTTACTGCTTAGAGAAAACCCAGATGCCCAAGGAGCAGTTTAAAGCATTCTCAATGCAGCTGTTGTTTCACATGTGCTCATTTGCCGATTTACAGCTCCATCCATACCATCTACTTTTGCCTAGTCTGCATTATCTTTATTATGCGACTGAGTTATATGACTGTTCTTGAAACGAGCAGTTTGCGACATGGTTTTTCCTTATCATTATCACATGGAAATACTTTCTGGAATATATTTTCTGTTGTCTGAAACACACACACACACATATACACGTACACATCACCACTCTGTATTCAAGATAGTGTGTGTGTGTGTGTGTGTGTGTGTAAAGTGCCATCAACTCACAGCCAATTTATAATCACTCCATAGGGTTAACAAGGCAAGTGGTTAAGCAGAGGTTGTTTGTCATTGCCTTACCCTGCAAAGACTTCCTTTCTGGTCCCCAATCAAGTACCAACCCTGCTTAGCTCCTGAGATCTGACAAGATTGAGTTATACTATACCATTCCACATCCCTCAAGGTAGTGTGTGGTGAGGGAAGTGCTGTCAAGTCACAGCCAACATCTGGTGACCCTGTAGGATTTTTAAGGCAAGGGATATTCAGAGGTGGTTTGCCATTGCCTCCCTCTGCTTAGCGACCCTGGGTTTCCTTGGTGGTCTCCTATCCAAACAGTAACCAGGACCAACCTTGCTTAACTTCCAAGATCTGTTGAGGTCAGGATAGTGTAAAAAAAAAAGGTAAAGGTCCCCTGTGCAAGCACCGGGTCATTAATGACCCATGGGGTGATGTCACATCCTGAGGTTTACTAGGCAGACTTTGTTTACGAGGTGGTTTGCCAGTGCCTTCCCCAGTCATCTTCCCTTTACCCCCAGCAAGATAAAACATATAAGAAGTCAGTTGAAAAAAGACTGATGGCATGGTAGTAGCAGCGGAGAATCACCTGGGATTAGGGTTGCCAGCTCCAGGCTGGGAAATACCTGGAGATTTTGTGGGTGGAGCCTGAGAAGGGCTTGGTTTGGGGAGGAAAGGAATTTCAATGGGCTATGATGCCATAGAGTCCACCTACCAAAGTGGCCCTTTTCTCCAGGTGAACTGATCTCTGTCGCCTGGAGATCAGTTGTAATAGTGGGAGATCTTCCGCCACCACCTGGAGGTTGGCAACCCTACCTGGGATAACTGCTTCCTTTTCTGTCTGCAGTTATTTAAATCTGGGCATGGCCAGAGACATTGCAGGCTGGGTAGGAAATTGGGAAAGAATTTCTTGCACACCACCAGCAGCTGAGTATTACCTGGAATGACTTTGTTTTCTCCTCTCTCTGCAGGTATTGAAGTCTTGATATGTCCAAAGGGCTCTGGCTCACAGCTTCAGGCTGATGACAGCCAGCCCCGTGAATTAGGACCAATCAGGAATATGTTTGCATTTTTTGTTTGTTTCAATTATATTGTCTGGTCATTTCTGCAAGTTTCTTCGGGTGCCTTCAGGGGAAAACCAGCATTAAAAAAGGCCCAAAATATAAATGTAAATAAACACATAAAATGTTAAAAGCCAAACTGGTTCTGAAAAAGTCCCTACTTAAAAACAAACAAATGAAAACATCTACAGCAGAAGAACTGAGAAACACTGATAACTAAAACATCCATTTTGAGGCAGGGAAGACAACCATCACTACTATAATCTAACCTAAATTAAATCTTGCTGAGATAAAAGTCTTAGCCTGGCACCCAAAGTTAGTAATGTTGGCACTGAGCAGAGAAGAAAAGAATTCCAGAGTTGGGATACTGCTCTATAACAGTGTTTTTTTCTGCTTCTGAACGGCCAGGGAGATGCAGTAAAGAGTGATTGACTGATTAACTACTGCTGCTGAGTCAGGCTTGTCTTGTGTGACTGCTTTACCTCTGAAGTGGTGGGGGGCAGTAGTCAGTGTATCCTCACAATAACGCCAAGGAACAGTGGCTAGTGCAAGCCTATGAAAAATTTGAACCCGTGTGTCCTCATACAATGTTCCGTCTGGTGTATACCATCCGCTCTGCCTTTCTAAATGCCTTTGAATGCCCTGCCCCATCATCATCATCATGTCAGGATGAAGCAAATGCAAAGGTCTACATTCGTAATTCAAAGCGTACATGATTCTTGCTTATCGCATCAATAAATGTAATCATATTTGAGCTGCTGTTTGAAATGGGTCATGATTTTTTGATCAATAAAATGCTTTTGGTGTCATGTTTGCACGTGTTTATTTCTATAGTACTATGCCATGTTTTTGTCATTCTCTGAGAAGCTGATATGATTTTGGAACTGAAATGTTTTTGTCTCAGCCTCTGGCTTCTGGAGCCCATTGACATTAAAAAAAACATAGTTTTAACTAAACAGATAAAAAATACTGTTTTTTTGTGTGTGGGGTTTTCTTTTCATTGGAAATTTTTTGTGATATCAGTTTCTAATCAAATATATATTTCCTCCTATTAGCCTCACAGCTAATTAATCACAATTTAGTTTTTTTTTCATGTTAATAAGCATAGATATTATCATGGTTCCTTTTTTATTGAAAAGAATCTGTGTACGGTTTTTCTCTAGTTTGAGGAAGACCACAGGGTTGCCTCTCTTCTGTGGAGATTAATAACTAGAATCTTGTAGTCAACTGATTCAAATAAATATGTGGAATTCAGCTTCTTTGACCAGCTTCTTGGCCCTCATCACCCTCTTAGGGTTGCCAGGTCACAGTGCTGCAGTGATGAGGAGAAGCTACAATTGGCCTATTTCCCCTCTCGGGGTACTCAAGGACCAAGAGATCATATGATGGCTTTCTGCCCCCACCCCAACCCTCTAAACCTCCTTTCCTTGCCCTGTTCCTCCCTGGTATGGTCCATAATTTTGGGGTGCCATGGATTACCATTGTTTGTGCAACCAAACCCTCGACTCCATCTAATGCCTCCAGCACATCTAATGCCCTGACATCTCCACAGCTTAAGTTCTTGGCAAGCGTCAGAGAAGGACAAAGAGAATTTGGATGTGCATGTGCCTCTTTCTCACTGTGCTGGCCATTCAAGGGCAAGTCCCAGCTTTCTTCATTTCTCCACCATCCATTCTATTTTTTTTAGAACCTTGCTTCCCAATAGACAGTTATCTTTCCCTTACTTCCTCTAATCATCATACAGTTGTCAACCTCAAGGTGGAACCTGGAGTTCTGGAATGACAACAGATCTCCAGACTACATGGATCAGTTCCCCTGGAGGAAATGGTAGCTTTGGTGGGTGAACTCTATGGCATTACATCCATATTAAGCTCTTTCCCTTCCCCAAACTCCATACTTTCCAAGCTGTGCCGCCGAATTATCATGGTAATCGTTAGAACAACTCTGTAAGGTCATCAGGTATTAGTACCACAGATGGAATCAGGGCTGCCAACTCAAGGTTGGGAAATTCCTGGAGATTTTGGAGGAGCCTGTTTGGGGTGGGGAGGTACTTCTGAGGGGTATAATGCCATGGAGTCCACCTTGCAAAGCTTCATTTTCTCCAAGAAAACTGATCTCTGAGGTCTGGAGATGAGTTGTAATTCTGGTAGATTGCTAGCCCCCATCTGGAAGCTGGCAATCCTAGATGGAATGCTGAGGCTAAGACTTGCCTTCAAGGTATGGGCCTTCATGGCTTGGGCAAGATTTGATCTGGAAACACTCACTACTTATTTTTTTAGCCATTACACTATATTAGCTTGAGTGTGCAAACTTTTAGTGGGCATGATTTGGTGTTGTCCTAAAGTCACCACATCTTAGTTGTTCTAAAATTTCTCCATGTAATGACTGTTGTCCCAGGGAAATATACTCATGGAAAAGTGTTACCACCTATACTTTCATCAGGGCCATTACAAACCTTTATTTTCTAGTCTTCACAGGGTCCTGGTCAATCTGCACAGTGGGTCATTCCACAGAACCATTTTTACCACATGATAACAGTGGTTGTGCCATGGGTTGTTTAAGGCAACATGGTAGATGCTAAATGTAGCTTGGTCCTTTATCGGTGTACATGCTTCATCATCTTTGCTGGGTCAGGACAGTCATCTCAGTTTAATATGCACAAATATCCAGAAAAGTAATAGCAGGATGATGGCTGCATGCCAAAAAATAATGTAACAATTGGCCTACCATTGACCTGGTATCAAGCATTTAGGATTGAACAATATACCGAAAAGAGACATGATAAAAATCATGAGTGCTGTAAAACCTTAAGAGATTTTCATGAACAGGAATGTAGACTTTTATGACTTGGAGGGAGGTATAAAATGGCACACAATGTGAGAGTGATACCTTGGAGATTCAGGTTGAGCTCAAATGTAAGTTGCACCCCGAAGGAGCAAATACCTTCCCCTACATTTGCACACATCAATTTTAATTTCTTCCGCTGACTTCCAGATTGGTAGAATTAACTCCTTTCCAATTAGACTTGCCCTTAAAATAAAATGTCCTTGATCTTTGCTAATATTTGTAATAGAATCCAAATCCCCAAGGATAAAGATTTGAGGATTCAGAGGCACGTCTATTCTCATTTTGGTATTTACCCTTTATTACCATTCCAGGGAATTAATTCATATATTTAAGCAGCAGCACATCCTGGAAGAAGCTCCGCCTACTCCTCATCGCCACCACCCCAAGCACTGGCAGGCACTTTAAAATGGCACACAAGTTACGAGAGAAACGTGATCAGGAAGTAATGCAGTTGGGCGGGGGGGGGGGGCTAGAGTCACTGGGCACAGTCTAGCAACAATGACTTGGGGTTTATGCAGGGTTCCCACTGAGCGAGAGGGAGCAGCAAGCAATCTTGGCAGGTTGGCAAATATATGGCTTTGGTAACAGTGTATTTGCAAGCATGCACTTGCCATTCATTCTTCATAATTTTTTACAGTTAGAATGATTAGGGTGGCGTGGAAAGGGGTTGGAGAGCAGGGGCAGACCGGGATGTTAAAATGGCCCGGGATGCAGACTGAGTCCAGCTAGTCATGATAACATGGAGTGTAGGATTGTCTGTTGCCTCCTCCTGCACTGCCACACTCTGGATCCTATCCCAGTGGCCCCTAGGGGCAGAACCACGGAGGCGACCAAGCATGGACCCAGCCAACAGCTGTGCAGGAGGAGGTAACACACAAAGCTATGCCAAGCTCCAGAGCTGCCAGTGAATGGCTGGGGCCAAGCCAAGAAGCCTCTACAGCACTGGCAGCACCACTGGGGCTTTCCTCTAGCTAGCACCAGCCTTCCAGGAAAGTGGGGCTGCAGGAACCTTCCAGGTAAGCTGAGGGACTAATCCACCCCTGCTGGAGAGAAGCTACCAGGACATGTACTGGGCTAGATATAGGCTCGCCAGTTCTGGGTTGGGAAATTCCTGGAGATTTTGGGAGCAGAGCCTGAGCAAGGTGGGTTTTAGGGAGGGGAGGGACTTCAATGACATACAGTCCAATTGCCAAAGTGGCCATTTTCTCCAGGTGAACTGATCTCTAATGTCTGGAGATCAGTTGTAATAGCAGAAGATCTCCAGCTAGTACCTGGAGGCTGGCAACCCTAGCTAGATACAGCAGCTGGTGTGAATCAGTATAACACAGCTTCACATGTTCCTATTGTAATAATGTCATAATAGTTGTGGTGGTTGTAATAATAATAACAGGGTGCATGAAGCCAAAGTAAAAACTGAGCACACTAGCTTGACTGCTTACATGTGTACCAATTAAGATGAGACCCTTAACTTACAATCTGCCTGCTTTTGGAGAATAAAAGAACCGTAGCTTTTCTCTTAAACCAAATCTGTTTTGATCCTATAAGTGTACTTCATCAAACCTGTGTATTACACTTCTTTTGCTTGTACTGATGGCCTTGTATCATGCGGCCAATAAAAGGGCAGGAGAGATCAAGGCCAGAGAGGCAGGGTGACCTGTTGCTTCCTTCTTACTGCCAAGAACACTGTCATTAATTCTGTGCCCTTTCACCTCTATAGAGGTGTTATATTCACTGGGGACATGGCTAATCAGTATCACTTAGTATATACACAGATGCTCTATCATTCCCCGCTGCAGATCCATCCCTCTTCTTTCTGTTTTCTGAGCCTCAGCAGCCAGCGCGGTGGCACAAATAAAGGTTATGCTGTCCTAAAGGAAAACCTAACGACATATGGGAAACATATACCCATTTCAACTGCATTTCTGATTCTAATCAATAGAGCAAATACGTTTCTTTTCAGTTAAATTTCCTATTCATGTTCCCTACCATCAGCCAAACTCCATATCTGGAAGGGAAAAAAAAAACTGAGAGAGATGTTGGTTATTTTACAATCGATATCCTGTTAAGGTTTTGGCTATTGACAACTGCACAAGGACATTGTCACTCAGGCCTGCAATGCCAAATTACATTATGACTACCAGTCCTACTGTGAGTTGAATCTCTCCAGCTTTTCTAGTGATGACAGAGAAATGAGGGACACCTTTTGACTACTGAAAGGCTATGTCAGGGATCATGGAACCTCTGTGGCCAAGTATAAATTTGAAAAACAAACAAACAAAAATAAATAAGAGGGTGTGGAAACAGAGACCCTGCTTCCTTACTGGTAATGTGATGGAGCAGTTCTGGATTTGGCCAGTAAACTCACAGGAACAGCTTTAAAAGCCTTACTGAATGAAAATAGTCAAAAAGATACTAAAATGCAAATTACATAGTCAGAGGCAAATGCAATGATAAAAGAAAGAAGTCTATCTAGCTACATACTACAGATGTTACATGATAAAAGCTGGATCTTACAGCTATAGGTTTTGTTCAGCTAAGCATTATTCAGAGCGACAGATAGGGTTGCCAAGTGCTAGGTGGTGGCTGGCAAACCCCCGCCAATCCACCTGGCTGCCCGCCGACCAGCTGAGGGTTGGCAGGCAATGCGTGCACTCGCACCTGCCCACTGTGTCACATCATTTCCTGTTTACACCCGGAAACACCGCATCGCAACGGGCTTTTTACCACTCAAACTCCCAGTTTGAGTGGTAAAAGGCCCCTTGCGTTGCAGCACTTCCAAGTATAAACTGGAAGTGATGTGATTGCATCAGCTTGGCCATGCGCGTGCGTGTTCTTTGCCTCACCTCCACCCAAAAAACCTCCTGCCAGAGGAGAGGGGGGAACCCTAGTGACAGAGCGACATGCTAACAAGCAGGTATAAATGAATAATTCCATTTCTGCATACTGGAACTTATGGAAAAATAGATCCGGAACAATTATGTTTTTTTGGGAGAAACTCTCTAGGCACTTCAGACCAGATTGAACTGGAATAAAGTTCTCAGGGGAAATGAGTGATCTCACCCCTCCCATCTCACACAGATGTTTTCAATAATCCAATTAAGGAAGGTATGAGTGTAGGGTTGCCAACCTCCAGGTGGTGCAAACTGGAAATAGTTTAGTGAATAGTGAAAAGGGCAAACAAGCACACAACATCAACAAGAATGTATACAAGCAGTCAAGCAACAAACAACATTACACAACCACACAGAAGTAGCTCCCAACGAAGGGGCTGCCAAAAATCTCTTCTAAAATAACAGACTAAAGTCAATAAATTGATAGTTTAGTTGTCTTTTAGTCCCGTAGGGCTCTTCACCTAGTAAGTCCTTCTAGTATGAAATTGACAAGAAATCATGGAAGAAGATTGAAACGCCGTCCGGATATGCTTAGCGTTTTCACCGCTGCGCTGGCGGCTTCATCAGCAACCATTCTGTTTTCAGAGACAATGCTCCTGTAGAAAATACAATAATTGCCAATTTTCTTGTTTGCACTTTTCACTAATCACTAAACTATTTCCAGTTTGCATACTTATTTGTACGTTCCCAGTACTATTGTTTTTTTCTCAGCTAGTCTATTTAGTACGTGTGCCTATTTTCTCCAACCTCCAGGTGGTGGCTGCAGATCTTCCATTATTACAACTGATCTCCAGACGATAGAAATCAGTTCCCCTGGAGAACCTGGCCGATTTGGCCATTGGACTCTATGGCATTGAAGTCCCTCCTCTCTTCAAACCCCACCCTTCTCAGGCTCCACCGCCAAAATCTCCTGGTATTTCCCAACCCGGAGCTGGCAAACCTATGTGAGCAAGTGACCTTGGCCAGCTAGGCCAGTTGATGCACCTGGAATTACGAGGTCGGTGTGTGGGAAACTACTGAATACTGCATCTGGGGAAACAAAACAGATGACACAGAGGTAGCAAAAGTTTCAAAATGGTTCTCCTGTCTTCATGGGGGAGGTTTACAATGAGGAGGAAAACTGGGCAACGCTGGACAGAAAGACTGAAGGGTATAACCCTATGTTTCATTAGAAATATGAACAGATAACCATTACATGAAGAATAGCATTAAACATAAAATAACAAAAAAGGTATTTTCCAGGTTTTTTTTTTTGTTTGGCTTTAGCCAAATGCAAACCCCTAACATTGAGGTGGAGCCTGAGGAGGGTGGGGTTTGGGAAGGGGAAGGACTTCAATGGAGTATAATGCCATTGAGTCCACCTTCCAAAGTGGCCATTTTCTTCAGGTGAACTGATCTCTGCTTCCTGGAGATCAGTTGTAATCCTAGGACATCTCTAGCTACCACCTGGAGGTTGGCAACTCAAGCCCTAGCAGCAGAGCCCCATCTGGGGTATGCTGACACCGTTTTGATGCTATAGGCTTGCCAAGCATGGCCTAGCAACTAGTGAAGGGGGGGCATGGGAAGGTGGCTGTCAACAATGGTGTGAATCACTTCCAGAAAACCCCCAGAAGTGACATCATGCCTCTCTAGGAACTGCCATAAAGTCTAGGGTAAAATCAAAGAGTTTTTGATGGTTCCTAAAGAGGACTGACCACTTCTGGGGTTTTCCTGGAAGCAACATAATGCCATTGGCCCAACAGCCCTCCATTGCTCCAAGCAGCAGCGAGAAACAAGACGGAATGAGGAATTTGCTGGGCAACTGGCAACACTACCAGAGGGGCATTCATTGAACATATGAAGCTGCCTTATACTGAGTCAGATCATTGGTCTATCAAGGTTGGGCTGTCAACCTCCAGATGGGGCCTGGAGATCTCCCGAAATTACAGTTACTCCAGACTATATAAATCAGTCCCCCTGGAGAAAATGGCAGCTTGGGAAGGTAGACTGTATGGCACTATAACTTGCTAAGGTCCTTCCCCTCCCCAGAGTCCACTTTCCCCAGGCTCCACACCCAAATCTCCAGGAGTTTCCCAACCTGTAGTTAGCAATCCTATATCAAGCTCAGTATTTTAACTGGCAGCCCTTCTCCCGGGTCTCAAAGCTCCCTCTTTGTTTTTGGTTTTTCATCTCTGTTGCATGCTCTACGTGATCTTGACCCACATTTAAGTTACCTGAGAACCTAAGTTTTTTGAGATCATCTTCAAAAGCCCTGCTGTGAATCCTTCTGCCTTCATACAATAGGATGGTGGTGGCAAGGCCTTGGGACTTTTCTGTGGTTGTGCTTCACCTATGGCTTCCACTCCTAAGAACCTTTAATGGGCACCAATTTTAGTATCTCTCAGGTGCCAAGTTCTCTTGAGGTGTTTTAATTCTCCTAAGCATTTGACAATAGATTTTAAAAATGCAGTTTCTGTAGGGTTGCCAACCTCCAGGTGCTAGCTGGAGATCTCCTGCTATTACAACTGATCCCCAGCTGATAGAGATCAGTTCACCTGGAGAAATTTGGCAATTGAATTCTATGGCATTGAAGTCCCACCCCTTCTCAAACCCTGCCTTTCTCAGTTTCCACCCCAAAAACCTCCCACCAGTGGCAAAGAGGGACGTGGCAACCCTAGGTTTCTGCCTCTACACTACATGAATTATTATGCTATTTATTATTTGTATATACTTAGATCATTTTTAACATGAGGTGAAAGAAAGAAAGAAAGAAAGAAAGAAAGAAAGAAAGAAAGAAAGAAAGAAAGAAAGAAAGAAAGAAAGAAAGAAAGAAAGAAAGAAAGAAAGAAAGAAAGAAAGCTGTGTACAACAACTAAAGTTTAAAATACTGATTTAGGGCTAAAATATAGATTAAACATTTTAAAAAATAAATATTGTTTGAGCAAAAAAAAGCAGGCATTTTTAATTAGATTGCATTGTTGTGGTTGTTGTTAAGGTTGTTACAAATATTAACAGCATCAAAACATAACAGAAGGGAAGTAAATTGAAAGGTGTTTGTGCCATGAGAGCTGAAGTGGACCCACAGGACTGGGCTGCCTGACCAGTGGAAATACATCAGCTTAAATACAAGGGATTCAATTGAACTAGGTTGTGAATGAAGCTGTGTGTTTCCTTTGACACTCAGTTGGCACACAGCAGCTGCAAACATTTTCAATAGAATCGGGATGAATTGCTCCATGCATATTCATGAACAGAATTCATGTGCATCTGACCAAAACAAGAATTCTAATTCACTCAACCCCTTCCACAAAGACTACCGATTTATATTGATCTTGTTAACTTATACTTTGCGCTTTCGTTGTTGACCACTTTAGGACCTCGGTTTAACTGTTCACTGTATGATGCATTTATAAATTGCATTCAGCATTTGTTTGTGGAACAGGTCTAGGTGGGCATTCGTACTAGACCAAACAGTCCCAGTGACAGTATTGCCAATGGATCATCTTCCTGTGCACATACTAGTAGGGTTGTCAGGTCCCTTTTTGCCACCGGCAGGAGGTTTTTGGGTCGGAGCCTGAGGAGGGCAGGGTTTGGGGGAGGAGAGTGGCTTCAATGCCATAGAGTTCAATTGCCAAAGCGGCCATTTTTCTCCAGGATATCTGATCCCTATCGGCTGGAGAACATTGAATTAGCAGGAGATCTCCTGCTACTACCTGACAGTCGGCAACCCTACATACTAGTGATCTCCTTTAGACAATGGCTGGATTGAAAGTATGCACTCAGAGTCTAGTTCCAGAGATGGGATTAATTTATTTCGGTTTTTGTATTTTCATGGCCGGTATCTCAGTGTAATCATGTGAACATGACTTTAAAAACATGAGTAACAACAGAATAATTGCAAAGAGGCATCGTCTTATGGGTGCACTGAAATAAAATGTTACGCCAATTGTCCTCATGACAACCTCTGTTTCATCTCTCCATGTCTACAGCTGCAAGAGGTAGCTGGGCCAACAGAACCAGTAACTGGAAGTGCCATGGTTACATACCTTGCCTTGAGTTCCATGGTGGGAGATAAAGTAATAAAGAAGTAGCCACAACCTTTAAGCATTTGGGAATAAAAAGAAGAGCTTCTAAGGTCTCACATTCATCTAAAAATGAGGCAATATTTGATGAGGACATAAACGTTTAGGAGTTTAATGATGTGTTGAGAGCTGGTTGAAGAAGAAGAGTTGGCTTTGATGCCCCAATGTTCTCTACTTTCAAGAAGACTGAAACTGACTTACAATCGCCTTCCCTTCCTCTCCCCACAACAGACCCCTTGTGAGGTAAGTGGGGCTGAGAGAGTTCTGAGACAACTGGGACTAGTCCAAGGTCACCCAGCAGGCTTCATGTGTAGGAGTGGGGAAATCAACCCAGTTCACCAGATTAGAGGCCGCTGCTCATGTAGAGGAGTGGGGAATCAAACCCGGTTCTCCAAAGTTCACCGCTCTTAACCAGTGCACTACACGGGCTCTCATAATTAGGGTTGTGCAGAAAAGAAATTTGGCAAATTTCGGGTTTGGGTTTATTGAGCCCACTTTTTTTCAGTAAACCCAAAATAAGCCAAATACCCATACTGGTAAAGGGATATTTTGGCTTTATTTCTGGGTTTACCGAAAAATTCAGGTCCATTATAGTCTATGGAGATTATTTTCGAAGATCCTGTGGGGCATTTTTGGAGGTAGAGGCACCAAATTTGCAGCATAGCTGCAAGAGACTCTCTTTAGATGGACACTGGAGTTTGGTGAACATTGGAACAGGGGGGTCCAATTTTATGGGCCCACAAAATGGTCACCCCCATCCTTCAGGCATTTGTGAACCAAGCTGTCCATCGGTTTTCAGGTTCAGAAGTTCAGCATTGCCAAGAACTGGCAGAAAGAGCTGATTGGCATGCTGGAGTCTCAAAGTCTGGGGGCTCCCTTCATATCTGCGGTGCATAGCATGATGTCCATGCAAATTAGCTTCCAAACTGAGAACGGCTTAAATGCAAGAAAAATAAGGCGCAGAAAACATTTTTTGTGGCAAATGACATCCTGTGAACAGTCTTTTATTATAGTAATCAAAAATCTGATTTCAGTAGCTGGTCATGGTGCAGGGAAACGAAGCCTCTACTCGGGGCGACCTCCAGTTTGAGAGGTTTTCAGGGGAGGGGGATATCAGAGCCATCCGAAGTCATGACCAAAGCAGCTCTTGAGAAGGAGATTGTTCATCCACATAGTTGGAGGGTATATCCCTCTGGACGGGACTGGGCGTGCCCCGTCTTTTAAATGACCCTTCTTCCTCCAGACTGTCCTGATCCAGATCATTCCTCTGAATGGTGATGGATAGTTTGGTCAGACCAAGTTGGCTCTTATTACATGACCCCTAACTAAACCATAGAAAACTGGGAGAAAGCACAGAGTTGTGCATCTGAGCAAAGGCAAATAGCTGAAATGCGAAAAAGCTGAATACCTATTTAGCTTTTTTGGGCATTGCCTATTCGGCTTCCGGCAGATTCCCTGGGTTTGGTATTCAGTCAACCCAAAACCCGAATATTGCCAAAACAGCTAATTTTGGGTTTATTTTTTGTTCAGGTATATCAATATGCTCATAATGATGTAATGGTAAGAGTGGCCCTGTTCACAAGTTACAGTGAATGGAAGGACAATGTATGTAGGTGTACAATATATTTTTTGTTATACATGTGTTGAGTAATTCTCATGTTATATTCTGCGTACAGATTTACCCCACATTTATCCAGGTACTGCTTGTCCTCAGCTTCAGTTGAAAAGTGAACTTTCATTGGCAGCTTCTTACAAACAGATGTATGTATGTACATGCAGGATGTCTGTGCTTTCACTGTAATGTGTGAACAGGGCTAGAATATAGGAGACCCAGGTTCAAATCTCCACTCGTGCCATGGAAGCTTGCTGGGTGACCTTGGGCCAATCACACACTCTCAGCCTGAACTACCTCACAGGGTTGTTGTGAGGATAAACTGGAGAAGGAGAATGTGATGTAGTGGACAGCCAGCATAGTGTAGTGGTTAAGAGCGGTGGTTACAGTCTGGCAATCCTATATTGGACCAGGAAATAAAAGGTTTAGCATTGGTTTCTTTTTGTCTAATGGATAAACTGATCTTTTTTAAATAACAAATTTGATTTGGGAATAAAGGCAGAGACTGTGTCAGGAAGAAGAGAAGTACGATCATCTGGCTGAAAATAAAACACCTAAGGATAATGAAGCTAATCGCTAATGAAATAAATGACAGCAATAAGATATACGTTGAATGACTGGTCAGCTCTCCCTGACAGAGACAATTTAATTACATTTCATTATAATCGCATCAGCACTTGCTAGGCTGTAGTTAGGAGGTTGTCAGTTCCATTTTAAACCCCAGTTTTTGGTATTTAAAACATTGGCCCATTTTAAAATACAAGAAGATGAAACCTGGCACATTGTCGAAATTGACAGCCAGATGCAACTTTGTCTCTTTCCCAAGATGGGGGAGTGGAGTGGTATGGTGTGAAGAGACATGGGAATGAAACCAGTATTTGGAACAATGAAAAAAAATACAATTTTCTGACATTTTCATGTGCTGTGTTCCCCAGCTTTAAATGCATGAAAATGAATATTTGGCTAAAGCCAGACAAAAAAAAGTATATGTGGATTCCTGAGAATCCTGTGTGCCTGATTCTTTTTTTAGTCCAAATAGACTGTAAATGGGAGCTGGCACAGACTCAGAAAACTGACATTCGTTTTTGCTAAATGTGTTTGGAAAACATAGAGCCAGTTTTAAGATACCCCCCCCCCCAAAGTTATGGAAATATAATTTGAAGTACATCCCTTCTTAATCCTGTTTGATAGCCATCTTTATTTAGACAGTGGGGGAGATCTGAACATTGTCACAGTGCTGTGAGTACTGTGACGAGTCCTCCCTCTATGGTTGCAATCCCCCCCCCCAGCGGAGCCTGGATAATGCTTAGAATTACCACTACAGTTGTGCACACACACACACACACACACACACACACACAAATTGGGTAAATTTCGGGTTCGAGTTTATTGGGTCTGATTTTTTTCAGTAAACTCGGAATAAGCCAAATACCCATACTGGTAAAGGGGTATTTCATCTTTATTTCCGGGTTTACTGAAAAAATCAGGTCCATTATAATCTATGGGGATTTTCCCAAAGCTCTTATGGGGGCATTTTTGGAGGTAGAGTTCCCAAATTTTGAGGGTAGATTCAAGGGACTCTCCATGCATGAACCCTGAAGTTTGCTGAAGATTGGGTAAGGGGGTCTGATTTTATGGGGTGCGAAGGGGTCACCCCCTCCTCCATAGAGAAGTATAGTAAAGATTACAATGCGAACTCTACCTCCAAAATGCCTCACCCAGAGCTCATTAAAAAAATTCCCATAGGAAAAAGCCTGGGGAAAGCTGTAGCCAAGAAAAGCCTATTCGGCTGATTCAGCAATTGGATATCTGGCTTCGGCTTTATTCCCAGGTTTTGGTATTCAGTAAAACCAAAACCTGAATATTGCCAAAACGGCTAATTTGGGTTTATTTTTGGTTTGGGTTTATTGATATGCACCACCCTAATTACAACTAATCTACAGACGACAGAGATCAGTTTCCGTGGAGAAAATGACCGCTTTGGAGGGTGGTCTCAATGGCATTATACCCCACTGAGGTCCCTCGCCAAACCCCACATTCCGCAGGCACTACCCCAAAATCTTCAGGATATGGTCTCTAGGTTTAAGTAGAAACAGATTTGACCAGGTTGAGAGTTAGTTATATTGACTGACAAGTAGGGGACGTGCAATGACTCACAGAGGACATCTAATTTTCCCCCTCTCCACTATTTCTTCTTTCCCTCATCTGAAAGCCCCCATAGTCTTTCCCCTTTCCTGCATTTTTCTCTCCTTCCCATCCATCAGCCAACCAACCTTTACCTTCCTTACTGTTCAGGCTTTCCCTCCTTCCCTCTTCCTGGCAACTGGCAAAACTCTTGCCTAGTTGCATGGATGGTAGCTAGTGGGCCGAATTGCCTGTGAGCAGCACCTCACTTTCCCATGTATCCTCTTCTTCATGGTCTTTTCCAATTTCTCTCCTCCTGGCAATCCATACATGCTCTCTCTTTTCCCTGCTTCCTTCTCTCCTTACACCCATCAGCCAACCTACCTTATCTGTTCCCCATCTTTGGCTAACTTGAGTATTTATTTACTTCATTTACACCCCTCCTTTCTCCACAGTGGGGTCCCAAAGCAGCTTACATTATTCTCCTCCATTTTATCTTCATAACAGTGCTATGAAATAGGTTGGGTTGAGAATGTGTGACTGGCCCTAGGTCACCTAGTGAGCTTCCACAACAGAGTGGGGATTTGAACCTGGGTTTCCCAGATTCTAGTCAGAAACACTAACCACTACACCACACTGGCTTTTGTGCAGTGGGGGCTACTGAAAAGTAGTGAGCAACCAGGCCTTGGTGAGTCATGGAAGTTGTGTGGTTACAAGTTGCCCAGTGGTTTCTGCTGGGCCTGGCCCCAATGAGTCTTCCCTCAAAAAGAGTCCTTGGGGAATATTGTATTTAAGCAATAAATACACTTCAAGATTGCAGCTATAAAATCAACCAAAGTATTAATAATCTAGCCAACAAGCATGTAAATTAAAACAAAAAATATTAAACATTCATCTGCACAAGCTACTTAGTATCAGTTGTTTGTCTATCAACTGTTATTGTTATGCAAAGTGCAAATGCTGACTCTTATTTTGCCAATATGCTGATGTAATAAAATTAAGACAAGAAATCCCCTCACATAAAAAAAATAATATAAGATTAACTCTTTACATTCTCTGATGCAGCTGTCTCATGTTAACCCATAATGCTCACATTACCGCTCCGGCCTGAATGTCAGATCTGTGAACTAGATGGATACATTTATGATTCATTGCACAAAAACTTTTTGCCTTAAAAAACCTCAACCTGAGTAAAAACTGGTTTTAAATGAATTGCCTCTGATATAATTCCCAGCCCAACTTGTATTGATTACAAGACTGAATATATATTTTTGGGTGGGGTGGGAGGGAGAGACAAAACAAGAGGTGAAGAGAGCTTGAAGCCAAGGTTCCAAGTGGGGGAAAGCACCCTTTTATGCTCAATGTCAGCAGTGGAATAACTGCCACTTAATCATAGTGGAACATTCACCCTTTCTTTATCTAGGGCCAGTAACAGGAACATAGAAATTGACATCTTGAAAGGAAAAGAAAACACCTCTTTTCAAGCAAATCTCCTTAACCAGCACATCCACTGAGAGACAGAAAAATGAATATGCTGAAAATGATGGCAGTGGTACTAAGCTTTAATGACTGCCTTCTCTCTGACCCTAAACTGGGCCTCTGAAGGTGTAGTATTTAATACGGATAGAAGGACAATGTACCTTCTCACAATTAATAGAAAGTGCTGTTTTGTAATTAAAGGGTGAAGTGGGGCATGATGAACATATGGAAAAGGAGACCCTTAATAAGTGATAGAGCCTTCAAAAGAAATTGCTAATTAGTATGCATTTGATGTGTACTATACCAATTTTAAGACTTTGCCTTGAATAAATTGCTATGTTGGGTGTTCGAAGGAGTGGTGAGATTAGCATTTACAAAGGGGGCAATTTTCTGTCTTCTTGACTCTGTTAAATGGAGGAAATAACTTTCAAGACTGAAGCAGTAGTTAACCCATCAATCATTCTCACAGCTGGAAACTGGGGATCCCAAATGCTGAGATGAGTTAATCCGTCAGTTAATAAGTTCATAGTGGCACCATATGGCGCTGGTCCACTCCACATGAGGGCAGGGACAGCACTGTTTACAGAGGCATGCTGCTTTCTCAGGTACCAGTAGTCCAAACAGCTGAATACAGAATCCTTTGTTCCAGAGGATCAATTCTGCACAATAAAATGACTGAACTGATCAGTCCAGAGCACATAATTGTCGGCTAATCTGGGGGAATCGTGTCCCACTCATACGGAAGGGACAAAGGGATGCTGACTCTGCTCAGGTTTCCTGTTCAGTCCCTGAGGCTCTTTCTTCTGGACATGATAGGCACTGAATAAAGCTGCCACAGGTGAAGACCCAACCTGGCTTCTCAGCTCACCTGGCTTTAAATGACAGAGGTCACAGAAGACCCAGGAAGGTTTTTTTTTTAAGCATCTTTAAAATACTATTGTCTTTATGAAGAAAAACATCAGGAGGAAAAACAGTCCTGTCTTTTGACTGACTTTGTGTCTATCCATTTCGTTTAAACATTTTGTTTAAAGCATAGGATACAGGTTCCCGCCTTTACAAATCAACTCACCCCTCTGAAGCATTTTATCATACATATGGGTTCTCCAAGAGTCACATCAAGAAAGAAATCAGATTTCCAAAACCAATGAACTATGCATTTTAGTTGAAGGCCTTGAATTTCATTAAGGAAAAGTACTTAATTTACTGCCGTTGAAACAGGGTATCTTCTGTCCTAGCACTTCAGTTTACTTGGCCTGTTGATTGGGCTGTCCCCACAATTCCGTTTTTGGGTTGAAACTTCCAAACACTGTGATATACATGGTGCTGTGACAGGCATACATGTCCTTAAAACATCGATTCAACTGACTCTGACATTTACAATGCAATCCTAAGGAGAGTTACTCCAGCTTAAGCCCATTCATTTCAATGGCCTTAGACTGGAGTAACTCTGCATAGGATTGAACTGTTAGTTAAGCAGATGTACATCAGTCTATGCATGAACTTCTTTTCTTAGAAAGATACAAGTAGGAGACCCACGTGTAATTGCAGAGGGCATTTCATTTTCCCTCATCCACTATTTCCTTTTTTCCTTTTCCTGAAAGCCCTCAATGCCCCTCCCCTTTTTTTGCCTCCTCTTCTATTTCACCTTCACATAAACCCTGTGAGGTAAGTTAGGTGGAGACTATGTGACTAGCCCAAGGTCATCCAGGAAAATTCTATGGCACAGTGGGGATTTGAACCTGGGTCTCCCAGAGACTAATCAGAAACTCTAACCACTACACAATACTGGCTTTTGTGTAGTGGCTGTTGTTGAACAGTAGCAAGCAGCCAAGCCTGAGTGAGTCATGCAAGTCCCATGATACGAAGTCATCTACTGGTTGCTGCTAAGCCTGGCCCTGGAGTCCTCCCTTGAAGACCAAGACAGCCCTGGAACCCTCCCCCAAGGTTTTTTTTTTTTTTTTAGATTTCAGATTTTTTTTGCAAACCTTTGGTGTGTTTTTTCCAGGTTTGTCAAAAGATGGGTTGAGTCTGTTCACAACTCCAGTCTCCGGATTTAAGTATCCACAGATTTGGCCATGTTGACAATTAGATATATTGATAGAGTTCTCATCCCTCTTTCAAAGTCAAAGATTTTTTGCAGTCATTTGTTAACTTTAACAATGAGGAAACAATGAAACAGAAGAGAGAATGTGAGAGACATTACAAAAAACATGAGAGTAATTTTCTTTAATTTAAATTATGCTCCCTTGACACCTTTGTGTGTTTTCATGGGCCATTTTGATTATTATAATACCCACCCTCCCTACTATTCTCACTGGGTGATCTTGAGTCACTCTCTCTCTTTCAAATTCCTACTTCACATAATTGATGTAAGAATAAAATGGAGCAGGAGGGAATCATGTACACTGCTCTGAGTTCCTTGGAAGAAAGACATGATAAAAATATGATAGATAGTACAGATAGTGCTGAATTTTCAAACAGAACATTGCATCATGCTCTAACCACAACTATGTGACCTGTGCACAAGGTATTTTTTTTAAGGCAACACTGGGATTCAGGGAATGACTTTACGGACCATCAAGATTCTCAGGTTATTATTTTTTTTTCATTTGAATGACAGGCACACATGTCATATCACAAATTTCTGCTGATATTCTTTTTAGTTTCAAAAGAAACCCACCACACTTTGGAATGCTCTGTCTGCAGTCTGGACAGTTAAGGAACAACTTGTTTCTACAGAAAGCTTTGATGGCTCTAGATAGTTTTGATCATGTGTTTGTTTCTCGGCTGCTTCTAAGCTCCTTTGGATGGTTCTGCTTTCTAATTATTCTGTATTCTACTGATTTTTAACATGTATTTAAATTGTCAGAGTTTACCATTTAATGTTTTAGCTGCCTTCAAAATTGTTGTGGTGTAATATTGTAAACTGATTAATTATTGTGGCATGAAGGGGGCTGGCTGCTTTAAAAATTCAAATTCATTGCATCCTTAGACATGCGGAATTTGCCTTTTAAAAAAATACTCATTTAGAAACTGCAATGTGTCTTCCAATGCAGCAGTCTCAGTGAGATATAGGGTTGGATCGAATGATTCCCTTTTGTTGTTAGGAATATTCCATTAGAGAAACGATGCCCTTTTCCAATAAAACGGCCATCCTACAATTCCTCCTATCCACAAGGGCCAACCAGATTCAACTAGAGGTATAAAATTTCTGGAGATTTTGAAGCCACGTGGGGGTTTCAAAGGAGGCTTTCCCCCCAGGGAAAACAGAAAATTTGGAGGAATATCAAAACATATGCATTGCCTACTTTCCTATCATATCAAAAAATATTTTGCTACTTTAACAACATAAAATGCATAATTTATAACATAATACAAAACTGTATTAATTGGAACATTTATTCAGTTTAAAGTAAAAATGGCTTAATTTTCTGTAATCAAAATTGCAAAAGCACCTAATACTAACAAAAAGGTGCTGCAAACTGCTGTACCTAGTGCTATCTTAGCACATTTCACTCACTGGAAAATTTTGGAGAACACTGCAAAAACCTTATATCAATATCTATATCTATCTTTTTCAGTGTTCTCCCAAATTTCCCAAAAAATAGAAAAAGAAAACTTTCAGATAGTGCTGTAAACTTTGAGTAAATAAAGGCTTGTCTCATAAAGCACACTTCATTCACTTCAAAACAAAAAGACTCATTTTTTAAAAATTGTGTTATCCAAAATTCCCATAGGAAAAATTGAAAAAGTTCTCAGATTTTCATTTGATTTATTTTAAGCAGCATCTTTCTTTATTTTGCTCATTTAGGGGGGGAAAACCCACTCATTCAAAAAAAAAAATCATAGTGTATTCTTGAGTTTCTCCAAATTTCTTTCAGAAAAATGGGTAGAGGAGGGGGGCAATCCCTTCCAGACCCCATAAAATTGGACCCCCTGACCCAATCTTCACCAAACTTTGAGGTTTATGTAAGGAGAACCACTTCAAGCTATCCTGAAAATGTGAGAACTCTACCTCCAAAAATGCCCCCACAGGAGCTTTGAAAAGAATTTTCCATAGACTATAATGGGCCTGAATTGTTTTCGGTAAACCTGGAAATAAAGCCGAAATACGCCTTTACCGGTATGGGTATTTGCCTTATTCTGAGTTTACTAAAAAAAATCAGGCCCAATAAACCCAAACTCGAGATTTACTGATTATTATTTTATTTTTTTGCACAACCTTATATGAGGGGCATGAGCGACATTTGTCAGGAATTGCCAATACTTCTTTTTAAAGAATTTGTCTATATCAGCACCATTACTGAGCCTCAGATCTTGAATAAACGTAACACTGAGAACAACATATGTAGGAGAGGATGAACTCGCTGTATGTGTGTATAAGTTCCATCAAGTCATTCGTCTTACAGTGACCCTATGAAGCAATGACCTCCAAAATGTCGTATCGTTAACAGCCTTGCTCAGGTTTTGCAAACTGAGGGCCGTGGCTTCCTTTCTTGAGTCGATCCATCTCATATTGGGTCTCCCATCTTTTCCTGCTGCCTTCAACTTTCCCTAGCACTATGGTCTTTTTCAATGAGTTTTGCCTTCTCATAAAGTGACCAAAGTGTGATATCCCCAGTTTAGTCATTTTGGCTTCTAGGGAGAGTTCAGGCTTGATTTGATCTAGAGGATGAACTGTGCCCTTAACAAATGTGCACCAAGTAAAGAAATGATGGTTTGGGATCCTGTTCTTTTGCTTACTTCACATCCTCTGAAAATGCAAACGATATAAAAGAAATAATAAGAACAGAAAAACTACCTTTAAAGATACTTGTGGCTTTTTACTACTGCTGCAATAGGAGAAGGACCTTTTGAAGGATAGCTTTTATCATTCGGGCAGTTTCCCCATTCTTATCCCTGTCCATATAGCGTTTGGAAGAATGTACTCTTTTGAACAGACAATTTCTTTTAACTGTCATGAACTCCTCAGCAGGAATGTTTTGGAACAGAGTTTCAGGGCTCCCATTAACCTTCTGTAAAATCATTCAGAGTGAAAGAAAGCTCTGTGTTGTGAAATGAGCAAGATACAAGTATAGTATCATTTCTTGATATTGTTGTGTCAGAGGCTGAGTTAAAGCTTCTACTGTATGTGCATCTCAGCTGGTATGCTGAGCTCTCAAGAAAATAGCTTTCTCCAAAATTCACTAATTTTAATGTTTATATGGTTTTTCATCGGAAACAAATTTAAACACACACACACAAACCCTGATTGTTAACTATAGCCAAAGACATATTTCAATAGGATCAGGTAAACAAACAGTTTCTGGATAACAAACAAGATGAACTCAGCTCAGATTTTTTACCAATTACTTTCTAAATGTTTATACAACTGCTGACAGTCTCCTAGGGTCCAAATATAGTTTAGGAGATGAATTTTTGACTCTTTGAACCCATAACTAATGCAAATATGAATCTTACTTCTGGGCACTAGAGAGTTTTTAGAAATATTATATGTATGTGTTTAATTCCAGTCGACATGATTTCCTCAAAATAATTGTGTTTTATCAGTTGCACTAATTTTCTTCTGGATTAGAAACTTTGCACCTCCCTGTTTGCTTACATAGTCTGTTGTGCAATATACAATCTACACATATTTTGTGTAGGAGAAACTGAAGTACCTGTAAATGTCTAGAAGGAAGAAATAGAAGTATTAGTGATTAACTATTTGCTGATGAGTTGTAGTGATGGAAATGACACCTGTAATTGTAGTGAGTTTTTTTAAAAAAAACTTTAGAAGGGAAACATCTGATGATGCAAGACAACTCTTACAACAGAGGGGGGTGACCAGTGGAGTTCCCCAAGAATCTGTATGAAGACTGAGACTGGTGCTTCTTGATTTGTTGATAAGTGGTAATCTGGGATGAGCAGTGAAGTGGTCAAGTCTGTGCATGAAAAGAGATGGTGAAAACCAAAGATTGCAAAGATCTTCAAAAGGATCTCTTCACATTGAATGAAGGGGAAACAACATGGCAAACAATGTTTCAGTGCAATATCACTAAGTGTAAAGTGATGCTTATTGAGGAAAAAAACTCTTATTTTTACACATACACTGATGCAGTGTGAACGGGTGGTAGAAAGAGATATTGGAGTCATGGTGGATAGTATTGGGGTATTTGGTTAATATAGCAGAGTTTGCCCAGTCATAGAAGCATGATATTGAGTATAGTAAATAAATCTCCGAATAAATATATTGCAAAAAAAGAAGTAAAACCTAAATGTATTCAAGGAGATTCTGTTCACATTCAAGTTGCAGTCGAAAGAAAGAAAGAGAAACCTAATCTAAAGAGTATTTTTCCCTGTCACAAGTGGTCAGCTGATCTGGCATCATGTGTACGGACGTATGAAGGGCATTTTTTCTACAGGAGAGAGCCGTAGATACATGTGATTCAGTTAAAAGCCATGTGGAGAGTGGGAAGGACAACAGACACACAGACAGATGAGGGGTTAGAGGGCAGCTCCCAGGTTAAGACAAAGGGAGGGTCATCCCATTCAAGGAGATAACAGTTGTACACACAGAGTGATGTAGCACCCCTCAATGTCTAGGCATCCTGAGTCGCTCACTCCAACAGATAGTTTAATAAAAGTGCCTATTTTAAGACTTGTGAAACAAACCCTTGGCATCAAATTGAATGATCAAGAGACAGCCTTATTTGATGAAATGTCAACAGGTAAACTGAAACTTTTGACAATTTCTCACACATATGGATACAAACATTTCAGATTAAAACCATTCCAGATGTATGTATGCAGAGGGAAGAATGGGAGATCATTGCCTGAATGATCCTGAAGGCATGATACAGCAATGTTACTGAGTCTTAGCAAGTTTAGTTTCGGCAGTGCCCTAAAGGGGAAGCCACCTGAAAACCTGTGGGCTCCCTGGAAAAAAAGGTGGGATATAAATGAATACATAAATTACACTTTAAATCACATTCTTCTGAAGATACAAAGTAGATCATACCATTTGGGTTGGTTCCTTCGAGCTTTCCAGTTGCACAGTGCTTAGCAACAAGTGACCTGTTAAATGATGACAAATCCTTTGGCTAGTGGCTTTAGACCTTTGACCTTGTGACATTAGGCTGTATCCAAGGAGCAGTCTAGTGACAGGAATGCAATAAACTGTTTGTAATCTCATGTTCTGAAAAGAAATTACATCAAAGCCAGCTGTTACACCACTTGTCATTAACGGCTTGACAACATGTTCGCTAAACTAGGACCATTATATTTGGAAATGCTCTTACCTCCCAACTATTAAAGGCCCATCTCTGCGCTCCTGACAGAACAAAAGCCATTCCACATAAATGTGTCTCTTTCCCATTTAATCTTGCCGCAGTGTGCCTCTTCACACTTTTATTTTCCTAATATGATAACGGGTATTATATTAAGTGGTTTGATACCACCGGAGGATATAATCTTCAGCTGTTCAAATTTAACACACATACATTTGGACATTTTGCATATTGCTCATCCTGACTGTCTGTCAGTGGCGCACTGTAATCTAGAAGTTATGGGCTTTATTTGTCAGGACTAGTTACAGTGCAATCCCAAGAATGCTTTCCTTGGGGTAAGCCCCATTGAATAGGATATCGAATAGACTTATTTAGGATTGCAGTCTTTAGAATGTCGAATTGCGCCTCAGCAAATCACATTAGATGGCCTTCAGATCATTCTAAATTCCTATAAAACTAGATTTGATAGTTACAGCAATTTTGTTGTTCAGAGCAATTTCGTTAAGATTTCATTCCTTTCTCTCTCTTTTCTGAAAACAATAAAATTCATTCTTGGTTTCCAAATTTCCCCCAAACTGGAAAACTTTAAACTGTTCCCCAGAATACTATATGTTACACTAATGTGGGATAAAGCATTTTTACACAAATGGAGAAAATGTTGCAGTTTTTTCCAGTACCTTGCAACTAGCACTCTCAGTAAATTTGCTGTTAATTCTCATTGTTGCTGCTCTGAAAGAACAAAGAGTACAGTGGTCAAGGGATCTAGTGGTATCCTAATGTAAGAGGGGTCCTGTCAGGCCAGATCAGTGATGTCCTGAAATGCCAGAAAGAGATGCTAGGCTTTAAATAGTTGTGCAGAAGGGAGTCTTTTGGTAGGAACAGATTAACTTACCATATTCCAGACTCTGTTCAGAACTATGAACACAGCGAAGACTGTTTCTGGGTACATACAACATGTTCTTCTTTCAGTAACTACATCAGCAGCCAACTGAGCAAAGCAAAGCAGCTGGTTCATACATTTGGCACATTCAGTGAAATAAGTACTCTGCTTGGGGGATGGAGAATACATGCTCAGGCACCTCCACTATGTTAATGATGTAATATGACCTTCCTTATTTCGAGAGGAAAGAAGTACATGGAACATGTGCATAAACACCCTCCAAAACACACAGCATTGTCAGCATGATGGAAGTGCATATGTGTTCACATTCCCAAGCCATACACATGGTGAGCCCAGTCCAGCAAGCGTGTGAATTGGTCTATTATTTGCAGCAACACAGTAGATGGAGCGAAGCCTACATCTGTTAAATGAATAAGGACATATTTTTGGGACAGGAATTATTTTATGAACTGTAAGTAGATACTATGCCCCATAGGTAAGAATCCATTGTCCTCAACAGGGCTTCCTCTTCTGATTTCAGTACCACTTATGTCCTAGTATGCATTTAGAAAATCTGCAACTTTAGAACCAATGAGAAGATTCTGAAGTTCTGGGGATCCACTTTAAAAGATATTGGACGGGATCCAGTCTTCACACAAGCAGAGCTAGTTCATGGAGGTGAATTTTATTGGCTTTCCTTTCCCTCAACAGCTCTCTAAGACGGGGGGCCCCACCCCCAGCCACAACTGTGAACAGGGGACCTATCAGAACAGTGTCAATAGAGGGCAGCAATTAAGAGGGTCAATTGCCCTCTGCCACCCTTACAAGGGCGTGCCACTGAATGTTGGCTTTAAACGAGTCTTTTTTGTTTCAAAAGTGAGAGTTTGCCATTGATCAATGACATGTTCATTTGTATTAAAATTCTAATGTGAACACAGCAAGGGGGGGTTAAGCACTCTTTATTAAGTGTTGCAACAACCAAGCAGGACTCTGTGTTGCTCCATAAAGAAGTCTGTTGCAAACTGCAAAATCTGTCTGAAGGTCCAGTGGCGTAGACATCGACAGCCTTCACCGTGTAGTCATCTTTGGCGGAGTTAGTTGTAAAACATTATGACTGGCAATTTACCAGCATGCAAAGCCATTAGAAAGAAACATCTGGCTGACTCGAGAATGCTTTGAATGACATATCTGATTTCATTTACAGTTGATTTTACACACCTAAGTGTAGTGATCAAAATTACAGGCACTAAACAAACTGTAGTTATCCAGTTTATATTAGTCTTTCTGCTCAATTCAGTTTATAATAAAGGGAAGATACCTCCTCATATGTGTGTGTTAAGTGCCGTCAAGTCGCTTCCGACTCATGGTGGCCCTATGAATCAATGTCCTCCAAAATGTCCTATCTTTGACAGCCTTGCTTAGATCTTGCAAATTGAGGGCTGTGGCTTCTTTTATTGAGTCAATCCATCTCTTGTTGGGTCTTCCTCTTTTCCTGCTGCCCTCAACTTTTCCTAGCATGACTGTCCTCATATAAGCTATACTATAATGCCAACTGTTAAACAGAGTACCACAAAGCAATGAGGAGGCCATCTTGCCAGGAAAAGGAAAGAATAACACAGAATATACATTTTCAATCTTGTAAATGGAAATCAGATGGGAAACTATCCTATTCCTTTGAATCAAGGTTTTACACAAGTCAACAGTTATTTTTCCTTTTTGCCAGATTACCCTTGGCAAGAAGCAGGAATCCAAACCTCAAAATACAGCTTTTCAAAAAAAGAAAATTCATTAATATTGAGCTACTATCTTTCAACTTTCTTCCTTCATTTTAATAAATGCATGACACCCATCAATAATCTCTATATCAGATGCCTAAAAGTATATAGGGTTGGATCATATAAACCATGAAAGGAAGGTGCTTGTGGTGGCTCATGGTTTCACTGCCTTTCCCTCCCCACAACATTCCCATAAAACCTTCTGAAAAGACAATGCAGGTGGTGATGAGAGCCATCTAGACAAAATGACACACTCCCTTTTGTGCCAATGGAAAGGTTGCTCCACTGTATGTCCTCTTACTGTATAAGGGAGAAGATGGCAGTGATGGGAGTGATTGATTCTCTCACCTTACTGCAGCCTTCCATTCCCTGTGGCAACAACACTTTCCCAGCCTGGGAGAAGGGTGTTATCCTAAGTCCCCATTTTTGTGCTAAAGTTCGGCTTTATAACTGGGTATGTAATTCTTCTGAGAGCCAGTATGGTGTAGTGGTTAAGGTGGCAAACTAGGATCTGGGAAACCCAGGTTCAGATCCCCAGTCTGCCATGGAAACTTGCAGGGTGACCCTGGGCCTGTCACACACTCTCAGCCTTGACCCTGGTAAGTATTTGGATGGGAGACCTCCAAGGAATGCCAGGGATGGGATGCGGAGACAGGCAATGGCAAACCACCTCTGAAAGTCTCTTGATTTGAAAACCCTATGAGGTCACCATAAGTGGGCTGCTACTCAACAGCACTTTACACACACAAACATAATTCTTCTCCAAAGTATACTTTTGTCTGCCCCAAAACCACCCATGTCTTGTGAATTGCTTGCACCTCTGATGCACAACTAATATGTTCCTTTTTGGGAGAGGAGGGGGTCCTGTTTTTGGAACCTTTTTTGGGGAGGTGGATTTACTTGTTCTACAGCCATATGGACCCCTCCATCAGTATGAAACTTTACATCTGTTTATATTCTTTGGTTCTCGTAGGTTATCCGGGCTGTGTAACCGTGGTCTTGGTATTTTCTTTGCTGACGTTTCGCCAGCAGCTGTGGCCGGCATCTTCACAGCTGCTGGCGAAACGTCAGCAAAGAAAATACCAAGACCACGGTTACACAGCCCGGATAACCTACGAGAACCAATGAACTCTGACCGTGAAAGATTTCGACAATATTTTGTTTATATTCTATTTGGGCTCTCTCTATATTCCTTTACAGCTTTCAAGCTTCACCTCCCAGTCAATGATATTTATTGCTAGCATGTGGGTCTCTGCTATTAGAACTTGGGAATAGTCTTGAGTGCCATTTGGTTTGCTGTAGTGGGTGTTTAAATCTGAGCCAGCAGATCTCTCTGAGCGAGGCATGGAAAAATCCACTTCTGTGAGCATGGCTGTTTGTGGATCCAGTCCATGGAATCCAGATAGGATTGGGAAAAATCTTTCTAATTTGATTATTTATATTTCCACAGGTTGAGAAACTCCCATTGATTTTAAAAAGATGTTGATTGGTCCCAATGACTATTTGCAAAAAAGTGGGACAAATTATAAGGAAAACATAAGGATCTGCAAGATCCCAGCTCTGTTTTGCATCCATTGTTAACATGACAGTCATACATCATTTAGTTTGCCTATTCCCACTCTGCAGGTGTTAGTACGGACAAAAAACCAACATTTTCTGCTGCATTTGATCAATGCAACATCTGAATCTTTCACACATACACAAGTCTGACTTTATTTTATGAATTACCTTGCAAAGCCTTCACGGATGTCTTCAGTACTAAAATAAACTTGATTTGCTTGCCATAAACACTTACTGCTGATGATAAAAGATTAGTAGGTAGTACTGCAATCTGTTTGTTGCATTTGCCTAACAAAGAAAAAAAAAGCAAATTTTTAGATACAGTTTTGTCAGGAATGTGAATGCTAGTTGCATAGAACTCACCTAGTGTTTTGACAGCTCTATGAAGACTCTCACAACGTCTCCGTTATGGTAATATCTCCCATTAATTAATAGGTATTCTCTTCTCACAGTTTTGATAGATCCATGAAAGTTGTTAACACAACACACAGATTCACAGTTGCCCAGGTACATGTTTTCTGTGTTATATGCCTCATGGATAAGAAATGTTGTCTAAAGGAAGACAAGAAATTAATGCAGAATGCTGGAAAGAAAAGGAACGTAATTAGAGTTTTCCCACAGAAAGCAACAACTGTGGTTTATAATACATTCCAATGTTTCCCCCAAGCTTGTTATAAATGTTTCATGTTCCAGTTGCCTCATTTATTTCAACTGAAGGAGAAACTCTGTGCATGTGGAGCTTCCCATTGTACTAAAATGACCAAGGAAGTCCTTGTAGGTGCCAGAGTTCCATGTGTGCATCACAGCTCTTGTTCCCACAGGAAATCAGGATACATTTTAAAGCAGTGCTATTGTTGTCTCTGGTTCTATACTCACTAGCTCCCTAAAATAGTGTTCCCACTATTAGTTCCCTCTATTGGTAAAAGCATGAATATAAGAACATCCAAAATATGTATATTGTCAGTGTGGTGTAGTGGTTAAGAGCGGTGGTTTGGAGCGGTGGACTCCGATCTGGAGAACCGGGTTTGATTCCCCACTCCTCCACATGAGTGGTGGAGGCTAATCTGATGAACTGGATTTGTTTCCCCACTCCTACACATAAGGCCAGCTGGGTGACCTTGAGAGAGTCACACTCTCTCAGGCCCACCTACATCACAGGGTGTCTGTTGTGGGGAGGGGAAGGGAAGGTGATTGTAAGCCGGTTTGATTTTTCCTTAAGTGGTAGAGAAAGTTGGCATATAAAAACCAACTCTTCTTCTTCTCTTTTCTTTTCTTTTCCTGTTCAGAATGGCTAGCCAATTAACAGGTTGACCCAACTCCCAGAAGCCCACAACAATTATTGGAAGTTCAAGCAATAATGTATAGCATTTGGCATTTTGGAACCAGAATCTTTCATTACCTTTAATTTATAGAAAACCTTGCATAAGGCTGAACCAACATATATTGCACAGTGTCTCTCTGTGTGTGTGTAGTGATGTGTAATCGCAGCTGACTTATGGCGACACCAGCAAGGGGCTTTTAAGGCAAGCGAGAAGCAGAAGTGGTTTGCTATTGCCTTCCTCTGCAGAGTTGTTCTTGGTGGTCTCCTTCCTTACCGACCCTGCTTAGCTACTGAGATCTGACAAAATCAGGCAATACCATGCCACCTTCCCTCCCACATTTCACAGTACATTTATGTATTTTCCCAGTCTTGCAGTGTTTCCTACCTTGGCTTCTAAATGGCAGGAAATATACAAACTTACTCTCATGAGGAAAGACATGATGTTCTGCTGGTGCTCCCATTATGTCTCATCAAGCTGGACTGCTTGGACATCATTCCTTACCATTAGGTGGCGCTCTCCTTAGTTTGATTTGCTGCCTTGTACTAGTACAAGCTGCTTCTTCAGTTCCCGACCTCGGCTCAGGCTGTTTCATTGACTGAATTGCTGCTGCTCACATTGGCCGAGTTTGACAACTGCCTGATTGGGCAAGATTCTAATTGGCTAAGGACACATGGTGTGGGCACCTCACGGAAGGCAAATGGGTCTGCTCACCACTTGGATAGGAACCCTGGGTTCACCACCATGAGTTGCATAAAGGAAGAAAGGCAGGATATAAATAAGTAAAAGATATTTTAGGGCCTATCAGAGGCCTATTCGTGTACACTGGGAACTGCACACCATAATATTGGAGTTGGGATGTGAGAACAATTCGTTGTATTTTTTTTCTGAATAATCAGAATGCTGTTTCGAGGCTTTAAATACTTTGGGTACACTTGTAAAACGAAGCAAGGAAAATCACCATTGCTTCATCAAACACCACTGAAATAAATGAGAAACATAATATGAGCTACCATTTGAGTAGCTGGAAAATTGGAGGTTTTTTAATGGATTATATTAATGCAGTACTTGGATATACAGAAATATAGATGATGTATTTATTGCAATTAAGAATATTTTTTAAAGTTATATGCTCAGTTTCTGATATAGGGGCTGCAATCCTAATGAGACTTTCCTGGGCATAACTCCCTCTGAATAATTACTTGTGAGTAGATCTGCTTCAGTATACTTCAGTATAGTATGAAGTGTTGCATTGTCTTTTTAGAATGGCAGAGAAGGAGTCATGTATGGACAGCTGTAGCATATTATGGTCAGGTGCAGCAAGAAACACTTTCTTACATGCTGCTCAATATATACCTGAGGAGGGCTGTGAGAGCATCTCCAGTTAAAGGGACTAGGCAAGTAGGTGATGTGCAAGACCTCTACCTGAGACCCTGGAGAGCCACTGCCAGTCTGAGTAGACAATACTGACTTGATGGACCAAGTGTCTGTTTCTCAGTATAAGGCAGCTTCATGTGTTCATGTGATCCTCCACCTGTTACAGAGGAGGCTGCAAAGGTAGTACAGGGCTGAAAAAGTTGCTAAGAAGATTTTGAGAAGCTGTTTGATTTCTCCAATGCTCACAGCTGTTTGTGATAAAACACTGAACTGTGGAATTAGCATTGTCTACATAATTACTGCTACAATACCTGATTACCTGTTCAACCTGCACATCTAGAACCATATTATTACAAAAACAACTCCAGCACTATTTTCCAAAGGACAACAATCTTGGAAAGACTGTCTTCAATTTTATGATATTCTGGTAATGTTGCAATCCTTATCTAAGATTTTCAGCCTGAGTTTCCCTGAAAATGAACACAATGGGAATGTTTTCCAAGAGAGAACCACTAAACTGCCCAACTGGTAAAAGAACCAGTGAAGTGAACCAGTGAAAGATAGGAATCAAATTTAAGTTCAGCAAAGAAAGGTCAGTAGGAAGGTTACCCTGTTCCAAAGGACCTGCAAGTAAATGGAAGAGAGTGTCTTTATTACAATGTGAAGAAAATCTGGTTTAAGAGACAACACTGCAAAGATAAAGCTTTAAACTTACACTGCTTGTTCATCTCTTTTTAAAAACTCCTACTGACAAATTATGTGAGCACAATCCAGTCCCTGTCCTTTTTATCACTTGAGAGAAAAGGTCAGTCACCTTTGACACAGCGTGAGCAGCTGAGTGAATGACACCACTTGAAAGAAAGACAGAGACAGAGAGAGCAGAGCACAACCTAAAAACAGCTCAGAACTAGAAGGACTCCCAAATAGGGTTTCCAACCTCCAGGTACTAGCTGGAGATCTCCTGCTATTACAACTGATCTCCAGCCGATAGAGATCAGTTCACCTGGAGAAAAAGGCCACTTTGGCAATTGGACTCCATGGCATTGAAGTCCCTCCCCTCCCCAAACCCTGCCCTACTCAGACTCTGCCTCAAAAACCTCCTACCAGTGGTGAAGAGGAACCTGGCAACCTTACTCCCAAATGCAAGATGTTGTTCAGAGGCTGCAGGAAGTTTAACAATTGGATGTGACCATCTGCGAGACCAGTGTATGGAGATGATTGTATACTCATCTGCTCTCACGCCCAAAGTATTCATAAGAACATCTCTCAAAAGAAGCACTTAAAAATCCCATTAGGTTGTCAGCTGTAGTATTAGGAACTTTCAACTGTTCTGTCAACCTGACTCTTGTGCAATTCTGTTTAAGGTAGCAAAAGCCTCATTCCATGGCAGAGAAAATAACACTAAGGAAATAACACTAAGGAAAATAACACTATGCACAGTATGAGATTTGCCCTGTGAAAGTTCAGTGTGAGATGCCCTAAGGCAGATTCTGAGCAAAGAATCAGTAAAACTGCAGGAAAAATCTGAACAGGGAATTGCTGGGGTTGATGTTGTCCACCCTGTTTCTTGGGCTTTTTCAAGACATTGGGTTGGATTCAGTGACATGTGAGCAGGAGATGTTCAGAGTCACATATATTTCCAATCTCCCCTCCCCCCCACCCCAGAACACCTTTTCCACCAGCACTAATTCTGTGGCTGCAAGAGAAAGGTAGGGGCAATGTTGTCCAGATTCCCCCTCTTCACTCCATCCTTCTGAGCTGCGTGCCTCATCCACACAGGTCCTGCAAACTCCAACATCAGCTTTTGGAGCTGTCAAGGGATTGCGGAGAGTAGGGAAGAATGGTCTGACACTTCATAAAAGTCAACTTGAAGTATTTGGAACCATCTCAAGAGTGCTAAGCTAAGTTAAATGCAATAACTTTTGTTATACTGGATAATTGACCATGAGGTGAGTTCACTCTGCCTTTGCGTGGAAATGTTGATATAGCTTGAGTCTCCTCACAACAACAAAAAATGGTATCTTACAACACTTTAAAGGCTACCAGAGTCACTTGAGGTGTCATAAGGGAAACCTGGTATTCTCCGTCATGAAAGGAGTACATTGGGTTGGCTTTAATGACTCTCTGCTGCTGAGTTGGATCCACTGACTCCTTTCTGCAGTTTCTTAAATGGAAAAAAAATGTTTTCTATTGCAAGAATGACTCTCTGCTGCTGAGTTGGATCCACTGACTCCTTTCTGCAGAGTTTCTTAAATGGAAAAAAAAGTCTTCTATTGCAAGAAGTCTTTCTTTTTTGAAGGAATCAGAAAAGATTCATTGGATCCAACATGGCAGAAAGGAATCATTGGGTGCAACCCATTGAAACCATGAGTTCACCTTCTGATGACACTCATTATATGATAATATATTTAAATAAAATAGGCTCTGTTTAAAAGTGATATAAAATAGTCTGTAACTTTGCCATGTCAGAAAATACTGTGCGACTGCAGCCTGTGAAAATATGTACAAAGAAGACGTAAACATATTACAGAGATTTTACAAATATTTGATTTACAATATGGCACCCAAGTATTTACAGAACTGGGAACCTAGAGTAGGTCGATTCTATTCCCAAAATAGATGCATTAATCCAAGACTATCTTTACTCTTATCTTTGTAGGGCAGAAACAAAACAAAACAAGCCCCTTGCTGGTATTTTATAGTACAATCAAGATCAACTTCATTAGATTCCATTAAATTTGTTCCATGTGAAATCAGGGGGAAGCAAAATACCAGCTTGGGTTACTGAAGAAGTTAATATGACAAAATAATGATAGAATTGCCACTTTAAAACTGTTAGCAATAAATGACTGGAAACGGTACATTTTCTTAATGTGAATAAATATTTCATTAGCATCACAGTTTATATGTTCCATTTAATAAAGACTGGACTGACGTGAAAGTTCACTTCACATATCCTAATAACAGGATTAACTATGAATCATAAGACATTGTTGCAGATGACCATACTATATACATAATTAATACATGTAAATCTTGGATAAACTAATGCATATCATTAGTGATGCATATGCAGAAACAGCTGGTAAGACGGGGTGGGGAACTACTGTTGACCCTGTATGGCAGAGGCACGAAATGCATGTTGTGAATTTTTTTAATGGGGGGTAGTCTCTTAGAATGCACACTGAATAACATATTCCAACGTTTAGCCTGCTTGCACTCAAAACAGACTCTAAGAATGACATAGTCTCCCAAGACAGATCCTCTCCCAAATAACACTCTGGAGATGCAAAGCCCATCTGACCCGAGCTGACAGTTTTCTTACACATTCCCACCTCCCATCAGGCCTCTTCAGACATCCATGGACCACAATTGGTTGTTAGCTGCTCTTCACAGATAACAAGCAGGCATGCAGAAGACTGGGGACTGACAGAAAGAGGCAGGGCCTTTGCTCATCCATCACACCAGTCCCAATTTTTACAACCTGTAGCCAAGCACAAAATGTGTATCTGTATTTTAATGCCTGAATTATTAGCATCAGAAACTTATATGTTGAGTAAGAATAGTTATTTTAAAGTTCAGACACTCTTGTATGTGTTAAACATGCTGTCAAGACGCAGCCAACTTTTGGCAACCCAGTAGGGTTTTCAAGGCAAGAGACTAACAAAGGTGGTTTGCCATTGCCTTCCTCTGCATAGTGACCCTGGTATTCCTTGGTGGTCTCCGATCCTAGCACTAACCATGGCTGACCCTGCTTAGCTTCTGAGATCTGACGAGATCAGGCTAGCCTGGGCCATCCACGTCAGGGTCAGACATTCTTATCTACATACAATGTACACTTAAATAAATTCAATTACAAAGGACAGATTTATGGATATATTTATGCAGACTACATCTCAAATACAAATGGACAGGCGCCTCTGCTGGAAAAGGAATTTTCCCTCCAACACTAGATATATGCTGCTCAGGATCAATTGATCAAGGATCTTCTAAGGGATAAAAGGAAAGGAAAAGGAATTTGGAAAGTGGACAATGGAAGAAGTTATAGGTAAAGAAATGGTTTGTCCTTTCTCCACACGTTATTGGCCCTCGCAAAGTATTTTTTCCAAGAGAGAAGAGAGGCCATTGGGATACTGCAACATATGTTTAGCATGAGTTCAGCATAAACTACTGTAACATACAGCTGTGTCATAAAAATCAAGAGTAACATACAAAATTAATTACATATTCCTTAAATTAAATAAGTGGTGTTCGTTGGTTGGTTTTGTATGATACAAGGGTGATTTGAACCCTGGCTGATCCCTTTCAAGTGAGCTTGGGGTGGGGGGAATCAGCTATTTATTCACAGTAAGTTTGGCAGGGTGCTTAAGAAGGCAGTTTAAATTAATGGTGGACATGTGGTTGCGTTAGGTTTGCCAACCTCCAGGTGGTGACTGGAGATCTCCCGCTATTACATCTGATCTCCAGGCAACAGAGATCAGTTCACCTGGAGCAAATGGCTGTTTTGGACTCTGACATTGAAGCCCCTCCCCTCCCCAAACACTGCACTCTTCAGGCTCCACACCCAAAATCTCCAGGTATTGCCCAACCTAGAGCTGGTAACCCTAGGTTGTGCGTAGGCCATAATGCCACATATTGTCCAAAACGGTCTTCTGTGGCCACCACCATACTTAGCTGAGAGGGGTGCTATGCACAAAGGGGAACCATGAACCTTTGAACGGTGCTGCCTTTTGGGTGGTCTTTGGTGTCCAGCTTCCTTTCCACCTCCACCACTTCTGCTGCCACCACTACCACTTTCCTTTAACTCCCTTCTCAACATACTTTCTTGCAACACGATTCATGGAACCCTCAAGGCCTCTGAGATATAACAAAGGGTAGTTGTGTATCCTGTCATGGTGGGGAAGGCACCTCTGGTGTGTTTCTGATCTTCTGAGATATATGTGACAGATGACAGGAGAATTTGCTTAAGGTGCTCTTTGGGGCAGAAGCTCTTCCTCCACCTCTCTGAAAACAGGATGCAACTGAAAGCACTGTGTCGTTTGTCTCCAGCACGATATTCAGGCTCATTTTCTACCTGCTTCAGAGGTAAAAATAGGCTGGATGTAAAAGAACCGTAATAGCTACCATAAAAGCTGCAGTGACGAGAAAGAAATCTAAGCTGTAAGTGCAAAGTTGGGTGTGAAAAGGAAAGTGCCAGAGGCAGGATTCCAAGTTCCAATTTTCTTAGGGATGTTTTTAACAAGTCAAATGCTGTTTCTTTTGGAGAGAATCACTGTCAGTGACTGTGAGGAAGACATACTTACATTCAACTCTGTTTTTATAATTTGTAAAAAAAAAACACAAGACCAATAGTCATGATCCTGGTTAGAAGCCAAAAGAAATAGCCATAGTAGAAACATTTGGAATTCCCCAGATTAGGTACATGGACTGTGGTGTATCAGGTAAATTAGGGAGAGGTTCCAGGAAGTCTTTAAATAATATTTATTGTGTTTATATATGTATTCATACTAAAAGATATCAGAGAAATGTCAACACAAATGGGAAAGCCTCAGGTTGATGCATTTGAAGACAACACTGAAAATTGAAACATCAATAACTGTTATCACCTGGATAAAATAAAGCACCAAGTCAGACACAAACATGTGCAAACCCCAGGGGGCAAAATAGAATTCCTGAATATAGAAAACACTAAAACTGCACACATCATAACATTGTACATTGAACAATGGATACTCAAAGACCCACCTTTTTGGCCTACATCCTGTTCACCAGTCACCAACAGGGAGCCAGAAGCCTTGCCCTAAGTATACTGACACCCCAAAACAGATGGAAGGATAGCACAGAATGGGCAAACACATTTTGTGCACAATCACATGGCTCACATATAATTTATTGTGTCATAGAGGCTCCAAAACCCACCCACCAAAGTAGAAAGGATATTAATTGGCTAATTGGTCCCACATGAATGAAAAATGCAGGTCATTACCACAATGGGTTGGATCCGACCAGCATTTCTACACAATCTTGCTTGATTTCCTTCCTCACTGCAACCCATGTCCCACATGAATTTTTCCGTTCACATTCAATAATTTCTGGTACCAACTGTTTGGCGCTCAAAAAGGACACCTTCTCTACCTTTCACCAGCAGAAAAGCTGGCAGGATCTAACCCAATATCTACAACCCTTCCACTGAGAATTTTAAAAAAATACAAATTTAGTTTTAAAGATCAAGCAACTGCACTGGATATCTAGCCCTACAACATCCGTTACAATGATGTAAGCAAATACTTCCATAAACTTAAATCCAGTCGTCTTTCCATCATATTGCTGGCTGACTCTTCCCAGAATCCTTGTTATTCCCCAACTGAGCAGCAACATGGTCCTTGTATGTATCTCTGCCTTTGCAAGTGCTTCTAGACCAGCAATGTACTTGGGATTCAACGACTGGTTCACTAGTAGAGCACAGGCTTTTCCTAGTCTTAAAAATATTTTAGAAGATTAATTATTTGTCCTTTTGGCAACCAAGACCTTCTCACAGCTGACCACAAATATCAAAAGTCTCTCTGCTGGCAAGTTGAACAGTGTTATAACAAGATGAAACATTGCAACAGACTTGATTTCTAAAGGCTAGATTGCAGTCAGTGTGCCAGAATCAATATGGGTTTCTGAGCCAAGACTGAAGAACCTTGGTAACAAGGGGTGTTGGAACCCCAATGGTCTGTTTTCCTTACTTTTGGAGTTATTCTCCAGACTGGTGACATTTCTCTTTAGGAATCAAAACCATGCCTCTAAAACAGATGGTAAGAGTCTAGTGACTATTAATAATGTTAATGAAAAAATGCTGTCTGTTTCCCCTGTGTAATTAGCACAAATACACACTTAGCCCCAACAGCTGACAAAGCTTGCTTCTTGATAAGACTCTTCAGTACTCATGAATCTCATTGGTGAACATTTGTGGGGCTTGGCTTGTTAGTAATTCCTCAAAGGGGGGGAAATCTATGCCAATATTGTTTCTTGTTTCCCAAGTTGGTTCCATAGTACAGATGGAAACAGTAAAGCTCTGTCATAAATGGTAAGTCCAAAGCAATTCATATAAAAATCTCAAGTGTAGATCTCAAGCTGTTCCAGTAAACCAAGTTAAGTAAGACACTGACATCTATCATTTTTAAAGTGCTCCACGGTAGGCCTCCTGTTATTAAGGTCTATGAAGGAGGAAATTATAGGGGCAAAATTTCTGGGGCCTCGGTCACCCTAAGGATTCATGGAGCCAGGCTACTCAGGCAATTTGTTTTCATATAATGTCTGGGCTGGATGTGGGTGGTATGAGAGGGGACTCTGGGGCTGCATAGTGGCTCTTGGAATCCCTCATAAACTTCACAGGGAAGCAAATGGGTGGTTGGGCAGTCTGTTGGTACCTTATTTTTCACCTGGTATAATCAATTAATAAAGCCAGTCCCGTCTAGGTAACTTCAAGTTTACAGCTAAATAGTAACTAAACATAGGGAGTGAGAATCTCTTTCTGAAAGGGGGCAACTCCATATTACCATTAACAAAGCAGTGTTATGTGATGTAATTTCAGAATATATTAATTGTTCTGTTGTTCATTAAATGATTCATTTATTTATTCATTTGCAAAATTTATACCCCAACTTTCCGTCCTCATGAGGGAGACCAAGGCATCTAACAAATTAAAACATACATAATAAAATAACATTTTTAAACAATTAAAACCAACACAACATCATTAAAACAATTAAAATCAGACCCAAAATACAAAACAACAACAACAACAACCAACAACAACAACAAAAACAACAAAATCTTGTGAAGGAAGGCAGGATCACAGAGGAAATACCAAATTAAACAAACAAACAAAAAGTCTTCACCCATTGGCAGAAGATGGCAACAGAAGGGGACAGACAAGTTTCCCTGGGGAAGAGAGTTCCAGAGTTTTGTTGCCACAATCGAGAAGACCCTTTCTCTTTACTTTAATGATATTGTTCACATGGCCAATTCAGCCCTGAACAATGTCACACTGAGATCAAAAAAAGAAAAAAAGAAAAAGGAAGGCCCTTTCTCGAATTGCCAGCTACCTAATCTCATGGAGACTCATCCGAAGCAGAGCCTCCGTGAATTAAGATAACGGTAATAAAGTAGGTTCATAAGGAATCACAGAATTCATCTGTCAAATTCTGAAACAATTTATATTCCCCAACTACATGATGCTGCTCAGTTATTATCAAGGACTAGGTGGTACATGCATAATATACACATTCTGCAGCCACTCCATTGGCTGCCATCAGTTATCAGGTTAATTCAAGGTAATGGCTATCATATACAAAGCCTTTCATAGCCTTGGACCCTCATATCTGCAGGACCGTCTCTCCTACTCTCCACCATTACACCACCATTACTACTCTATACCATTACAGGGCCTTCTCCAGGTGCCTTGCTGCAGACAGGCAAGATCAACAACTACCTGTACCCATGCATTCTCTGTAGTGGCCATTACCCTGAGAAATGGCTTGCCTGCAGGGCTAATGAGAAGGAGGGATGGGGGGGTGGACAAAATTTGGAGTGGGGAGTTAACTGGAGGGCCCCTGAAGCCAGCATCATACTGCACTCAGCCGAATGCCTTTCCAACTATTTTCTTTTTAATGCAGTTCTAGCTGCAGCCACTAGGGATGCAGGGCAGTCTGAGCACCTTAAAAGGCACTCTGATTATTGGTTAGACTTGCCTTTCTGCAAGACTGAAGCAAACTAGCCTAATAGATCATGCTATGTCCATCAACCAAGCCAGCATTGGAGCAAAAGAAGCCAGCATGCTACAGTAATTGGCAAGCTGTAGCCTGCTAACCAGGTTGTTGTCTCCAATAGTCTAGCCTTTCCTTCTTCTGTTCCTTGCACTCAGCTCAGCCAGACTTTGCAAAGCACTAGTTAGTGTGTTGCAGCAAGATAAAACAACCTTTTCCTCTCTTTTCTTTATTTTATCCCTCTCCTTCCCACACTTTTTCATTCATTTTTCTCTCCCTCCACCTAAGTTTTCCATTTATTTTCAAGTCATAGTCTCAATTCCTTCTGATCCCTATCCTGTTTACCAACTTAGAAGGTACAGAAGTGAGTTGTGGGCTCATGTGTACCCACCTGTGAAGCAACCAATTCAGACTGAATGCATTACAAACATAGAGAAGGGCCCTCATCCTTCCCCCAGAACCATTTTCCTGACCTGAAATGGTTGGAGGGCCTTATTTGTTTCATTTGGGAAACTCATGTGTATTGCAGGGAACATGTGGCTTTCCCTAGTGCCCCAGGGGCCATTTCAGGTAAAGAAAATGGTGTGTGGGGCAGGCTGAAGCTCTTCCTTTACACAGGACATGGTCCCAATCTGAATCAGTCAGTCATGCATGCAACACACATCTGACTGTTACATAGGCTGGAAACCCAAGGCTCCCTTACTCCATAATGTGTGATCATCTCCTAAGCCTTTCAGGTAAAGCAACCCAATCACTACATGTATCCCTGCTGCTGAAGAAGATCTATAGGCTTCCTATACAATTGTCTGATCACACACCAAACAGGACAAACAACATGGCTGTGGTCAGACATTATAAATCATTCATGGCATATCTTGTAGCTAGGGTTGCCAAGTGCTCGGTGGTGGAAGGTATAATTCTGCCAATCCACTGGGCTTCCCGCCGACCAGCTGAGGGCCGGTGGGCACCACGGGCACACGCACACGCGTGACATGCCTACATCACTTCAGGGTTTACCCAGAAGCGACACGGACGCTCTAGCAACTTCAGCCAAAACTCTATGGTTTCCATAGAGCTTCGGCTGAGATTGATAGAGCATCTGCATCGCTTCCGAGTAAACCCAGAAGTGCCGTAGGCACGTTGCGCGGGGTGCGCGTGCGCTGTGTGCTGCAGAAAACCTCCCTCCCATGGACCGACAGGACCTGGCAAGCCTACTTGTAGCATTGCTTCTCTCTCTCTCTCTCTCTCTGTATCCAGCACACCAAAAATATGTTTTTGTATTTGCTTCCTCCTCATCTACTTAAGTGTATTACCATTGAACGGAAGAGAGTAGCCACATGAGGCATTCTTTTCTCCAGGGATTAAGCAGAGATGTTTCATCAAGAAAGGAGATGGGTGCACTGATTGGAGTGGAGTGGTTGAGTATAAATACTCAGTTTCCCAAAAGATCAGAAAGGGAATTCTGCCCAGGTGGAAGCTTCCAAAGTGCTAGGTAATTGCACATTAGTGTGCACCCAGTGCTTGCAGTAAAGCAGTTAGTACAGATTGAGAAGATCTCGTGGTTTAATATTTTAAAATTTGTTTTAAACATTTATGTTCCTCTTTTAGCTACCCAGCCCTACCTTGAATCAGCTCGGCTGCAAACAGATGTACACTGAAATACTGTTTCCTGACAGCTGTAAAATAGCAATACTTTGTCCTTTAATAACTACTCCATCTCAAGATCTCAAAAGCACTTTACAGTACCACAGTATGAAGTGGGGCTCACAACACTGCTTTTGTGTTGAGCCTCGGCAGTGAATTCCATTCATTGTATCTATGTACACAAAAACAGGTTCCCAACATTCCACCCACCCTCCCACATTCTACACAATCTAGGGTGCCCTTTGAATGTACTTCCAGCCACGTGAGAGCCACTCTTCTGTGCGTCAACCCTATGCAGCTGGCAGCAGCGTTTGAATGATGCAACCACATGGGTAGGGCCAACTGCTGAGTCTTTTCTATGAAGTTGGCACTCCTGTTGGGTGCCAGTTCCATTGGTTTGAATCAGGCAATTTGTCCCTGCCTACCTGGTTGTGTCATTAAGAGGAAGCCCTCAACAATACATGATTGACTCATAGGTAAGCATCTTTCAGGCAGTTAAAAGCTACAGCTATATATCTCTTATATTTTTATCTGGCACTTTCCCCCAAGACAAACAGGGAGAGGAGAACCCTGTACGTCCTCACAACAACCCTAGAAGGTGTTGGGTTAGGAGACAGTGGCTGGCCCAAGATCACCCAGGGAGCTTCATGGCTCAGTGGGGTTTTCAACCCAGGTCTTGCCAGCCCTAGTCTAACTACTACACTACACCAGCTCTTAATCTAAAGCAGTGGTTCCCAAAATGGGCAGTACCTCCCCCTGGAAGGTGGTGGGATTACCTAGGGGGCACTAAGAGGCAAGGGAGCAGCAGGGGGGTGCTAGAGGTGGGCCCTTTCAACTGTGTTATTCACTAATCTACCATAGAACAAGCTATGGCACCATGCAGGAAAATTTGGAGGAAACTATCAGAATTTTTTCCAGACTTTGAAGAGCTGGTGCCATTGGATCAAGTTCATCAGTTTTGTTGAATAAATTTCAACTAAAAAGTTTTAATGTATTTGCAATTAATTGTTACTGTTTTGAAATGTTATTGTTATTATCTTCTTTAGTGCATCATGCAAACCCCTATTTTGAATAATGTTTTTTATAGGAGATGGTAGGGGGTGCTGGAGTTGAGTTTGTGGAACCAAGGGGGGCGGTGGCCCAGAAAGTTTGGGAACCACTAATCTAAAGGATACTTTGTATGAAAAAGAATGAGAACTCTGCATAGTTCTCAGTCATTGAGGCACTAAGGGCAGAAAGTAAAACTCCAGCCCCAGTAGTGTCCCAAGATCACTTGTGTTTGTACCTCTAATGAATGACTACCACTTGCTCCTCCAGGGGAAAGAAAAATGCATTTGGGAATATTGTTGTGATAGTGGAAAAACCAACTCTGTACCCTGAAAGTGTGGCCTGACCATTAACGACAAAAATTATATGGAGACTACAATGAGTAAGGAGGGTACCGCACGCTCATGAGTCCTTGCCATTTACACACACACCCTTGATACATCTCGCCTGTCATAATGCTTGGCATTTTGCCGGCAGATTTATAACAGTGAAGTACCAAGATATTAATTATATTCATGACAGTAAGCCGCAAAACACCACCCCAATGCAGCTATTTCTTACAGATGTGGGAATCCTCCACCTACCAGACATTTCCCATTCACTTTATGGATGGGGGCATTTCATTTCGCACAGCCATTTTTCTTAAAGTGATTCCATGAATGTAGGAGCTCCATCTGCACAGCGTTCTGAAACAGTTTGCAGATCTATCATATTATCTAGTCAGGACCACACAAGTAAGGACCGTTTATCAGATTAATGAATTATCTCTTGATAGCTGGTACAGCTTTATAAGAGCTAAGTTAACACTGAAGTGAAGACATCTTTTGTGAAGTGCAATGTAATTGGCAAGATTCAGGAAACTTCTCTTATACCTCACAAAAACATAAGCATTTGGTGAAACAACCACCCTGTGTGGTACCACCCCGTACCACCCCGTGTGGTACTTAAAAGTTTCCTTAAAAGTAGTAAATGCCTGCGGTAAGCAATTTCCTCAGATTCCACTCTGGCTGAAACACCTTTTGCTATCATACCATTTCCTGGTACCTTCAAGGTTTCGGTGGAGAGCTTTCTAGCTAAAGAAGGAGTGCATTTGGTATATTCCCCATTGACAGAAAAAGTTTAGGAAATTACATCAATGTTTAGGAAGTTAGAGGTGTTTTCTACAGAACCATGAGGATTTGAGTTTTCCATTTGCAACACCTCTAACATTTGCAACACCTCAAGGCCTTGAAGTCAAAACTATTAGATTTACCTACCCTGTGTAAAAGCAGCACATTAGGTGTACCATGTCCTGCTTTGTAATGGTTTGCTTAAAAAAAAAGCAATGCAGATTTTAAAAACATATCAATTAATTACTATGTAAATGAACTACACCCAGTGCTCTTTCTTCCTCTGGAAGCTATGACAACCCCAAGAGATGCATGTTGCAGAACTATGACACAGACCCTCAAAAGGCAGTACAGCATGCAAGGAAATCCAAGTCTTGCAGAATGTACAGCTGTTGGCTCTGAATCATAGTCAGACTAACTCTCTTTTACACCAGCACTCTCCAACCATTCCAGATACCATCGGCTCAATCCTCCAGTGTAAATGCAGCCTGGTAAAGAGCTGTGTAATAATCATTTTATATCAGCGTCGCCAAAGGCAAAAGACTGAGAAGCTTTAAAAAGATCTTTTTCTCTTCTTAAATAATTAAATTTCTAAAAGCAATAAAAACTATACTACATCAGATAAGGAACTGGCAGTCCATTAAGTGCCTTTGGGCTCTCATCTTGGCCCTGAACCATAGTATCTGAGAAGTTAGATTCAGAAAAGCACCTAGATTCCCTCTTTTATCAATCTCCTAAAGGCAGGATTGTTTTCCTAGATTCTGGTGTAGTGTTTTTTTCTCATTTAACTGAAATTTGGAGCTTTCAACATTTTCCTGAAAGAATTCCACAACCAGAGGAACGTATCTGTTATGAACTGAGGTTGGCATTCATGCTAAATTTACCTTTTTAGAGTTGTATTCCTCAACTCTTACATAAATATTGTTACACTGACTCACATAATATGGTGTGTGTGTTTTTTTCCCATTCTGTGTTACATTTTATCCCTCATCTTTCCTCAAGTAGCTCATGCTGGTATACCTAGTTCGCCATGCCCCATTTTTTTCTAGCAACTTCCGTAGTAGGTTAGAGAGAGAAAGAGAGAGAGAGAGAGCAATTGGCCTAAAGCTGTGTATGTATTTTTTTAAGACTCCTTGAGTACACAGATCCGTCCATTAATAAGACCAGTACATTAAAACCTATGATTTGTGAATTACTTACTTGTGTATTACTTACACAGATGTATACACAGAGATGTGTATCTTATCTGCATGAATATCAGTATATTCATAATAAATATGAAATGTGAATCATTCCAGGACAAGGAGTTAAAACGCTGGTCTATAAAGAGATTTAAAAATATGTAACCAAATTCCTCTTCTTTTTGTCAAAATTCTGAAACACAGGATGCCAATTTCAAAGTGGGCAAGAAGACAATGCATGTACAAATAAAATAGTTACCTTGTTGTCATATTCTATTAGCCATGTTCATGTCAGCCTCATGTTGTGTTAGTCGGGGTATTCACTAATCTGATATGAAAATTGCCGAAACAATTGCACAGTCGTGTCTCATTAGGGAACTCAAACACTAAATACCTATGATATTAATGCAACACAGAGAAAATGGCTGGTCTCTGAAAAGATACCAACATGTTCTCTAAGATAATTCACATGTTCTCTAAGAAATGTTCATGCTAATTTACTGCACTTAGTTTTATTCATTCCAGAGGAGAAAGAGGTTGTTGAACTGTTTGCAAAGGGCTGCCCACTATAAAGTTTTGCTTTTGTTTGAAATTTTTATATTTTCAAGGAATAGCTCTTTACTTTCAGCCCTTTTATTTGACAGTTCTCTCTAGTTAAATGCATTTTATGTTTACTTTTGATGAATTCGTTTTTATGCTGCTTTTAAATAATTGGGTCTTTGCAGCTGTTTTGCTGTTGCCTTGATTTGATTCTTCAGTCTTTTATTGCACAGCAGGTTTTCTTGTTGCATTTGAATTTTAATTGTTTTCAATCTGATTGTTACAAGCAGCAGAAGAAGATAACAGCCCAATCGGGGGTGGGGGAGAAAGCCGACTAGGCGCAATGCTGGCATATCTTCAAGATATGCTGGCATATCTCTGAGATGTGCCAGTGGAGTGCCCCAGTGGTGCTGAGCCCTGGCCAGGTGCCAGCCTCACAGTGCCATGGAGCAACACCAGCACAAGCTGCTGCTCTGGCGGGGAAAGGGGCTGACTCAGGGGAATGGCAGGAATTATTCCTGAGCCTCCCCAACCCAGGAATGCCCCCCAAATCCAGTGGAAAGTTACACCGTCAAAAAGCACAATGTACCCATAGGTTTCTGTACAATGAGACACCAAGTGCCCCCCACCCCCGAGACACAGTCCCGCTGACAAGTCCCAGCAGAGCACAGGATGGTGACTACAGCTGCAACCAATCACCTCCCCTCCCCAGCAGTAGCCGAACTTCCTCCCCCAGAGCCAATCACAGTCCCCCCAGCACTACATAAACCCCAGCCAGGATGCCCCATAATTTAGCAGGTACAGCATGCAGCAGGAAGCCCCATGGCACAGAGTGGTAAGCTGCAGTACTGCAGTCCAAGCTCTGCTCACGACCTGAGTTCGATTCCAACAGAAGTTGGTTTCAGGTAGCAGGCTCAAGGTTGACTCAACCTTCCATCCTTCCGAGGTCGGTCAAATGAGCACCCAGCTTGCTGGGGGTAAAAGGAAGATGACTGGGGAAGGCACTGGCAAACCACCCCATCCACAAAGCCTGCCTAGGAAACGTCGGGAAGTGATGCCACCCCATGGGTCAGGAATGACCCAGTGCTTGCACAGGGGATCTTTACCTTTACCTTACAGCATGCAGCGCAGGACTCTGTCTCAGAGGTTTCTGCCATGCACACTTACAGTGAGCAGCACTGCACTTTGGTGATGGGAGAGGTACAGAGAAGGCACTTTGCACCAAAGAGGGAATCCTTAGCATTGACACCCAAGGGGAAGAGTGCAGACCATGCTGTGTGGCTAATGTGTCTCATTTCAGAACCCTTACAGGTGCCCCATCTCTCGGGTTGCCAGGCCCCTCTTTGCAACTTGCAGGAGGTTTTTGGGGTGGAGTCTGAGGAGGGCGGGGTTTGGAGATGGGAGGGACTTCAGTTCCATAGAGTCCAATTGCCAAAGTGGCCATTTTCTCCAGGTAAACTGATCTCTATGGCATTGAAGTCCCTTCCCCCTCCAAACCCCACCCTCCTCAGACTCCCTTTCACAGTGGTGAAAAAGGAAAACTCTGTGCTGGGGATTATATGAGGAAAGGGATTGAAAATAAAACAGCCAATATTATAAGGCTCCTGTACTGAACTGTAGAGCAGCCTCATTTGGCAACTGAATGCTGTTCTGGTCACTATATCTCCAAAAGAGTGTTGCAAGGCTGGAAAAGGTACAGAAGAGAGCAATCAAGATGATTAGAGGGTTGAGCACTTTTCTTGTGAGGAAAGGCAGAAGAGTCTATGACTTTTCAATTTAGAAAGGAGATGACTAAGGAGGGACAAGGTAGAGGTTTATAACATTATGCATTTCTTAGAGAGAGGTGACAAAGAGAACGTTTTCTCCCTCAGCCAAAATACTAGAACTCTGGGGCATCCCATATGGACAAAAAGAAATTCTTCTTTACTCAATGAGTAATTAAAAAGTGGAATTCTTTGCCAGGGGTTTTAATGATGGCTACAGGCTTTAAAAGACAGAATTATGGAGGAAAGGTCTATCACCAGCCAGTAGTACGGGAGTAAACTTCTGAATACCAGTGCCAGGAAGTAACACCTGGGGAATGCCTCAGCCTCTATGCCCTTTTGTTGGCCCTCCAGGGTAACTGGTTGGCCACGGTGCAAGACAGGATGCTAAACTAGATGGACCACTGGTCTGATCCACCAGGTATCTTCTTATGTAGTGATGACAATGGGTTGGTGGGTGAGAACCAAGTCTCAGCCACCTCCCATAAACCTGGGTGGTAGCCAGAACATAAAGAGTAAAGGGTGCCTGAAGCTGCAGCTTGGCTACAACTGCCTTCATTAGAGGTAGGGTTGCCAGCCTCCAGGTAACAGCTGGAAATCTGCTATTACAACTGATCTCCAGCTTCACCTGGAGAAAACGGCCACTTTGGCAATTGGACTCTATGGCATTGAAGTCCCACCCCTCCCCAAACCTCACCCTCCTCAGGCTCCACCCCAAAAATCTCCAGGTATTTCCCAACCCAGAGTTGGCAACCCTAATTAGGGGGCATGTGTTTGCTTGAAACCATTTTGGCAAAACATCAGCTCCACACCAGCAGAAAGGAAGGGTGAAAAGACTTCCTCACTAAGAAAAGCGAAAGGAAATGGAAGGGATGAGGAAAGTGAAGAAGAAAATGGAGGATTCTCTCCCAGATTTAGCCAGAGAAACACATACCCTTTCCTAGCACCTTCTACATCCAGAACATCTCTCTAGCATTCCAAATATAATCAATTTTTACAGAAACGTATGGACTCTGCAGTCCTGGCTCCAACCTCTATCAAAGTCTCTGATCCTGCAAAGACTAGCAGGTGCTAACTAACAAAACAAAACACCCCTGTACATACATGAAAATCTATATGTAGTTTTTGCTTATTTTTTAAAAGTTGTTTCCGTATCAAAGGGGTGGGGGGGAATCACTGACTTGAAATATTACAAAATTACACTACAGAAAAAGCCAAAAATTAAAAGCTCAGCTGCATGTTTCTTCTGTGCCTAGTTTTATGTTGATTTTTCAATGAGTTGTAACCTAGAAAAATACGGAAAAATATAAATCCAAACCTAATAAGTAGTGGGTACAATCCAGCCAAAATTAAACTCTTAGATCCAATACATTTCACTAGGAGAATGCTAAATACATGGTTAACTCTCCCACTGAAATCAATAAGACTTCAAATTGCTTCACTCTGTCCCATATTATTAAAGAAAACTTACCTATGCTTCTCCAATTATGTAGTTGTTGCTTGGGTCTCTTATGTGTTTCTACCTGTGTTAAGAATGAAAAGATAATACAAATTAAACCTGAAATGGAAAATCATACTATTTTCAAAAGTTTATTTTCTTCTTCCTCTTTTACTTCATGATGTTCATTTTAAACTGTGAGATTTATTTTTGAAGATTATATTCAATCCGAGGAGGTTAAATTTTAATATTTATTTTAATATAACATTATGTGCATACAGAGAATCCATCGTGCATACAGATGAAATTATCTAGGGTTTACAGTATGATTATGTTGATTTCTTTGCAGGGCTTGGCTTAAGAAGTCTAGCACTGACACACATTATTTTACAAAAAAAATAAGTTCTCAATTGGCTCTTAATGCCATCTGAAGAAGGAAATGGTTTAAAATTAGCTGCCACACAGAAATAATCTTAGCTGAAATTTTGAATATAGTTTAGAAAGGGATGAACTGACTCATCTGAATTTTGGGTAGTGCAAGTGTTTTAGCACTCTTCTTACCTGAAATGATTAAGAGAAATTAAATTGCCTTCTTAAAAAATACAATGCCCATTTCAGAAGCATTAAAATATTAGGAGACTTGCTATTGCTATTTGCCTAGCCTAAATTTATGGGACATTTGTCCTCTGTGCTGGTCCAGGAGAGGAACATCAGTAATTACACTACCATGTGCCACCTTTCATTGCTTGAATTTAGTAGCGAACATTTTTTTTTAAATTGTGACTATCATTTCCTCTCAAGTTTCATTAAAGCATTGGTCACCCAATGTTATCTGCATTATTAACCAACTTTTTTGAAGGAGTTGACTCCCAAATTCCATTATTCCTCTTATCTAAAAGCCAATGATTCAAGGCTGAAGGATGACCCAAGTGAAGCCTTTCTCATCCAGCTAGAACTACAAAGGGTGCATTTTCAGGACTTTCCTGGCTGAACCATGACAGTTTCGGTGCGCTGCCAAATCCACAAAGCCAACCAGTGGGGGTGCTTTAGCAGCAATCCCTGCTCAGATGTATCCAGAGATCATTCTTTCTCTAACGTGGACTAGAAATGCTGTGCGGTCTGATCTGACAATAAAGCCAAGGGCAAATGGAAATGGGTTCCCTCATGACAGATTAATTTTTAAGCAGTTTTAAGCACTTTAAAGTGCCTTTCTTATATGCAATGTGTTTCCATTAGACACCTAAAACCTCATTTACAAACATTCCTCTATGCATTATGCTAATATAAGACCCAGTTGCCTCCCACCAATGCCAAGGTTTTCAAAATTGGGCAAAGAGGAATATATTTTATGAAGCTGCTATCACATGGATAATTTTTCTATGGAGAAGTAATGTCATAAAAGGTTCTTTCAAGATGACTACTATGTCACTACATGATTGTTTATACTGCAAATACTGAAAGAAAGCAGTTATCGTGAAATTAAAATTAGAGGTGGATGCTCCACATTTATAGTTTTGTTTGTTTGTTTACTAGTGGTGGTTGTGATGGCAATCCAAATTAGCCAACAAGGTATGCCACCACACATTTCGGTACGCTGTGAAGTTTTCAGAGCTTGGTGATGAGTAGAGAAAATCCCCTTCTCATTCAGCCTGCCAGAAGCCCCTGATCAAGTAGGGTGGGGAGGTTGTTTTTTATGACTTATCATAAGATTTGGCTGGGCTTAAATACTAGATCCTTTCACATTTTTAAATACCATCCACAATACCGTACATGCTTATTCCTCTTGATTTTGGGATTATATGAAATATTAAGCTATAGGGAGTCAAAATGCACTGCCCATATCAAAAATAACTTCAAATAGGTTGTATAAAATGGTTGGAATAAAGGGTAGCTGGATTCAGTATTAATAGGGTTGCCAACCTTCAGATAACAGCGGGAGATCTCCTGCTACTACAACTGATCGCCAGCCAATAGAGATCAGTTCACCTGGAGAAAATGGCCACTTTGGCAATGGGACTCTATGGCGCTGAAGTCCCTCCCAAACCCCGCCCTTCTCAGGCTTCACCCCAAAAACCTCCCACTGGTGGTGAAGACGGACCTGGCAACCCTAAGTATTAACCAATGATGATAAATTGAAGATTGTTTAAAAACATCGGTTTTGATCCAAGAAGGTGTTTAAATGTACCCATGATGAAAATTCCCTCATGCGTAATATTTTTTTCCAAATTTCATAAAAACACTGATATTTATTTTTCACTGAGGGATGGATATTTTAAGAAACAACTGAAATGTATGCAATCGATTTACTGAAAATTCTAAATGCCAGGAAATTACCATTTAAAAGACCATAGCCTGTCTTCTCCACTTTCACACAGGATTTGGCTAAGGGGGAAAAAACCGGCTCGCCTTAAACACCCTTGGTCATAGATTCATTATAATCTACACAAAACGTGGGACAAGTTCAAAACAAAACAGCTTTGTTCCAGCTGGGAAATCACATAGTGTTTTACAAATAGAGCTTCTAACTTTCGCTGTTTTAAAGCATGTTTCTTAAAATATGTTTTTAAAAACTCCCAGCCTCGTTCATGATAGATTCGGTATCTTTTTTTCAAGTTTAGGGTTGTTGTTTTTTTAAAGGAAGGGGGGAAATTAAGAGGTTATGAATATTGACACAGAAGACAGCTTTTATTTACCTAAGTCTTGTTTACATAAAAGCTCTTCACAGGCTACCCCCTGAGTCTACAGGTCCTAAACCAATGTCAGGGAGCTGTCTGGGTATTTTTTCCCACGTATTGGGCCACTATTCCCCTAACAATAGAGACCCATTAACGTTTGGCCCTTCAAGTTAGTACGGCCCAAGCCTCAGTTTCAGGACGTCTGCCCAATATGTAAAATAATGGAATGAATGGATTCCTTGGAAACAACGATAACAAGACCTGGCTGAGCTAACTCTGACAGCATGTGGTAATTTTCCAGCCCGCTGACCCTGCAAAGAGAGCCTGAACACAATGCTTCGACTGCAGGGCAGGTTGGCCTGAATAGCTGCAAACAAGTGCGGAATATCTGATGATGTCATACATACAATTTGACAGATGGGACAGGATTTCTTTTCTTTTCTTCCTTTCTTTTTTTAAAACACACACAAGCCCAACTTAACTATTTTGTTTCACATTTGTTGTTCCATCCTTTAATCAGCCCGTTCTTCAGACACCCTGGAAAACAGCATGACCACGTATGTGATTTAGAGAGCAAAGTAGTTGTGTCAATTATTGATAGGGGGAATGGGGTGGGGAGAGAGAGCTGTCATGGGCTGATGGAAATACTTCTGTTTTTACCATAACCTGCATTTGGAATCTTCTCCTTCTGTGTAGCAGAAAAGCACAGTGGCTAAAACACAGTTACCTAAGCAAACACTAATTACCCTTTAGGATCTGAGAAATAAAGATGCTAGAACAAGAGACTGAGCAAGTCAAGAACTTTAAATTTTTGGGGGTAACATTCACTTATAATGGCAGTTCACATGGTCACATTAAGTCACTGGCTTGCTTTGCAGAGAGAAGTACATCAGCCATCTTACATTTTTTTAGGAGAGAAGGAGCTCGATTTGTGCCTGCTGCTCTAAAACTTTATACATCAAAAGTCCTTGCCCAAATGAGATATGGGACTCAAACCATCCTATTTGGTGATCTTAAAATTTTAGAAACTGTTCAATCGAAATTCCTCAGACCACTACTCAATATCCCGAGATGCACTCCAAATGTAGTTGTTAGACAGGAGACTGGTTTATATACGGTAACAATCGAACTATGGCACTATACCCTTTTTTATTGGCTAAGAGTTCACTTAAACCCTTCAGGTTTAATTCCTTTTATGCTGGCTGCTGACCCCTACCCGAAATGGTCAACTAGAGTCATAGACAAGATAAGATCCATAGGGCTAGATCCGGAACTCTTAGAAAGGGGTTTAAACAAAGCAAAAAACATGATACACCAGCATCTTATCGACATCGAACTACAAACGGAGTATACCGCCCTACCCCCTTTCTATCAACATTTAAATCCCAATACGAGCTTAGCTGTAGCATCATACTTAGCCAATATTTCAAACCCCAACCACAGATGGGCTTTTTCGAGGGCAAGATTTGATGCTTTTCCTTCTGCAGTTCTCTTTGGCAGATACAAACGAACCCCTTTGTCTATGAGAATTTGCCCCTGCTCGGAAGACATGGTAGAGACGGTCTGCCATGTTTTATTTCATTGCCCATTGTATAATGTGGAAAGAAAAGGGCTAATAGAACCCCTATTAAGGCGTCTCAATCCATCTACAACCTCCTTGCAACAATCAGAAAGTATAGCTATGAAATTTGTCTTGGAGGATAAGAAAATATGGATATCGCGTGTAGTTGCTAAATATTTATGTATTGCAATTATTAAACGAAAGTCATTACAAACAGTTTAGATTTTATGTAAATAGAATTTCATTCAGCCTCCATTTTATTCCTGTGTATAGCATTATCGTTGGTTTTTAAATTGGTTAAACTTGCTTAAGGATATACTGAATGTACAGAATGTATTATACGATACTTGTGCCGCTTCTTTCGGAGCATCTTCTACTTTGTATATGTATCGGATATTTTACTGGTCATGGACCGTTTTAATAAACTGTAACTGAACAAGAGACAGGAAGTGGTTTAGGGCCTTCTATTTGTTTTCGTACTATACAATCGAGGGGGAGAATAAGTGGTTAACAATGTCTGCCTGTAAGAACATAAGAAAAGCCCTGCTGGATCAGACCAAGGCCCATCAAGTCCAGCAGTCTGTTCACACAGTGGCCAACCAGGTGCCTCTAGGAAGCCACAAACAAGACAACTGCAGCAGCACCATCCTGCCTGGGTTCCACAGCACCTAAGATAATAGGCATGCTCCTCTGATCCTGGAGAGAATAGGTACACAGCATGACTAGTATCCATTTTAACTAGTAGCCATGAATACCCCTTTCCCCCATGAACATGTCCACTCCCTTCTTAAAGCCTTCCAAATTGGCAGCCATCACCACATTTGGGGGCAGGGAGTTCCACAATTTAACTATGCATTGTGCGAAGAAATACTTCCTTTTATCTGTTTTGAATCTCTCACCCTCCAGCTTCAGCAGATGACCCTTCTAGTATTATGAGGGAGAAAAACTTCTCCCTGTCCACTCTCTCCAAAGCATGTGTAATTTTATAGACCTCTATCATATCACCCCTCAGCCGCCTTCTTTCCAAGCTAAACAGCCCCAAGCGTTTTAGCCGCTCCTCATAGGGCTGTAGATCTGCACTAATGCATGCAAGTTTCAGAGCAAACTTGCATGACTGTGATGTCCAAAAAAGAAGGAAGTACCGTATATACTCGTGTATAAGCCGAGTTTTTCAGCCCAAAAAAAGGGCTGAAAAAGCCGGCCTCGGCTTATACATGGGTCAATACGGTAGAAGGGGGAAGGAGGGAGGAGGGAGGAGGGAGGAGGGAGGGGGAAACTTACTTCTGCTGCCGAGCCACCGCCATTTTCTCCCGCCGGGAGGGGCCCTGGGCAGCCTCTCTGCAGCCGCAGGGAAGCTGCCCTGCCCCCCGGCCCCCGGCGCCATTTTCCCCGGCTGGGAGGGGCCCTGGCCAGCCTCTCTGCAGCCGCAGAGAGGCTGCCTTGGCCCCCTCCCTCCGGCCCCCGCCGCCATTTTCCCTGGCCGGGAGGGGCCCTGGGCAGCCTCTCTGCAGCCGCAGGGAAGCTGCCCTGGCCCCCCCGGCCCCCGCCGCCATTTTCTCCTGCCGGGAGGGGCCCTGGGCAGCCTCTCTGCAGCCGCAGAGAGGCTGCCTTGGCCCCCCCCTCCGGCCCCCACCGCCATTTTCCCCGGCCGGGAGGGGCCCTGGCCAGCCTCTCTGCAGCCGCAGGGAAGCTGCCCTGCCCCCCCGGCCCCTGCCGCCATTTTCTCTCATTAGGAGGGGCCCTGGGCAGCCTCTCTGCAGCCGCAGAGAGGCTGCCTTGGCCCCCCCCTCCGGCCCCCGCCGCCATTTTCCCTGGCCGGGAGGGGCCCTGGGCAGCCTCTCTGCAGCCGCAGGGAAGCTGCCCTGGCCCCCCCCGGCCCCCGCCGCCATTTTCTCCCGCCGGGAGGGGCCCTGGGCAGCCTCTCTGCAGCCGCAGAGAGGCTGCCTTGGCCCCCCCCTCCGGCCCCCACCGCCATTTTCCCCGGCCGGGAGGGGCCCTGGCCAGCCTCTCTGCAGCCGCAGGGAAGCTGCCCTGCCCCCCCGGCCCCTGCCGCCATTTTCTCTCACCAGGAGGGGCCCTGGGCAGCCTCTCTGCAGCCGCAGAGAGGCTGCCTTGGCCCCCCCCTCCGGCCCCCGCCGCCATTTTCCCCGGCCGGGAGGGGCCCTGGCCAGCCTCTCTGCAGCCGCAGGGAAGCTGCCCTGCCCCCCCGGCCCCTGCCGCCATTTTCTCTCACCGGGAGGGGCCCTGGGCAGCCTCTCTGCAGCCGCAGAGAGGCTTCCCCGGCCCTCCCGGCCCCCGCCGCATTTTCCCCGCCGGGAGGGGCCATGGGAGGCCCCTGCCCGTCGCGCCGCTACCGCCCACGTGCCTGGGCGCCTTCCTCCTGCCGGCAGCGGCCTGGAGGGGCCTCCTGCCAGCCCAGGAAGGACGCGCCGTCGCCGCTTCGCCGCCTCTCCAGGTAAGGAGTGGGTTCAGGGTCTTTTCCCCCTCCCCCCTTGGATGGGACTGGGGTCGGGGTGGGTCGGGAGGGCCTGGGAGGCAGCGGGAGGGCGACCTGGGGCAGGGGCCCTGCGCTCTAAAATGGCGGCCGCCATTTTAGAGCGCAGCATTGCGGGTAAAGGAAATTTCTTATTGCCCCTCGGCTTATACGCGGGTCAATAAGAAATTCCCTTTTCTGGCCTCTAATTTGGGGGGTCGGCTTATACTCGGGTCGGCTTATACCCGAGTATATACGGTAGAAGAAGAAATGGTAGTAATCACAGTGGCAGGAGGAAGAGGAAGAGGGTTGTAGTGGCAATAGGCTACACTTGTTGGTTTATCTCTCTTGGCTCAGTGGTCAAATACATGCTTTGCCTGCAGAAGGTCCCAGATTCAGCTCCTGACAGCTCCTGTTTAGAAGTGTTTTAACCAGCAGATGTTGGGAAAGATCTTCCTGTGTCTGAAGCCCTGAAGAGCTGCCGTTAGTCAGAGGAGACAATACAGAGCTAGATGGACCACAAATCTAACTCAGCATTAAGGCTGTTTCATGCATTCATATGTTCAGTACCAATTCAGCATTGCCTCCACCACTTTATGACAGGACTTGGCTGTAAAATAATGCTATACCTTTCCCTATTCTCTGGGAAATGAGCAGAAACAGCGTCCAAAACAGAGATAGGCATTTGGCCTGGGACTTGGTGGCTCTCCATAGAATAAGGTTTAGAAGCTGCTACCATGTAAGTTTTTCTTATATGGGATAAGGGGTAGAATATCAGAAAGGTGTCCTCAGTGTACTATAATGTGTAGTGACAAGAATGGCTTCTGCAACACAAGAAATTATCTCAGTGCACAGAAATTATGATAATAATTCCAGAGGGGTAGACATGTTAGCCTGTAGCAGCAAAATAAATCAGGAGGAGTGCGTTGCGACCTTACAGACTAACAAAATATAGTTCATTCACAGTGGGTAGCCGTGTTAGTCTGTCTGCAGTAGTAGAAAAGAGCAAGAGTCCAGTAGCATCTTAAAGACTAACAAAAATATTTTCTGGCAGGGTATGAGCTTTCGTGAGCCACAGCTCACTTCTTCAGATACAGCTAGAATGTGAATCCATCTGTCTTTAAGTAGAGGAGAGTGAATTCAGACAAGCATTAGTATGTAAATGTTAACAGTATGTAAATGTGAATAGCAGGCGTGATGGGATTAGGTGTGGTATGCAGAAGAGTCTGTGATGTCCAGGGGAGAGATGGGTGTGGAGAAATCAGCATTGGTAGTGAGCCATGAATGCAAGGTCTTTATTCAGCCCAGGTAAATTTCAAAGGAATTTCAAAGGGAGATTAGAAAGGGAAACTGCTGAATTACAGTTGATATTCAAACTAAAGACAATGCATTTACCTGGGCTGAATAAAGACCTTGCATTCATGGCTCATTACCAATGCTGATTTCTCCACACCCATCTCTCCCCTGGACATCACAGACTCTTCTGCATACCACACCTAATCCCATCACGCCTGCTACATTTACATACTGTTAACATTTACATACTAATGCTTGTCTGAATTCACTCTCCTCTACTTAAAGACAGATGGATTCACATTCTAGCTGTATCTGAAGAAGTGAGCTGTGGCTCACAAAAGCTCATACCCTGCCAGAAAATATTTTTGTTTGTCTACCAGACTCTTGCTCTTTTCTACTAAAATATAGTTCAGTGATAGCTTCCATGAGTCAGATCAGGTGCATGAAATGTCCCTCCATTAGACAGAAGTGTGGATTATATATACCATATTGACTAGATAATACATTGAATATTCACTCAAATAAAGCCTTCAGTCACCAGAGCTGATCAACTGCATGTCTCCTTTAAAAAGGCAGCCCAAACCGTTCCACCTGGCTTGCTTGATAGGCATGTGATTTTGTGCAATGCTTCTTTGCATTGTTTGTAGTATGTACTGTTGCATTGTCTTCTAAATCTCAAGGAGAAAGGTGGACTATAAATAAAGTAAATTAAAAAAAATAGTTAGCAAATGTTGATTAATGGAGAAGAAATATGAGCATCCTGTCAAGGAAATAAAAAGGAAGTTGTCTAGAATTGTCCACTACCTTGTTGCCATTTTAACACATGTGTTGTATTCGGGTTGACCTGACTTTTGCCCTTTGCAAATATGGATTGTTACTGAAATATTTTCTTCTGATAACCTGGAGAATTCAAAATGCATATAGAATAACCAGCCTTGCTGTTTTGCAGCTACTTTGTTTATATTGTCTATTATTAGCTATGGTAGTTAAAATTTCCAAGATATAACAGTATCTGTAAAAATTAGTGAGAAAGAGTTTTAAACCCCTAAGGATGCAATCACATATGTTTTTAAAAAATAATTGGGGGGGGGTGTCAGATGCTATTACTATATGAGTCTACTTGCTAATGGAGGAGGAAGATCTAGCAGATAAACATGTGACGGTTCTATAGCAGCCTGACATATATATTTTTCTACATGGCGCATGTATACTGTGGATGGGGATCTTTGTCAGAATTATGAGATTATCCTGACAACACTGATGTCAGCAAAGGATATTGTGACTAAAGAGTCAGGACTTCAAAATTCTATCCAATCCAGATTAAAAACTCCAGTAGTCAAAATGCTTTTTTTCCCCATCTTCCTTTTATGATCCCATTTTAAGTTGGGTAAAATGCGTGCCTCTGCCATGTTGGCTGATAGAGGAAAAAGTGACATCTCTTCATTCAAGGACAAAATGGCAAAAATAGTTGAAATAAATACTTATTTTCTAGGTATGAAAACCATTTTGCTGGAACCCTGAGTCTTTAGAGAAGGTATAATCGTCAGAGATGGCTCTCTTAAAGCTGTTAATGTATAAAGAGTCCCCCGCTGTGTGCTACAAGGATGTAATTTTCATCTTGGGGTTCCTCTGACTAAACAGCTCAACTTAGCTCTTTGGTTTGTGACATCAGAGAAATCCTCAGTGAAATTATAGCCTTGGGAATACCCCATGGCTGCTTTTATTTCCACTAAAGGTTTTTGGACAACTTACATATCACAAAAGAGGAAGTTAACAGTAAGCAGTAAAAAATACTGTAATGTTTATTTAATGTACCAGATTTCCTACTCTGGGTATAAAATTAAAGACAAATCTGAAGACCAGAGTTTTGAAAGGAACAATCACGCAGGTTTTTGTTTTGTGTGCACAGCTGGTTCAGCTTTCCCCCCTTCAAATAGTATTCATTATGTGCTATTCATACAGTCTGCCTCAAATCAGCTGCAGAGTACAGTGACCCAGGAATAGGTCATAAGTGATTGTGATAGAATTCTCTCCTCTGCTACACTCGCATGTAGATATGAGTAGGCTGCCAATTATGGGTACAATCTGTCCCAAACTTTCACTCAGGAAGTTAACATGATTTAAACCAACGCAAATGTGGGGAGTGTGATCCTGTAGAGTCATCTCACTACTGGTGGCACTTTTCTCCAGTGCAAGCAGACTTCTACTGATACTGGAGGCATCTTGCTCTGCAGGAAAGCACCGTTGTTTGTGTAATGGACCTGTGAGATGCAACCCATTGTTCAGTGCTTTCAGGCATGATTGATGTCTGCCCACTTCATGTGCGGCAAAGGAAAAGAGCTGTTTCCCCCCGCCCTTATGTAAGGTTACAGCCTATTTCCCAATATTTATATCTTGTCCAAAATAAACAGAACATTTTTTCCAAATCTGAACAATGGAGACCAAATGTATGTGGCTGTTTTGAATTAGTGCGCATAAGAAATTAAATCCCACTGGTCAAGCACCGGAAATCTCTTATAAATCTTGAGTAACATGTTTGCCACTTGGGATAGATTTACAGTGCAATCCTAAACAAAGTTACACCCTTCTAAGCCACTGACTTAAATGGATTTAGATGGGTGTTGAGTCTGCTTAGGACTGCACAGTTCATCAGCTGATAGTGTCCCTTACTGATTGTGAGGTCTACAAAGCAGTTGACCTCACTTGAGTTTGACAAGATATTTTCAGGCAGGAAATTTTTTCTCTGTGCAGAGATATTTGGTCATTTGTGCAGGGCAAACTTTGCTGCTCACTTGCAGCAGGGTATAAAGATCCAACCCATATTAAGCTTATTCATGGCTGCAAAGTAATATGACATAGTCCGAGGCAGAGTTTATTAATCTACAGCCAGCCCACAGTATTACAACCTGATTGGGTTGGTCTCCCATCATTTCAGCCCTCAGCCATTATGTCACTTATGGTGGCCTGCCCCCTTTACCCACCCATTGACTGCCTACTTAGTTCTCTACGAAGCTCACAGGGAAAATGTGCCTCTTTGGTGGGGACTGTAGTCACCCAAAAATTTTCAAAATGGGGATATCTTATTTCTAGTTTATTAGCTTCTCACCTGATGTGAAAGGTACAGCGAGTGACCCCATTAATTTTTTTTTAATTTTGGGAGCAAAAACAGCGATATGTCGCTCTATAATGCCTAATACACGCAAAACACTCTGATCATTGAGATATCAAGCACGTGCGATTTAGTTAATGTTGACAGTGAAATGAGTATCATTTGTGGTTTCTCTTGTCCATTTTTGGGTAGAAAATCAGCATTGAGGTGCACAGATTGAAAGAGCTCTGGTTTGAGCTCTGCTTTTAACAGGATTTTTTTTCCAATTATAAATATTTTGTAATATAGCATTGTTGTGATTAAATGCTGTTGAAAAATACCTCTTATCAAAATCATCCACCTTCCTAGATTGCTCAACTCATATTGCTAGCCCTCACTGCAGTCTCCATTTTTAGATATGCCCAGGTCACAGGACACACACAGGTCATTGGTCGCACTGGCAAATAGTGAAAAACACCAAAAAAATTACAATCAGGTCTTCTGTGCAATATATCCATAAATCACCATATAGCTACTTTGACATATCGATCAGAAGGGAATCTAAAAAAAAAAATAAGGGAACTAACAAAGGGGGGCGGGGGTGGTGAATGAACATTGAAGGGGAAATGACTTCCATCACTGAAAGGTCGGATCAGCAAGGAGAGGGAGGGGAGACAACAGTGGGTGGGAGAGGAGTCACCAAAGTGGGCAGAATCAAAGAACCCTGCGGCTGTGATTCTTCATGATTTCTTGGATGGCTGCTTCGTGGTGGGACCAGAGAAAAAACAATGTTGCGTTTAAAGGACTCCCTGGAAATGTGAGGCAAGGGCGACCCGGCTTTGATGTGACTTCTGAAGTGGGAGGTTATCATGAAGAACACCCCAAAAAAGTGGGCCACTTCAGACTGGGACGCATGGGTAATGACCAAACATAAATGTCCTTTGAGCACAAACTATTACAAAAGGGGAAATTAGGGGAAAGCACAGGAAAATGTCCATCTAACCTAGAGGGTTACTGCACTAGGTATATAATACGTGTATAAAAACGTGTTATCTATGTTTGATCGCACTTCCGGCCTCTCATTTTGGCTCAGAAATGCTTTGGAAGCATCAAATGTCTGTTTTCCCAAAACGCCTATTTTATGAAGTATTTTCTCATGTTGTTTTAAAGATGGCAATCCAAGGGGTGCGTTCAGTCGCAGATGCCATTGTTTTCTCCGCCCCTCAGTTGGCGACACCCAATGCAAAGCCTTCCCCCTCCCTCCCGTCTGCATCCACCAATCATTTGCTTTAATTTTTTTTCTTAACTGCCTGTGGTCTATCAAAGGAACGTTGGAACTATTGAACATTGGGACATTGAACTAACAAGTTGTCCGGGGATCCCGATTAAACTATTTTTTTCCGGATTCATTTATTTCATCACAGTGGTTTTCTTTGAAGTGGATTTTATGCCCTTTCCATGGGACTTGGGGGCTGGCAGGGCAAAGAAAGTTTCCCGCTTTGGGGGGCTTGGGAAAAAATGGGGGAAAGCGACATGATAGAGGGGGTCTGTGAGAGAGAGAGGTGGGAGGAGGTTGCAGGACCCTTTTAATTAGCGACATGAGCACAAGTCTCCCCCTCTGCAAGCGGGCGGCAGCAATTGATCCCGTGCATAACACCGGGCAGGGCACCAAGGGCTCCTTTTCCTTTAGGAACATTTCTCCACAGTGATGACTAGCTCAGCATTCTCCAAAAGGGTTCCCACACCACACAATCAGACCTACAGGGTTCCAATCTCCCGCCCTGTTCCTCCAGTTCCTATTTTTTTTTTTAATTCATGGTGCTTTTACTAATGACGGAATGACAGGATGTTGGTCTAACCCCTGAGAGTACGGCAGCTCTGTGATTCACATGTTGATTTGTACGGCTTTTGATTGTGGGGTGGGGGGGGAGTGCCTGCATGGAACATTGTAGAAAACCTCTTCCAATATGCTGTGCAGCAGCAGCAAAGTGCCTCCGCTGCCCCAGCACCACCACTCTTAAAATGGCGGATGATAGCAAGGGAACTTGGAAACCAGGCCAATTACAGCATCCCATCGTTCCAACTCTAGTGCGCATGTGTAAAAAGGGGGGGGGAGGAGGATGCAGGGAAGCATCCGTGACATAGGCATGATGCGGCGCTTCCACGCGCTCCTTCCCTGAATGTTTCGCACAAACATGGGAGGTGTGGAATGAAAGTAAAATGTCATGGAAGCTTTGTGAGTTTGCACGGTGCGATCAGGAATTGCCAATACACAGCCAAAACTCACACACCGAAGACAATGATAACACACTGTAAGTTCTGGGTGCGATAACCCCCCTACATGCTTTTGCAAAATAAGGTTCTTTTTGTGGCTGAATTGTTCTTAAATTGCTATGTTGAAAAGGTCCACTATGCTAATATTTTAGGGCTTTGCACTCTCAGGGCTAACTCTGTGGGCACTGGCAACTCTAGATATAGGATAGTTCTCTCCCTCCCCCCCCCCAGCTGACTTTATACATTTCCAATAGCCAAACTACACAAAATTATTTTAGAACTCACAAAAGCAAGAGAATGTATGCTGAGCAAGCAAATATCAGAGGTGCAATAATCATTGCCCATTACAGATATCACTGTGGATTATTCATGCTGCTATTAGCTGGAGAGATACAACACCTGAATAATTAGATATATAATTGCATATTCAAATAACTTGACTTCTGTTTTAGATTAGAAGACATGCTGGCTTCAAGATAGGAAATTATGTTAGAACCTGCTCTTTCTTTCTCTCTGCCACTCTGTCTGCATATGTGTACGCTGATAATCTCGCTTTCCTCCATCAGAGAGAAATGTTTTTTTTAAAGAAAATGTTTTTATCATTCTTTGGAAGAATGCTTATGCTGCACTTCTGTACCCTCATGACAGGCAGTGTCTCTTTGTACAGAATTTTGTCTGAATAGCCATTGAGAGGAAGTAAAGGTGTTTTCCTCCCAACGTGAGAGCCAAACCAGACGAGGCTCCATATCTGAAGATCCCAACATTTTAAAAACTGAATTGTCAGCTGCATGGGGAATTGGGACAATGACATGAGGATGAAGAGATGGTCAAATTTTGCCATGAAATTTTTTCCTAATCTAAAATGGCCCCAGGGATTTCCCATAAGGCAAACATATGAGTGCAGGTGTGGGTGTGTGTTATGTGCTGTCAAGTTGTCTCCAATTTATTGTGACCCTATGAATTAATGATCTTCAAAATGTCCTATCATTAACAAACCTGCAAATTGAGTACAGATACAGATACATAATGGCAAAGCAACAACTCCTATGGCCATTTTAGATTGGGAAAATAATTCAATGGGGAGGCTCAAACCTACCTGCCTTCACACCATAGCCCTGATCTGAAATGGGCCATAAGACCAATAACTGAGTTTTAGAATATGATGGGAGCACTGGACATGAAATTTCATTGTTTCATCTAGTTTGACCCTCTCAGTGTTGACTGTGAGTCTCACATAAAGATCTATAGAGTCAGGAAAAGAACTTGAGAAGCTTCAGAGGTTTCTGGTTGGAGATACAATATAATATCAGGCCATTTTAGTAATCTGAGTGAACAAATGTGAATGGTCCAGACTGAGTATTATAGTTCTCAATATCACATAGGACAGTAGATGTAATATTAAATGATTAGCATTGCTCCTCAAGAAAGCTGACTTCCACTCAGTTCTGCTAATGTGTGCTGCAATCAGGGATGCTTGATCAAATGCCAGTTCAGTTTGTGTCCTCCTTGCCAGTAGTGATCATCGGAGCCAAATGTTAAATAAGTTGTTTATATATATACACACACACACAATATATATATATATATATACACACAATACACACACACACACACACACACACACACATATATATATATATACACATACACACACACACACATATACACACCGATAACTGAAGTGATAGAATACAAACAGTTGCAACAAACTGAACTGGGCAAAAAATGATAGATAGATAGATAGACAGACAGACAGATAGCAAGTAAATATATATATATATATCTTGTGTAGGAAGCCAATTAGAGCAGCTCTTTGTCTGTCATAATGCAGGGATTACCTAGGGAATGATAAGGGTTTTTTTCTAGAAATATAATTTCCAAGAGTGTGCAAGAACACATGTACACAAATTCATCTCCAATCAATACAGTTTGGCTGCCTCCCTTTCCATTTTCATTGTGTGTCAGGAATATTGTATTGAAAGAAGCCCCAAGGCTCTTTTGGTAGTGTAAATGTCTGAAAAAACAGGGATTTTTGGACATAGGACAGGGAAAGAAACTATTTAGCAGCCATTAACAGACATCCATCCATCCATCCATCCCTGAGCTCAGCATAACCAGGCCCTGTAGCACAAGTGGCTACTGTACACGCACAAAGCTACTTAGCCAGGCCCTTCCAGTCCAACTTTAAACAATACAAGAGAGCTCAACTCACATGTAAAGGAAGAGTCTGATCAGGGTAAGTTTGACTCACAATCTTGTTTGTGTTGAAGTTCTAGGTATGCCTGAGTGCAATGATTTAAGCTGTACTCCTTCATCTGGCCCTGCTGTGCTCTATCCTACTTGCCCTGGAGTCCAGTCCCTCCGTTCTTACCCCACCAGAAGCTCAGGAATTCATCAGGGATGCCATTCCCATGGGGATCATTAACTCAAGCCTAGTTTACCCATGCAGGAGCTTGTGTTGGCAATGAAGCTGTAGAATGGAGGTCCCCTTTCAGACTGTGGAATGAGGTTCATCCCACCATTTCGGGATGCATCCCTATGTTGACAACTCCCTGCAAATAGAAAAACCTCACAGTAAACAATTAGAGGGGGTCGAAACTTTCTCCCTGTTGAGCTAGTTGTCTATTTGTATGGAATTTCTTTTAATGCAAAAGGAACATTCAACACAGAAATCCACCACCCGCAGCCTGAAATCACCCATCACAGTTCCCACCTCATTCTCCTGCATGCGTGCCACAGGTATCAGTTTGGTGCCATTGACCCACCCTTTGTTGCCCTAACAATGCTGGAGCAGAAACGGCCATGGTCGAGCTTTGATAGAGCTGGCGGGGGGGGGGGGGCATTTTCCAGTCCTTTCTCTCCACCTGCCACCACTGTACTGCTGGAGAAAAATGAGAAGTGACAGCAGCTAGCCCCTTTAGGGTTGCCCACCTCCAGGTGGGCCCCGGGGCGGGGAGGCGGAATTCAAATTACAACTGGACTCTGGGCTACAGAGGTCACTTCCACAGGAAGCAGCTTGAGAGGTAAACATCCCTGCTGAGTTCCCGCCCCTTCCCAAACTCTGCCCTCTCCAGGCTCCACCCTCCAAATCTCCAGGAACTTCCTGAATCCAAAGTTGACAACCTGTTACCCCATGAGCTTCAAAACTCTCTGTCCGGAGAAGGGAGACAGCAACAAAGAGTGAAGGAATGGCTTCTCGTTGGGAATCACCCACTTCCGTACGTTACTGTGAAACAGATATAAAGAGGGAGGGTGATAAGGCAAAAAGAGTCCCAACAAAGACAAGTGAAGCAACTCAATCTGGGGCTCCCCTCTTTGGGAATGTGTGGGCTTTAAGGTTTTGAAAAATCTTTTACTAATGTTGTTGTTCCCTGGAGTCAATAGGCTCAGAAGAGCATAGCTCTTCTTACAATTGTTTTGTGAGTCACGGCAGCTTTTGTCATTTTGACCAATGATTTGGGATGTGACTTCAAATCCACATTCAGGATAACACTGTAGCCTTAGTGCTGATAATAGTTTCGTCTCAAGAGAGGGGAAAAACTTTGTTTTATCCCCCCCCCCCACCCTTTCTTTCTACTCTCAGATATACTTGAATCCCAAGGAATTTCAAGCGGTCTTCATAAATGCCCATGAAGCTCTATTTTATGGTCTCTCATATAACTCTTTACATGACTGTTTAATTTTCTATTTAGAACAAATTAACTGTTGCATGCTCTAATAAGCACAAAAAGAAAGCCAGACCCTGTCTGGAAGTATGTGGAGGTTACTCAGAGGTTTTCCAGATTGATGGTTTCACTTGGTGGATGACCTTAAAATGAACTTTGACTAAACTTTGCTCTTTGTGTACTTGGCCGTTTACATTTGGAAAGTCTTGGTTTTCTACGACTTCGCATATTCAGCTGGAGACTCCTGCCTTTGGTAGGTTGGAGCATCATTGTGTTTTTCAAAACTAAAATTTCTGTTCATTTCAAGAATTACATGATAGCTATTTCAGCTCCTCTTGAAGTAGTTTAATTAATGACATGCAGTCATTTAGTATACATTTTGCTCTGTCTTTTGATTAAACTATAGAGATTTTAAATAAATTTTAGTTTTAAAAAAGCTTACTGAATGGTCATTGTTTTTTTAAGTCAAAGTAATAATTTTTTTGCAGGTACTACATTCCATTTTTGTAATTTTTTGAGAATTTTAGGCTGAACCAAGCCTGCTACCATGAACTGTTCTGCAGTTCTAAAACTGAACAGGATGACAATCTAACACATGAACTCATGAAATTGCTTTATACTGAATCAGACCCTCGGTGCATCAAATTCAGTATTGTCTACTCAGACTGGCAGCGGCTCTCCAGGGTCTCAGGCAGAGGTCTTTCACATCACCTACTTACCTAGTCCCTTTAACTGGAGATGCCGGGGACTGAACCTGGGATCTTCTGCATGCCAAGCAGGTGCTCTGCCACTGAGCCACAAGTATCAATCACTATCATAATGCATTGCTATGTTGACTTGCCAATTTTGTTTCTAAAATATAGCATTTATGTTTACTGTGGCTATACAGAGTCTAAGGAAAGATCAACATCTGGCATTACAGACTTTTCCTTTGCTGAAGCTTTCCAAGGGCAGGAATACTGTTTCCCTGGCTTTGTAATGAGCTCCATGAATAACAGGAAAAGCCAGAACATCTGCAAAGGAGGGGTAAATCACTGACCATCACACACCTTAGTGCCTCCTTCTACCACCACAGCTGATTTACTTGGTTATTTTAACTGTGAATGTAAAGCTTATTTTTACTGTAAACTGCCTTGGGGGCTGTTATGACTGAAAGACAGTCAGTCATTACAGAAAATAAGTGAATCTAAGCAAGAGACTGGGACTCCACAACTTAAGACCTACAAGCAGAGCCAAAAAGCTACGTATGGTGGCCCAGCAGGGACTTAGTATTATTTGGAGGGGTAGGCTGAAGTAAATGTGTGGGATTGCAAAAATGGTTTCAGGTTACAATGAATAGTTGGTGAGATGTGTTGTCTTGGTAGATCACAATGTGTGCTGCAATCAGGATGGGGTTGTTGTTCTGTATTATAGCAGAAGCAGATCTTTGTCCATACCCCCTCTCCTACAGCAGTCCCTTTTGACCCACAAAAAGCTGATCCTGGGTTATTTTAAATTGGTTTTGGTCTATTGACTGCAATGAATGAATGAATGAATGAATGAATGAATCCTGGGTCTGGGAGACCCACATGGACAAAAAGGATGGGGAACTGCAGTGAGGAGAGAGTACTGCATGAAATCAGCCTTTTCTTATCTTACCTCAATGGGGCTTTTGTACCAGTAGAAGTGCTTCTGGTTAGGGTTGTTGATTCGGTTCGGCCCGAACTAAAAAACAGCCGAATTTCCCCTGATTCGGTGGTTTTTAGTTCGGGACGAACCGAACTCAAAAATGGAGGGCAACCGGGGGAGCCGAATTCAACGAGTTCGGGAGTTCACGAATAAATCCGGCCAATTCGGGGCGGCAGTAAGCAGCATAACCGTCAGTAAGCAGCCTCCCCCGGCCAATCGGTGGCCAAGCTGGGTCTTCTTCCGGCCAATCAGTCAGGATTGAGTACTGGAGGAATCAGCTGAAGTGCGGCCCGGCCGGGGAGAGAAAGAGAGGGAAATCCTCATGTGTGTGTGTGTGTGGGGGGGGGTGCTTGTGCACATTCACTCCTTTCTGTGGCTGCAGGGGGCGTATTTTTTGGGGTACAGACCCCAAACTTTCAGCAGAGATTCAGACAAGCCTTCTTAAGAGACCACCCAGGTTTTGTAAACATTGGGTCAGGGGGTCCCAAGATATGGGCTCCCCCCTTTTTTCTTTCCATGGCTGCAGGGGGCGCATTTTTGGGGGTACAGAACCCAAACCTTCAGTGGAGCTTCAGATGAGCCTTCTTAAGATACCCCCCAAGTTTTGTAAATATTGGGTCAGGGGGTCTCGAGATATGGGCTCCACCCCTTTTCCTTCCCCCCTTTTCCATTTACGTGGCTGCAGGGGGCGCTTTTTTGGGGATACAGCCCCCAAACTTTCAGCATAGCTTCAGACAATCCTTCTTAAAATACCACTCAAGTTTTGTAAAGATGGGTTCAGTGGGGGAAGAAATATTGGCTCCCCCCTTTTATCTTTCTGTGGCTGCAGGGGGCACATTTTTGGGGGTGCAGATCCCAAACTTTGAGCAGAGCTTCAGACAAGCCTTCTTAAGAGACCACCCAAGTTTTGTAAACACTGGGTCAGGGGGTCCCGAGATATGGGCTTTCCCCTTTCCCTTTTTCCCTATTGGGATGAATGGATCAGCTGATCCTGTGCATCTCCAGAGCAAAACGTCCCGTGCCTAATTGGAATCATCTTGGATTACAAGTCCTCCCCAGCCCCTCCTGATGGAACAGAAGACAGCCACAGTAAGACCCCTTTGGGGGCTTTAATCTATAATTTTTCTCCTGTGTGTGTGTGTGGGGGAAGCAGAGTCTGTGTGTGTGTGGGGAGGGAGCAATTTCTGTGGGTGGGGGGGAAGCCAAAGGGGGCTTTTGCCGGTTCTGCCTGGGTGTGTGTTCCCCCTCGAGTCTCTCTCTCCCTGGTTTGAGGGGGGGTTTCAGTTGTGTGTCTTCAGGTTTTCCCTCATTCATAAGAGCGGTTAGGTCTATTTGGATGCTTGCTCAAAACTGGTTTTCAAATGGTGATTTAAAGAATGCATTTGGAGTCCCATGCAAAAGGGGAAATTCCACCCCTCCTGCTCATTATGCATAGCTAGCTGCCTCTGTCCCTTTCCATGGTTTGCAAACTCCCAGGTGTCAGGTGTTGCTTTGCACAGTTGCAAAGGTGTTGCTTACAAGGTTGTGTTGCTTTGCAGTTGAGTTGCAATGCTTTGCAAACTTCTCAGCTGTTTGTCGGGGCTGGGTGCTTTGTGCGTGGGTGGCAAGCTCTGCTCAGACATGCACATTAAGGGTGGGGTGACCCCTTTCAGGGCCCATATCTCAGCCCCCCCTGACCCAATCTTTACAAAACCTGGGCGGTCTTTCAAGAAACATCCTTTGAAGCTCCGCTGAAAGTTTGGGACCTCTACCCCCAAAAATGCCCCCCCAGAGCCGCAGAAAGGCGCGGTTGTGTTTTTAATGGCTTTATTCGGCCGAATTTTTTTCCCGAATTTTGAATTCCCGCCGAATTGCATGGACCCGAAGCGGGGGAGTTCGGACTTCGGCATGTCCCGAATCTAAACGGGCCGAATTCAGCCGAATCTGAACTATACCGATTTTTTTTTAATTTAACAGCCCTACTTCTGGTGGAAAAGCCAGGAGGTGCAATTTGAAGGCCCCCCCCCCCTACATTTCACACAGCTCTTTGTCCATGTGGGTCAACCAACCTCTAGCATTAGGCTTCAAAAGTCAAAAAGGGGTGCTGGAGGAGGGAAAATGGGGGGGGGAATACCCATGTCTGTAAGTACTTCACACTTTATGGGATCCAACCCTATTTCTGGGAAGCTTTGTAGATGCAGATTTGAACTCTTCCACATATTATCCAATGAAGTGGTAAACTTAGATGGCAGATTTCTGGAATGCACCAGTTCAAATAGGAAGGGTTCTATAGATGTACATTAAGTAAAGGACTACACTAAATTATTCTTTATGCTTAATATTAGATTATGTTTAATATTAGATTATGGTTAATATTAGATTAGCTCTGAGTATTCTGCCATGACCCACAGCACAAGAAGGATAATTGATTTTCTCATGTCATGGTGGCGTTGTGGCAAAATCAGTTCTCCTATCTGCTTCAGTCAAATCAAAAAATGGTAATTCACAAATTGAATAGCAGGTTTGTGTCCAAGGGACATGCAGCCCAAGCAAGTATGGCCAGCCAAGGTCCTGGAAACACTGGAGGGGTTGAGGGGTCTACCTTGGTGGGGCCTGATACAAACTTGTAAGCCCAGACTGAAGAACTGGAATAGTGAGAAAGTTCTTAGGATCATTGTGGATAATAACTAATGCCATGGAGAGGGGTTGGTTGACTGTATGGCTGCTATTAGTGGAGACAGCATTCCCCTGGGTCTCCAAATGGACTAAGAGTGCCAAAGAGAGGGTGAGCCCCATCTGAGGGGTTGGGTTCAGATGTTGGGAAGGGCCATGACTTAGTGGTAGAGCATCTGCTTGGCATGCAGAAGATCCCAGCTTCAATTCCTGGCATCTCCAGTTAAAAAGATTAGGTAATAGGTGATGTGAAAGACCTCTTCCTGAAATCCTGGAGAGCTGATGCCAGCCAGAGTAAACTGTATTGACCTTGATTGACCAATGTTCTGATTCAGTATAAGGCAGTGTAACATGTTTGTGCGTGTTCATGTGCCTTAAAGGAAGTGATCCAGAGGAATCTGGTGTGGGTGGAGTATGGAGGCACGTGGGTAGGCAGGCTCAGCGGTAGGAGTGAAGGAACTCCCCAGAAGTCATACCTGGCTGACATTGTACCTGGCACAAGAAAATAGAATGAAGATTTTTTACTGGCCACCTATTGCCTGAGGAGTTTGAGGGAGGCATCATGGATGAACACCCCACCCCTAGCTTACTGCACATGCCTCAGAGTACTTCTGCCCCACCTATAATGTTCTTTTAAAAATCATCCTGTTCTGCTTCCATGTTGTTATGGGAAAGAAGGAGGAGGAGGAGGAGGAGGTGGTGGTGGTGGTGGTTGTGGTTGTTTAGATCTTATTTCTGTTAGGTGGATCTGTAACTGGTTGGCAGATCGCACCCAAAGAGTGCTTGTTAATGGTTCCTCATCCACTTGGAGAAAAGTGACCAGTGGAGTGCCTCAGAGATCAGTCCTTGGCCCTGTGTTGTTCAATAGCTTTATAAACGATTTGGATGAAAGAATAGAGGGGATGCTTATTAAATTTGCAGATGATGCTAAATTGAGAGGGGTGGCAGCAAATACAGTAGAGGACAGAGGACAGAGCCAAGATACAGGATGATCTTGATAGGCTGGAGAATTGGGCTAAAACTAATAAAATGCACTTCAACAAAGATAAATGTAAAGTTCTGCATTTAGGAAGGAAAAATCAAATGCATAATTATAGGATGGGGGAGACTTGTCTCAGCAGTAATGTGTGCAAAAAGGATCTTGGGGTCTTAGCAGACCAAGCACTGAACATGAGTCAGCAGTGTGATGCGGTAGCTAAAAAGGCAAATGCAATCTTGGGCTGTATCAACAGAAGTATAGTGTCCAGATTACACAAAGTGATGGTATCACTTTACTCTGCTCTGGTTAGACCTCACCTAAAGTATTGTGTTCTGTTTTGGGCACTGCAATTTAAGAAAGATGTAGACAAGCTGAAATGGGTCCAGAGGAGAGCAACAAAGATGGTGAGGGGTCTGGAAACCAAGTCCTATGAGGAAAGGTTGAAGGAGCTGGGTATGTTTAGCCTGAAGAGGAGAAGAGTGAGAGGGGATATGATAACCATCTTCAAGTACCTGAAGGGGTGTCATATTGAGGATGGTGCTGAGTGGTTTTCTGTTGCCCCAGAAGGTCGGACCAGAACCAACGGGTTGAAATTAAATCAAAAGAGTTTCTGTCTAAACATTAGGAAGAATCTTCTAACAGTTAGAACAGTTCCTCAGTGGAACAGGCTTCCTCAAGAGGTGGTGAGCTCTCCTTCCCTGGAGGTTTTTAAGAGGAGGCTAGATGGCCATCTGTCAGCAATGCTGATTCTATAACCTTAAGCAGATCATGAGAGGGAGGGCACCTTGGCCGTCTTCTGGGCATGAAGTATGGGTCACTGGGGGTGTGGGGGGGAGGTAATTGTGAATTTCCTGCATTGTGCAGGAGGGGTGGACTAGATGACCCTGGTGGTTCATTCCAACTCTATGATTTGAAGAAGAAGAAGAGTTGGTTGTTATATGCCGACTTTCTCTACCACTTAAGGAAGAATCAAACTGGCTTACAATCGCCTTCCCTTCCCTTCCCCACAACAGGCACCCTGTGAGGAAGGTGAGGCTAAGAGAGTGTGACTAGCCCAAGGTCACCCAGCTGGCTTCATGTGTAGGTGTGGGGAAACAAATCCAGTTTACCAGATTAGCACCAGCCACTCATATGGAGGAGTGGAGAATCAAACCCGGTTCTCCAGATCAGAGTCCACCGCTCCAAACCACCGCTCTTAACCAATACAGCACGCTGGCTCTATAAGGGTAGCAATAAATCTGACCTTCCTTTGAGGCAACAGATCATATTTTCAGTTGCCCACATCTTAAAAGGGTTCAGTAATAATGCTTTCTTCAAAGGAGAGATAAATTATATTTCATAAATAATATGCAATTTAACATTCTTAAAATGTGGGATTTCCTCATTACTAAGGAAAGCCCAAAAGAAAATTTCCGAAGTTTTGTCAATCCTGAAAGCAAATTTCCCTTACCTGTGAAGATCAGTTTTCAGAAAGGCAAGTAAGTTAATCACATAATCCTCAGGGTTTATCTAGAAACCTTTTGTGTCCCAATAGCATTGATTAATAGTTTGAGGATAATTTTTTTGGGAACAAACTGACAGGTGGTAGATTCTGGCTGTACACAACCATCTCCCTTTAGGAAAAAGATTCTCACAAACAACAGATGGGTGGTACAATCGAGACAGGCCCATGACTGGAGATGCACTATAATCAGAAAGGGGAGGTGGCTTTTTTTTTTTGTTTTAATTTAACAGCACTATGATAAAGGAATCAAATCCATGGGGGAAAGCCTGTGGTAGCATTGGTGGAAGAATTACAGCATGTCATTCAATCCTGCAACCATTGTAAACTGGAACTTTAGCCAGCCAATAAGGCATATTAATTATCCGAAAGGAGGCAAAGCAAATGTTCAGCACTTAATTCAGGTAGTCCTTGGAAATGAGGCACATTTTTGTTTTTAATGAAGGTACAAAAGCAGGTACAGCACATGACCTCCCCAGACGAAATTACTGGGTGACAACTGCAGGTATATTTATAGATCCCAACTGGAAGAAAATCTATGAGTCAAGGGGGAAAGGGTGAGTTTTGTTTTTAAAAACTAGACAAACATTTCATTTAGCATTTTGCAGACTTCATCACCATCCACAGTATGTCCTTCTGCTACCACCCAGACTTCCATTCAACGGTTTGTTTAAGCTCAAAGTGGGAAAGTAACTAACACAAATACATTCATTGTCCATGCTCTAATAGAATTAAGATTCGGAAAACACTCACTGCATTTCAATGAGATGTGATACACATTGTGTGTGTTGTTTAGTTGTCCTCTCCCCCCCCCACCAGCAGCTCCTAAGAATAGTTAAAGAGAAAGACAAGAATTTTTAAGCTCATAAATACAAAGTACCCTGTGTTTAAAAAACTGTTCAGATTTTGACACAAACAGACAAATGCCAGGAAACACACAGTGGAAGCTGGCAATTTGATCGCTCCCGTTTCTATTGTGGAATGAGACAGAGAGGGAGAGCGAAAACATCATATCACTGAGAGCTGCATGGCTGCATACTCTACCCACCAGACTGAAGCAGCTATTGAGTCAATATTGTATAGATTTCTCAAATGTGTGGCATTCACCCAGCAGACAAAGCACAGCCATTTTTCCCCCTGAACACTGGGTAGATTATTTAGAAGGGCAATTTATAATGTCTTTGACTGAAAATGTACATTGTTGTACCACCACCTCTGTGCAGACTTAGAGGAACATAAAATGTGTGCTGCATAGAACATGTCCAGGACTGAGAATAACAAACTGGGCATAAAGGGAGGCCACATTAGGAGTCACAAAATAGATCTGCTATAGAGAAGGATCGAAATAAGAGAGCTGGATAAAAGAAGATTTCAGGGAAAGCAACAACTTAGAATGACAACCATATGCCATTGATATTGCACTACTACCTTCTGGCATAAGGTTGCATAAATTTCACAAACTCCATTCAGTGCAGAATCAGGAATGCTGAAGATTTTTAACAATAACCCCAGTTTTAATTTAAAACCTTTCTAGTTCAAATAATTGCACAGTAATAATCATAGAATTTTTGTGAAGGAAGAATGTAAACTTTCAGTTCCATGAGTCAACTGGACCTGTTGCTTTGCAAAAATCTCTTGCAGTACGTCTGTCCCCCCCGCCCCCCCCCCATAGTAGTATACTAAGGACTGGAGGTGTAAATTGATTTGAAGGGTGGCTGATGCAGGAATTAACCTGTCTTTGTGCAAGGGGTTGGGTTGGAGAATGCCTTTGGTGTATTCCAGTATAATGGTTCTATAACAAGGTGGAGGGACAGGAAATGAGGGTGGTCCTATACTAATCTTTGCATTTAGAACAAATTACACAAATCTGGGAATTTCTGGCAGGGTGTATAGCAGTCTTCCATCCTTCCAAGGTTGGTAAAATGAGTACCCAGCTTGCTGGGGTAAAGTGTAGACGACTGGGGAAGGAAATGGCACCCCATGGGTAAGTAATGACCCAGTACTTGCACATCCCCACCTCCACAGGGATCTGTTATAATGCATTTAGGGACATGATCATACAGAAATGTTAGTGTGAACTAGCTATCAAAATGTTTCCAATTGGTATAGCCTAGAATATATTAATGAAAGTTGAAATTACTGCTCCACTTTTAGAATTTGAATATTAATTCTGCCCCAGGAGATCACATGAACTTCACTCAGACCACTTCTCAAGAAATCCCAGAGAAGAGCCATACCTTAGATCAGTACTGCTCTACTATGAACCTAAAGAAGCGTTCCCTAATCATTTCCTGAAAAACCAAAGAGCAGATGGCATGCCAAATTGACAATCTCACGAGTGATGATAATAGCACTAACAACAGTTTAACATAAACTATATTGGTATTAAAATATGGTGATGATGGTGTGGTAACAGTGGCAATAATTCTTATGATTCACAAATTAGCATCTGGAATGCCTAATTCCCAAGCATACTTAAATGTTTACTGCAGATTAGCATTTTAATTAGTGTACATTGTTCCATGAGACAATTGGCATTAATTGAATAGTCTTACACAGCTAAAAAGGTAGAAGTTCAAATATTTCTGATGTGATTATTTTAATAAATCAGCTCATAAAATTTAAAAGATAATTTGATTCATAAGATCGAAGGAAAATGCATTACTGAAAGTTGCATTGTGTAAACAACAGTAACATGGTAATGCCTTTGGCATGGATAACAAGCAATATCTGTCCATCTTATCAGTCAGTGGGAAGCATCATAAAAGCTTGAATTATTAAACATAAAGAAGAACAAGCCTTATTGAGAAAGAATTAGCATGGCTTCTGCAAACTCTTAAAATTACTACAGATGGACAAGAAACAAAAGTAAAAGAGGCAGAAATAGAATCAGAATTCTAAATGAGGTTTTTCAGTCACTTTCACACAGAAACAGAGAGAGATATTCTAATAACCAGCGCAAAGAAACAGAGGAGAACAAAAAAAAAAAAAAAAAAGGAAAGATAAGAGATATGTTCCACAAGGTCCACGAAATCAAAGAGAAATTCAATGAGTAGGGATGGAAACAGTACTCTGAAAAACTATGCACAGAAGAGATGAAATGATGACAGGTTCCCTCAAAGTGGAATCTTTTGATGAAGAACCTGCAATTTTAGAAAGTGAAGAAACAAATCACCCAGAATATATGGAATATCAGTAGAGCTACAGAAATTGAGTCCCTCAAAATCTCAACAAGAGCGCCCAATTTAATTCTTGGCAATACTCCTAAATAGCTTTAAATTACCTTTCATTTTAAAGCACCTCTTTTCAGGATCATTTTTACTGTTGCATTCTCTATTCTAAAACACATAATCTTGTATACAACGAGATGAGGGGAGTGGTTGTGGCTCAGTGGTAGAGCCTCTGCTTGGCATGCAGAAGGTCCCAGGTTCATCCCAGGCATCTCCAGTTAAAGGGGCTAGGCAAATAGGTGATGTGAAAGACCTCTGCCTGAGACTCTGGAGAGCCGCTGCCCGTCTGAGTAGATAATACTGACTTTGATGGAACAAAGGTATGATTCAGTATAAGGCAGCTTCATGTGGTCATGTGTGTTCATGTGAGATGCGCTCCTTTCTGCACATGAAGATCTACATATAGTCATCTGCCATCATAATCTTTGGATATTTCCTATTATAAAAATATTATTTTATTTACTTAAAAGTTTGTAATTTGGTTGATGTGTTCTGGCTAATGCCGTAAAAATTAATTCATTCATTCATCTGCCATCACATGTTGATAATGTCTTTGTATCTGTGGGGGTAAAGTATATTTAGGATTTATTCTTCCGTGAAAGGTGCTATCAAAGCAACTGGGAGACAAATCACCAGGAGTAGGTGAGATAGCAATAGAGCTATTTCATGACACAGAAATGGAGTCCATCAAAATAGGGCTGTCAATTCGGTTCGGTCCGAACTGAAAATCAACCGAATTTCCCCTGATTCGGTGATTTTCTGTTCGGACGGATCCGAACTCAAAACTGGTGGGCAACCGGGGGGGCCGAATTCAGCGAGTTCGCGAGTTCGCGAATAAATTCAGCAAATTCGGCCCCCCTTCAGGGGAGCCCGCTGAAAGGCGCGGGCTGCCCTTTAAACTGATCTGAGCCTCCCAGCTGGGAGGCGCAGGTCAGTTTAAAGGGCAGCCCGCCCCCCTTCAGCGGAGCCCGCTGAAGGGGGGCGGGCTGCTCTTTAAACTCATCTGAGCCTCCCGGCCGGGAGGCGCAGATGAGTTTAAAGGGCAGCCCGAGCCTCTCCAGCGGAGCCCGCTGAAGGGGGGCGGGCTGCCCTTTAAACTCATCTGAGCCTCCTGGCCGGGAGGCGCAGATGAGTTTAAAGGGCAGCCCGAGCCTCTCCAGCAGAGCCCGCTGAAGGGGGGCGGGCTGCCCTTTAAACTCATCTGAGCCTCCCAGCTGGGAGGCGCAGATGAGTTTAAATGACAGCCCGCGCCTCTCCAGCGGAGCCCGCTGAAGGGGGGCGGGCTGCCCTTTAAACTCATCTGAGCCTCCCAGCTGGGAGGCGCAGATGAGTTTAAATGACAGCCCGCGCCTCTCCAGCAGAGCCCGCTGAAGGGGGGCGGGCTGCCCTTTAAACTCATCTGTGCCTCCCGGCCGGGAGGCGCAGATGAGTTTAAAGGGCAGTCCGAGCCTCTCCAGCGGAGCCCGCTGAAGGGGGGCGGGCTGCCCTTTAAACTGATCTGCGCCTCCCAGCTGGGAGGCGCAGATCAGTTTAAAGGGCCCCCGCGCGCCTTCAGGGAATCCCTCTGAAGGCGCGCTGGGGCCGAATTTTCCCCCGAACTCCGGATCCCCCCGAATTACCGGGGATCCGAAGCGGGGGAGTTCGGACTTCGGCACGTACCGAACCCACAAGGGTCAAATTCGGCCGAATCCGAACTGTACCGAATTTTTTTTTTCACAGCCCTACATCAAAATATTTAAAAGAATATGCCAACAAATATGGAAAACAAAGCAATTGCCCACAGACTGGAAACAGTGAATCTACAATCCAATTCCCGAAAAAGGTGACATCTAAGATTTCAGCAACTATTGGACAATCACATTAATTTCTCATGCAAGCAAGGTGATGCTCAAAATCTTACAACAAAGATTCTAACCATATATGGAATGAGTAAGGTCAGATGTTCAGGTTGGATTCTGAAAAGGAAAAGGTACTAGAGATCATATTGCAAATGTACGAGGGTTACTGAACCAAACGATAGAATTTCAAAAGAAAATATGTTTGTGTTTTACAGGTTACTGTAAAGCTTTCACCTGTATGGCTCATGAAAAGCTATGGCTGGCTTTCAAAGAAATAGGTGTGCCACAACACCTGATTGTTTTGATGTCAATCTGTACTCTGGACAAGAGGCTACTGTTAGGACAAAATATAGAGAAACAGAATGGGTTCTAATTGACAAAGGTGTCAGACAAGAATGTATATTATCTCTCTGCCTTTTTCTTCCAATCTATATGCAAAACATAAGGAAAACTGGATTATATTTAGATGAAGGTTGCATGAAAACTGGTGAAAAGTGCATAAACTATTTGAGATATGGAGATGACTCCACTTTTTTTGCTGTCAAGTCACACCTGACATGGCAACCCCACAGGGTTTTCAAGGCAAGAGACATTCAGAGGTGGTTTGCCATTGCCTGCCTCTGTGTAGAAACCCCGGTATTTGTTGGTGGTCTCCCATACAAATACTAACCAGGGACAACCCTGCTTAGTTTACAAGATCTGATGAGATTAGGCTAGCCTGAGCTATCCAGGTCAAGGCTAACTCCAGATTACTGGAAGAAATGTGTAAAGACATGAAATGACTACTGATGAAGGTTAAAGGAGTAAGTGCCAAAGCAGCATTACAGCGGAACCTCAAGAAGACAAAAGTAATAACTACTGAGCAATTACACAACTTTAAGGCTGATGATGAAGAAATTGAAATTGTAAAGATTTTCTATTCCTTGGCTTAATCATCAGCCAAAGGGAAGAGTGCAACCAAGAAATCAGAAGAAGATTGAGACTTGAAAGGACAGCCATGAAGGAACTAGAAAAGATCCTTAACTGCCACTGGCAAACAAGATCAAGATAATTCAACCTAATGGTATTCCCCATTACTATGTATAGATGTGAAAGTTGGACAATGAAGAAAACTGATTCCTTTGATATGAGGTGTTGGAGGAAAGTTTTATGGGTACCATGGGCCACCAAAAAGACAAATAAATGGGTTCTAAATTAAATCAAGCCTAAACTCTCCTTAGAAGCTAAAACGATTAAACTGAGGCTATCATACATTGGTCATATCATGAGAAGACAAGACTCACTGGAAAAGACAATATGATAGGAAAAGTTGGCAGTGGTAGCAAAAGAGGAAGTTCTACCATGAGATGTATTGACTCAACAAAGGAAGCCATGGCCTTTAGTTTGCAAGATCTGAGCAAGGCTGTTAACAATAGAGCATTTTGGAGGCCATTAATTTATAGGGTTGCCATAAGTCAGAAGTTACTTGACAGCACATAACACAAGCACTGCAAAGGGAATGCATATTTCACCAATCTTTTAAAGAGTGTCAGTGTGTATACAGATAATCAGTATACATTATATATTTCTAAAAGCCTTTGACAAAGACCTTACTTAGGGATCCTTAATGAATTTAGCAGCCACAAAAAAGATGGGTTATCTTATGGAGTGGCTGCTGATTGCAAAACAGAATGCAGAAGGAACTGTAGTCGGAACCAAGTGACATTTCATTTGTTTCACGTGATGAGGAATCAGAGAAAGCAAAGAATTTGTGGGTGACATCAAATTATTCAGAGAAGTGAAAACCAAAGCAGGCTATGAGGATTGGTATGAGGAGCTGCCAAAACTGGGAGAATAGCTTCAAAATGGCAAATGTGGTCCACAGTGAGTAAAGCAATCCACGTGTATTGTGTGGGAGGGGGGAGGGGAATCTAACCACATATAAAATCTAAGCAAAATAGATTTTAGGTTTGTACTCAGCTGGATGACTCAGGCCATTGGAAGCTAAGCAGGATCAGCCTTGGTTAGTATTTAGACGGGAGACCATCTAGGAATACCAAGGTCGCTACACGGAGGCAGGCAATGACAAACCACCTCTCTTTGTCTCTTGCCTTGAAAACCTTACAAGGTCACCATAAATTGTCTGTGACTTGACTCCGCTTTCCACCACCAAGGAGGGAGACACTTTCTTGGTAGCAAGAGTCCTCAACAACAATTGGAAGGTGGCATGACAGAAGGATTGTGTGAAATATAATGAGGAGCATAATGTCCTGCTCCCTGCAGGTAGGTCCAGTCTGGTCTCCTTGGAATCAGTGCTGTCATTTCTAGGTAGTGAGGCCTGAGATAATCGACAGGAGCATGAGCTAGAGGCAAGGAACTGAAACACAGTCTTGCACCTAGTTGACTGATTAATCCAGCCAACCAGCATTCCCTACCCTCAGCCTAAATAGGCTGGGAAGTAAACAGGCTCAGCTGCCCTACTGAGGTCCTAAGGCTGTACTGTGTTTTTGCCAGGATCCTGCAAAGAATTATTGTTCTCAGTCCCTGGGTCTAGGCTGGGGTTTCATGCAGCCAGTCAAGTACTTCCCCTTCTTTGGGCCACATTGGCTTGGGCCTTCTGCCACCACCATTCCTGCAGAGTGAGAGTATCCTCTGGGAGACTATAGGTCCTGGTTCGCATTCTGCCCAGTGGAGGCCTGGTGACTATTTCAGGGACTTGTGGCAAGGCCTCCCTTGCAGGGTCAGGCAAGGCAGCCTCTGGTGCTGCTGGACCATTGTCAGTATGTGCTTTGGTGGTGCCAGGCCTTCCCTGATTCCCCAGTTCTCCTCAGCCACTGGCCTTGGCTTCTTGGGCTCCTTCCCTGAAGACTCCAAGTCAGAGTTGCTGGTAGGGTTGCCAGCTCCAAGTTGGGAAATACCTGGAGATTTTGGGGGCAGAGCCTGAGGAGGGCAGGGTTGGGAGAGGGGAGGGACTTCAATGCCATGGAGTCCAATTATCAAAGCAGCCATTTTCTCCAGGTGAACTGATCTCTATTGGCTGGGGATCCGTTGTAATAGCAGGAGATCTCCAGCTAGTATCTGGAGGTTGGCAACCCTAGTCACTGGACCGGTCAGAGGGGATCCTGAAACATAACAAATCAAATATTTATTCTTAATATTTACTGAAAATTTGTCTTGAATGTTAACCATGGTTCAGCTTTGTGTGTGTGTGTGTGTGTGGTCCATTGTCTTTATGTGTGTGTATGAAGTGCCGTCAAGTCGCAGTTGACTTATGGTGACCCCTTTTGGGGTTTCATGGCAACAGACTAACAGAAGAGGTTTGCCAGTGCCTTCCTCTGCACAACAACCCTGGTATTCCTTGGTGGTCTCCCATCCAAATACTAACCAGGGCTGACCCTGCTTAGCTTCTGAGATCTGACGAGATCGGGCTAGCCTGGGCCATCCAGCTCAGGGCCCATTGTCTTTATAGCTCATGAGTATTTCAGTATCCTATATGCGTGGTATTCAATATCAGGAAGAAAGTTTCCCCAAGGAAGTGAAAATGCCTGTTTTGCTGGAAGCATTTAAAGGAGCAGAGTTTTTATACTCAGCAGTGAAGGGTGGGGTCATGTAGAGGGCAATGGCAGTTACTGGGTCCAAGAACCTCTTGATTGGTGAAGATTCTTCACAGTCAGACCATAACACCTCTGATCAACAGTCCCTGTGATTCTAGCTTAAGGTTAGCTACTACTAGTTTGAGTCAATGGTAGTGAAAATCCAAGATGGCAGTTAGGGTTGCCAGGCCCCTTAGTAGGGTTGCCAGGTCCCTCTTCGCCACCAGTGGGAGATTTTTGGGGTGGAGCATGAGGAGTAAACTGATCTCTATTGGCTGGACATCAGTTGAATTAGCAGGAGATCTCCTGCTACTACCTGGCAGTTAAAACTAATGAAAGAAGCAGCACGAGGCTCAAATATGCAAAATGGAAAGGCAAGATTGACTATTGAAATACTAATTATAATTTTTCAAACCGTTAGCAAATGCAACACCAGAGGGAAACAAACTATATATGCTGGCGTGTTACTGGACACACATGCCAGAAAAAGCAAAACTGCCACACAGGGCTTAAAGCCAAAATGCTAACCAAAGGCAATTAACTGATAACAGATTCAAACAAGCTTGTAATTCATGTAATTTCAGCATAACTACCTGGCAGTTGGCAACCTTACCCCTTAGCTCCACCGGCAAGAGCTTTTGGGGGGCATGGCTGGGGTGCACGAAGCACGAAGGCTGAACAGTCTTGCAATCAATCGGAATTTCTGGGTACTTTCTCATCTGCCAGTTTGAAAAGATGTGGTTTTGGGACCCCAAAATTTAAAACCTGGAGCCTGGAAGGAGGAAGAGAAGATGCAGCAGGGCCTGGATAGTTTCCTTACTCTGGAAATTATTTGCAAAAGCAGCTAGTTGTGAATATGATTGGAAATACATTTCCACTTAATAAAATTGGACTGAGCCAGTATTATGTCAGTGAGGTGTCCTATTAAATTGTACAACAATAAGCTGATGCTACTGGCCATTCACTTACCAGCCCATCCCATTTGCTACAAGAATGCTATGTGAAAGAAATAAAATCTTGACACTGACACATAAATCTAAAATGGGGTTTATTTATTTTAGGTTTGGAAATCTTATTCATGTTGAGCTACAACCCAGATCTACTTTGGCATTGCAAAGCATTCATGAATGCTGTCAAGGCAAAAATGAAATTGATGTCACTGAACTTGGTGTTGCAGTTGCTTGCCTTCAAGCACAGCCGATTACAACACAGGTTGGCTGCGGAGGTTATCGTTATTATAAATGTTCGGGTTTCAGACAAATCGGAAGCTCGAGAACACAGCAAGCAATTATGGATCTTTGGTATGTGAAAGCAAATGCCTCTTTGAAGGATCAAATGGCTCTAGATAAACAAAACTGCTGGAATACGTAAAGTCCAGTTTATAATCTAATATCAGGATGAAGGGGCCATGATGCAAGCAAGCACGTGGCCATGACTTACCGGGGCCACCCTATTGCGGCCAGCTGGGCAGCGGCTCTGTTCCAAAATGGAGCTCCCCAGGGTGAGTGGCTTGCTGCTCTCACCCTCGCCACATGGCCAGGCATTTCCTGCCTGCCCCTTTGTGTCTTGCAGCCTATGGCTGCTTTGGGGTGGGCTAGTTAACATGTGGGGCATTGGGGTGTGATGACGCAGGCTCTCCCTGTGTCACCCACCTCCTTTGCCTATATATAGGAGGCTTCGCCTGGCCACTCGGCCTGTTTTTCCTGGAGGTGACGGAACCTGCCCACCCTCCCTCTGTTTTATCTTTTGTTCATCACAGTTTAGGCATTTTTTGGCATTGGGACAGATCCAATTTGGGGAAGATGTGTCTGCGTGCCTGCCTTCCCCCATTTGGGGTCCCCCATAAAGGGTCTTGGAATGGAGTCCTATCAGGGATGCCAAGCTTGGAGGCTGTTGGTAGCTCGACTCCCAGGTGGTGTAGGAACCAGTCAGAGATTTATGTCCTAGTGGAACCACTGATATGTCACTCCGGTTGCTCCCCCAACAGGCGGGTTGGGGATTGTTTTGTCAGATGACAGGGTGGTCACCCGATGACTGGGTCTGTTCCCTATGCCAGTGCTCCATCTGTTGTAATCAATAAAGTTGTGGCCTTTGTTATCCCAATAAATTATTGTTGTGTATTTATTCTCCCTCCGTTTCCTGGTGGGGCCACTTTGCCCATGGGGTCACAAATGGCAGGTCCCCTCCACTGCTGCAGTATGCATCTCAGCAAGCCAGCAGCTGCAATGAGGATAGAGACAGAAGAAACAATGAAGATAATAGTGGAGGCATTTCCAACAGGAGAGGTCCAGGTAACCTAAACCATAAAGGATCGGTTTTTTATAGGGCTGTTGGGGGGGAAAAATCGGAAAAGTTCGGCTTTGGCAAAATTCGGCCTGTTTAAATTCGGGATGTGCCGAAGTCCGAACTCCCACGCTTCGGATCCGCAAACTTCGGCGTGAGATCCGGAGTTCGGGGAAAATTCGGCCCCCCACGGGCCTTCAGGGGGCTTCCATGAAGGCGCGGGGGGGGGGCTCTTTAAAGAGATCTGTTTAAAGGGCCCGAATTTGCTGAATTTATTAGCGAATACCCTGAACTTGCCAAATTCGGCTCCCTGTTTTCCCGCCTTTTTTGAGTTCGGTTCAATCCGAACTGAAAAACCGCCAAATAGGGGGAAATTCGGCTGTTTTTCGGTTCAGGATGAACCGAATCGACAGCCCTAGTTTTTTAGTCATTTTTATATAGACTTTTCTTCCACATACTATGAATCTGCATAATGCACCAGCAAAAGTGCTCTCGTGGATAATTTTGGCCAGCACTGAATAGTGTTGGTTAAAAGAAAACAAACTATGCATTATATTTCGATGTTTCAGGTAATGAGACCCAAAATGGCATGTATGACCCATGAACCGTTGGAGTACTTGTAGTGTTTTCCAAATTGTCATGGTATCAGACCATTGATATAGTATTTGCTGCTCCTGGCTTTATAAAATGATGCCACAGGTGACTGAATTGCAGAACAAAGCTTACTGTTGGTTACAATTGCAGAAGCCTAACAAAATTCTGGAGATCTGTGATGTTTGTTTTCAGATTTAGGATGATTCTCTGGCTGTAATAATAAAACCCCTGCCTGCTCTTTACTTGCTTGCATATAAATTCAGATAATATCCAAAAGCTGACAAATCAGCTTTCAAAACCTGAAGAGACAGAAATATTGCAGAAAGTTTCACATCCATCTTTCAAGAAATTTCCATACAGGAGATGGGAATAATCACAGTGAGGCAGAGGGAAAAGAAAGCCTGGCATAACAACATGTTACAAGTTTAGAGCCAAATCCCCAGGACTGATGCCGAATTAAACCAACCCAAGCTGTTCCAATGAAAATAAGTGGGGGCAGAGGAACTGTTGCAAACTTTAGCTTCAGTAACAGTTTACTACTTGATTTTACAGTCCGGTGCTTTAAAGTGAAACAACACTATCTAGAAGAAGCAGAAGAAGAGGAGGAAGAAGAAGAGTTGGTTTTTATATGCCAACTTTCTCTACCACTTAAGGAAGAATCAAACTGACTTACAATCACCTTCCCTTCCCCTCCCCACAACAGACACCCTGTGAAGTAGGTGGGGCTGAGAGAGCTCTAAGAGCTGTGACTAGCCCAAAGTCACACAGCTGGCTTCATGTGGAGGAGTGGGGAAACAAATCCAGTTCACCAGATTAGCCTCTGCTTCTCATGTGGAGGAGTGGGGAATCAAATCCGGTTCTACAGATCAGAGTCCACCACTCCAAACTACTGCACTTAACCAGTACACCACTCTGGCACTCTAGCAAGAAGATCTATTGCCTATTATATTAGGTCCTGTGAAACACAGGCAGGATGCTGCTGCAGTCATCTTGTTTGTGGGCTTCCTAGAGGCACCTGGTTGGCCCCTGTGTGAACACACTGCTGGACTTCATGAGCCTTGGTCTGATCCAGCATGGCTTTTCTTATGCTCTTATTGAAATGCATAGAAGCTGCAGGACAGCACAACCAGTGGAATGCACACTAAAACTGCCGCATTGGCCCCAGCGACATGGTCACTTGGGTGTACATTTCAATCATTAGTGACAAACTGATCATATGATTGCTCTGCCCATATTCAGCATATGAAGAAATGCTTGAGAGAAGTTAGGTATCATATTATGTGCAGGAAATTGATCTGGCCATCTTATACAGCAGTTAGGTGAACAATCCAGTCCCAGATGACTTGCAGAAACAGAACATTTTGTGCCAGGAAAAAAAAATCAAAGCTCTGCAAATTAGGTTAGGATATGGAATGTGTCTCAATAGCACAGCCAATCACACCTGGTATATAGAAGGCCCAGGTTCACTCCTTGGCACCTCCACCTAAGAGAACACAGGTCAGAGGTGTTGGTAGGGTTGCCAGGCCCCTCTTCACCACTGGCAGGAGGTTTTTGGGGAACAGCCTGGGGAGGGCGGGGTTTGGGGAGGGGAGTGACTTCAATGCCATAGAGTCCAATTGCCAAAGCAGCCATTTTCTCCAGGTGAACTGATCTCTATCGGTTGGAGATCATTTATAATAGCGGGAGATCGCCAGCTATTACCTGGAGGTTGGCAACGCTAGGTGTTGGGAATGACCTTTTGTTACACTTGGGATTACTAAACATTCCTTCCAAAACACAGGAACTCATAGTGGTGGTTATTTTAACCGGTGTCCTGAATGATCAGACAGCAAGGGGAGGGACTGTGGCTTAGTGATAGAGCATCTGCTTGACATGAAGAAGGTCCCAGGTTCAATCCCTGGCATTTCCAGTTAAAGGGCAAGTAGGTGATGTGAAAGACCTCTGCCTGAGACCCTGGAGAGCCACCGCCGGTCTGAGTAGACAATACTGACACTGATGGACAGAGGGTCTGATTCAGTATAAGGCAGCTTCATGTGTTCAAGTATGGTGGCCTCCAAACAGGACCTCAGTAGTTAGTGAAAAAAATGAAAAAGAAAGAATTGTGTTTACTAGAGTGTAAATCTCAAATTCTCCAGTTAATTAACCCTTTCCTAACACTTCACTACACCTTCCTCTGCCTGAGACCGCAGAAAGCTGCTGCCAGTCTGAGTAGACCGTGGTGAGCCAGATGAACTGATAGTCTGACTAGTGAAAGGGTAACTTCATATGTTCAACTTTGACAGAGTGCCGTTTTCTCTGAAATGGAATTTGGTGCAGGAGGGTTCTGATTGTCTTTTTTATGGTGCAGAGCCGGCACATCCTTGCGTATAAACAGCAATTTGCAACAATGCCCTTCAGATTTAACTAACAGTATACAATGAAATCAACTCTGCCTCTCAGTTCTCTGGATAAGGCTTTTATCCTCTGTGCTGGGGTTTAGACCCATTCTGGCCACTTTCAGGCTTGACTTCCAGATTTATGATGTTCTTGCTGGGAAAATTCTGTACCTTGTACATTCCTTGAAGTCTTAAGGCTGACATTTCTGTTGCTCTGGTGGAAGGTAGTTGTTTTGTAGGTCATGATCACACATGGTGAGCCAGCCCGCCACACTAATACCCCATAGGGAGTGTCTAAGATGAGGTCTAAAACCATCAATTTGATCTGCTATTTGGCAGGCATCCCATGAAGAGAGTGTGCTGAAGTGGTTTTTACCACTGTAAGGTCAACAGCTTTCATACCTTGCTACGGAGAATTGCAGTAATCGAGATGAGGTCATAAATGCATAGATCAACATTGCTAAACCCAAACCCAGCAGGAGAGAAACTGCCTTCTGTCTGAAGCAGGAAATCCTTTTGTGTTTCCATTTCTGCTCCTGACACGTATCAAGCTGTGCAGGAGAGCCGGTGTCTGCAAAACCCAGGTGGGCATACACAATTAAAACTGGCACCAAATGGAGAGGCAGAGGACTCTGGATGAAGCGGTTCTTATCTTTTCTTTATTCTCATAGTTAAGAGGCAGTAAGATCCTGTGCAGAGTTAGTCCTGTCTAAACCCAATGGACTGGAGTAATTCTGTTTAGGATTGTACTGTAAGAGACTGAGAAAACACCAGATGTGTTTAGTCACCCCCCTTTTACTGTTAAAACATATTTGTATTATAGAATTGCCAGGTCCCTCTTCACTATCGGCGGGATATTTTTGGGGCGGAGCCTGAGGAGGGTGGGGTTTGGGAGGGGAGGGACCTCAATGCCATAGAGTCCAATGGCCAAAGTAGCCATTTTCTCCAGGTTAACTGATCTCCAGGTTAACTGATCTCTATCGGCCAGATATCAGTTGTAATAGCAGGAGACCTGGAGGTTGGCAACCCTATTGTATTATGAAACATATTCTTTTAGAAAGTATGCATTCTATGACAATTCTCTGTTCACAAGGCTATCTCTGGGCAGGAATTTATTTATTTAAGCCTGACCGTAACAGAATTCAATGGGCATTTCTATCCCAGTGATTCATTGAAAGCTTTTCAATCATCTCCCAGAATAAAAATGGGGTGGCAGGGACAGGATAAGGAGGAGGACAGAATTTGCAAGAAAGGGAACTTTTTGGAAGGTTTAGATACTTGACCAAGCTAGCAATGATAGCATACCTCTGACTCAAGTACTTCCATACATGTTTGAATAATTGGGTCAAGCAGATCCAGTCTGGAACTGAACATGTCATTTTACTGAGGAATGTATGTTTAGGGGTCAACAAGCATGTCATTCTGTGCTTCTTATGGCTGACCTTCAAACAATGGATGGTCTTGTTTAGAGTAATGTGCCCTCCAGGTAAACCCAGAAGAGGCCAAATGATATGTGATGCTGGGAGATATATGATCAATCTCAGATATGTCTCTTCAAGGAAATTAAGGTGCACAGGCTCTGAATTTGCTTGCTATAGCAGAGTTTAGGAATATGTTGCTTAATCCATTCACCATAAGCCATTTTTGTGGTCAAAATTGCTCCCCTCCAGCTGCTTTCCTTCCCAAAAGGAAGTTCACATGTACTTACAAAAAAATTAACGATGCACCTAAATAACCTTTTTGAAAGATAAATTCTGCGATCACGCTCAATTGTACAAGTCAATTGGTATATGTTTGCATATTTTCCATAACATATTAGTTCTGTGATTCATGGGCTGGTGCGTGTCTCCTTAAGTCCTGCTCAATCTGATTCCCATCTGGCTTCTGAAATCCGGAAGTATTTTCCATAGGGAGTAGAAATCAGAAGGAAAGCTAAAATGCTCAGCCCATTGCTAAGTTATATGCTTGCCATGTATTTCCAGAATATTGCAGAATGAACACAGGCCTGTATAAACATTATCTAGGGAAGCATTCTGATTAATATATTCTACACATTGAACCAAATCAAGTAAACCGACAAACAGAACTGTTCCATGGCAATGCTGAGATTCTCTTGACAGTGGCACAGACATACAGACATGGTCAAGCAGTTCAAATAAATGCAGTATGCCCTTCCTTGCATGTCTGATATTTTATTCTAATAAGAACCAAGGAAGAAAGTCCTCCTTTAGAAGCTACACATCCTGAGAAGGAAAACCATGCCTGCCCTGAATAGTTGTAATAATCATGGCCACAACTCTGTGTAAGTATAAATAGAACTCAAGTTATAAGTCAACTAAGCACTATGTTATTCTTGGCTAACCATCTTAAGTCCTCAGAACCTACTAAGACTGACATTTGCACAGTCTAGATGTGGAAAAAGTAATAGTACAAACAGAACCAGAAAACAGATTGGACGTTTAGCTCTCTGAAGTCCCTGAAACTATGGAATGCATTTGCTGTTCTCCGCATCTGTTTGAATGGGCTTCATAGTATCCTGAGCATTAATCCACAATTTAGATATGAGCAGATTACCCTCATGCGTTTGCCCCTTTCCCCCATTGCAGGTTCGTAATTAACATTATGTATGTGGCATAATTTAATACAGTAAAATACAGATTAAATGAGCCATTCTGCTCCTGATTGAATAATCACCAGCCTCAGTATACTCTGCACTGATTAACTTTCAGTTTAAAAGTCAAACTGGCTTTAAGGCCAGATAAACTACATTTTAACTAACACGATAATAGCTGCATTTGTCTATATTCTTAGCGTAAATGCGTAGTTTAGGTTATATTTTTATTTAAAACATTTTTAAAAGGTAGCAATACACCATTACGTGTTTCATCCTTCCAAATACTATTACTATGTGATTCTTGCTGGCTGTCTTAGACTCTTTGTCAAACTCAAAACCTCTCAAATTTTAGTTAAGCCATTTCACAGCGCATCATCTCCATGCTAAGAACCTCAGTATGACATGAATGTCAGAATGCTGTCATTAGTTTCATTCATGGATCAGATTTATTTCTCATATTTCTCCCATGTGTGTGTGCATGTGTGCACACATGTATCTTTTCCAAGTTTCAATGGAGGCTATTTTTTCCCACACAAAAGAAAGAAATATATGTTTTATGAACTTCTGCCCCCAAGGATTCTTGAAAATTCAGACTGTGATAGTCGAGTTCAAACCTACACCCCATTGCCTCAGCAACAGAAACCTGCTGGTGCATAGGTCAGTTGACTGTAGCTTTAACGAGAACACTCTCGCCATGGGTGGTCTAGATTTCATTCTCATTTGTACTTTGATAGCCCACCCCTCTCAAATGTTTCTTTTTTTATCATGTGCCGCTTTCAATTTCAAAACTTGCCTGGAAGAGCTAGCGTGCAGGACCCCTGCTTTCTAAAACACTCTGAAACTTGCCAGGCCAAAGGTATTCTTCTTCTTCTTTACAGAATGGAGTTGATTTCAGAGTGAAGGCTACCCTTTGGCCATTTACCAGACAGACTGTACGTTGTGTTTGTGTTTTTCCAGCACTGTCGCCGTCCTAGGATTACCATGGTATGCTGGACCAGCAATAATATTTACTGTCTTGTCAGGCAGCCAGTAGCAACAGGCTTAATGAAACAGGCTTAATGAACAGGCTTCTTGCTACTCAGTAGAAGCCTTGGCTATTCCAGTATCATTCAACTTATTTAGTACACTTTTTTATCAATATGCTTAAACAGAAACCTATAAAATCTTTAAGCCTGAAAATTGAACAGTATTGGGGGAAAGTAGATGGAGTAGATTGTCAAATGCCAAAATGCATTTTTTTTTTAACATTCACACTCATGCCCATTTGAGTTTCTGGTGGATGTAAAAACACTCAACAATTATTTAAAGAGTTTGCATGGAAAGGGGAATAATTTAAGGACTGGGTTGTCTTTATGGCACACAAACATTCAGAATGTGGAATTCACAGATGTATCTATAAACAAGTAACTTCATAGTAATGAAATTAGATGAAGAGCTGATCTATACATCTGTGTGTATCACATGACAATTACAAGGAACTACATATACAAACCTGTCACCTATTAGGACTCTTTCATGGGATGATGGTTACAAATTAACACACTTCTGCCTTGATAAGTACAACCTCATCTAAAGATATGAAGGGCAGCTCAATCATGAAGGGGGGGCAGATCCACGGAGGCAAAAATGCCTGTTGTTATAATAAAATTAGAGAACAAGGGGGAAATCCCCCATTGCCTCCCACAAGGCTGCGCCCCTGAAAAAGGTGGCACAGCGAGGGGCGTTCCTGGGGTGAATGGGATGAGGAAGCTGCCTAATGGAACCCATGAGGTTGCCATCAAGTCAGTTGTGACTTGACAGCACTTACACACACACACACACACATATATATATACACTGTGACTGATTTTAAAAAAATTAAATTACCTTTCCTCTGAAAACCCTGAATTTACCATTCTTCCTTGTTGCTGTCTATTCTTTGTTGCCTTGCATAAAATGAGGAATGTGAAATGGGGGTGGATTGGATGTTTTTCAACAAAATGACATAAACATTGCAGGAGAACTAGTGCTGCCTGTCCAGTAGAGAACCCTCAGGTTTCAAGTGAATTGAATGGAGGGTACAACTCTATGGGCCCCTGAACAAGGTGCCCCCAGCTATCCTACTTACAAGGAAAAAATGGCTCCATCCCCACAATGGAGGGAGTGAAGGAAAAGGCAGCTCTCTGCAGCTTGTCTCCAAAGATGATTGGTTGGGAGTACTCTGTGCACCTTCCTTGCAAGAATACCATTGGTACGGAGAAAGCCATCACCCAGGATATCGGTAGAATCAAAGAAAAACACAAGCACATGCTTGTGTTGCTGGTAAGCACCCAGGCAGGGAAATGGATCGTTTGGGCATGGGGGCCCCTCTTTATTCCCAGATGGAAGAAGAACTCAGTCAAGAGCTCTTCAAAACTCTCTAAAGCAATTTTTCAGGGTACGTAGAAAAGACCTGGTCTGTAAGATTGCTCTAGTTCTAATTAATTGGCTCCAACCCATTTTCCCTCACTACTTTATCCTCACAATAATCCTATGAGGTAAATTAAACTAAGATATGGTGATTGGCTCAAAGTAATCCAGTGAGTTGAGCAGAGATTCGATTGTAGTCCAACAGTGAGACCACCTTTTATTCTCTTAGCCAGTAATTCTTCCACCTTGCCTGGCTTTAGCTTCACCTTCTTCGCCTGACCATGGACTCCAGACAGTAATACAGTATAAAAACATGTCGGAAGCTCCTGCTTGCTTAATTAAAAGAATATAGACCTGAAGAACTCATTAAGGTTCTATTGTTTTTTATACAAGAACAAGAGTATTTTTTAAAGGGAGGAGAAGATATTTAAGACACTACATTTTTGCATATGTGTTTGTTAGTTAATCCAGAAAGATATGACATTCAAAATGCTGTGCATCTAAGAACAATTTACAATGCAGTTTGATATCCTTTTTTTAAAAAAAGAAAAAAGTAATATTTAACCAGCTGTTTGATTTGTGCTTCTTTGTGTCTTTAACTGATCTCGTATGCATCTTTCCAGTATAGCAAAAACCTTCCACTGGCAATATGAATTGAATACAACCTTGAATCTAGCCTGGAAGCAAGCACTGGCTTACCACAGTGAAAAGAGTGCTCCTTGCAAATGAAATCAGTGTTTTCTGTCTTGCAGCGCTTAGCGCAGAGTAAGGTGCTTTGCTTACTTTGCTTTGATATTCTGTGTCTTCCCCTTTGCTTCCTCCAAAATCAAGTTAAGGAATCAAGATTTAAAATCATGTTACACTTAGCGTCGATCAAGACCCCGAGAATGTCAGGAATATGTGTATTGGGGGGGGGGGGGAACAGGTATGGACCACAAACCTGTTAACATGATGTGGTCTATGCAGGATGTTTTAAAAATGCTTAAATGTATGCCTTATAATGGCTTCTTAAACAAACTAACTAATAAAATTGTTCTCAGCCTAAACCTAAAATTATCCGTTTCGGCAATATTCAGGTTTTGGCTTTACTGAATGCCAAACCCTCCCCAAAGCCAAACAGGCGATTCCCGAAAAAGCTGAACAAATATTCAGCTTTTTTGGGTTCGGTTATTCACCTTTGCTCAGAGGCACGACTCTGTGCTTTCTACCATTTTTCTGTCTTTTTTTTAACTGGTTTTGTTAGGCTGCGGTATCACATCATTCCAAACAAAAAACTGGAAGTGATACAGGGTAACTCTAGCAATCACTGGAAACTCTATGATATAACCATACAGTTTCCGGTGATTCCTAGAGCTCCTCTGTGTCACTTCCTTTTTTTTTTTTAACCACAAGTGATGAGATGCCACAACTGGCATTGGGATTTTATTTTTCTCCCACTGCCTCTCAGATCAGTGGCAGACAATGGGAGTGGGAGGTGGTGAATTCCCTGCCCCAACCAGGGGTTGGCAGCCAAAGTGTGGCAGGATTCTAGATTGGTTGCTGAGGGCAAGCACAGGCCTCAGGCCCACCTGCTACCTTCTCAGCCAGCCTCTGGACTATGGCCCTAGCCATCCTGCTGATCAAAAAAGTACCAGAATGCTGTACCATTCTGTGCATAGGAACTCTCATTTAATTGGGAACCTTGGGAAAGTAGTAAGTAAGTGCATAAGCTCTGTGCTGACTACATGTAAGTGGGAGTGGGGTAGGGTTGCCAGATCTCTCTTCACCACCAGTGGGAGGTTTTGGGGGCAGAGCCTGGGGAGGGAGGTGTTTGAGGAGGGGAGGGACCTCAGTGCCATAAAGTCCAATTTCCAAAGCGGCCATTTTCTCCAGGTGAACTGATCTCTATCGGCTGGAGATCAGTTGTAATAGCAGGAGATCTCCAGCCACCACCTGAAGGTTATGCTGAAAATAGTGGCAACTGTATAAAGAGTTGTCTTAGTATAAGAATTATATTCATTCAAAACCAACCAAAGAATAAACGTAATAGCCCTGCGAGGCTATTACGTTTATTCTTTGGTTGGTTTTGAATGAATATAATTCTTATACCAAGACATTCTTGTTTTTGATATTATCGTACTTTATTATTATTTTTGAGCCACGTGCTGCCTCTTCATACAGTTACCACCTGGAGGTTGGCAACTCTGCCACCCCTACAAGGGGCTGAGCAGCAGTCCCCCAGCAGCACTGTATGAAACTTACTTTCCAGGAAGGACTGAAACCACTGTCACTCAGTCCTAACCCTGTACAGAAGGATACCATGATTTATGGCCTCAAAAGCTGCTGTGCTGCCAGGAGTATCAATAGGGTGTCAGTCTTCCCATCCTTCTCCTGGCACAGGTCATCCACTAGGATGACCAAGGCTGTTTCAGTCCCAAATAATGGCACAGAGGAAAGAGTTACATCCCCTTTCCTCACACTGTGGCTGTCAAATGTATGCCTTTTAAACTGCTTTGTATCCATACTATCTATTTCTGATTATGGATAAGCACTTCCATCATGAGAGAAGGGTAGGGTTGCCAGGTCCCGTTCCCTCCCCCCCCCCGCTCCAATGGGATGTTTTTTTGGCCGAGCTGAGGCAGGGATCGCGCAGGTATGGCTGCACCAATGCAATCGTGTCACTTCCCGTTTATACCCGGAAGTACCGCATCGCAACAGGCCTTTTACCACTCAAAACTGGGAGTTTGAGTGGTAAAAGGCCCTTTCCAATGCGGCAGTTCTGGGTGTAAACCAGGAGTGATGCGATTGCGTCAGCGTGGCCTCGCACACACGCGATCCCCGCTTCCAAGCCAGGCACTGGATTGGCAGGCAATTGCCTGGCAACCCTAGAGAAGGGGTAGTGATCTCTACAGATTTCCTCCCTCCCACTGCAGACCACTACTTTGGTCCCTAATACTGTCCATGAAGGTCTGCTGACTGAAGCAGACTGACCCTTTAACTTAACAGGAAAGTTCCCAGTGGACAGTTACCCTGAAGGACTTACTGGTGGCCTCTATTTTAATGTCTCATAAGCCCCTGTCTGATGACCTCCAGGGACAAAATTTCAGGAGAACTGTGAGATGTCCTTTCTTCAATCTCCCAGCATCAATTGGTCCTAAATGCTTTACAAATGCAAAATACTGAAGATGAACCCATTTCATTTCATAGAGCTCTTTGTTCACTCAGCCACACTCTGCCAAATATTTCCACTTTTTATTTCTCGTCCTTCTCATTCCTGACCCTCAGGTTCAGCAGACCCTCTTTGTCTAGAAGGGAGAGAGGGGTCTGCCTCCCCATCAGTCAGAAAGATCTGGCTCTTGGCCAAGGTGTATTATTAACTCCACTAACCACAAACTCTGGATTTAGCAAATTGCCATCCCTCCCCATTTGTTGCAAGAACATTTTGAACTCAACACATTTGTTGCGGTGTGAAAATGTGCTGCCAAGCAGATTCTCACAGTCCCAGCTTGAAACTTGCTGTACCCTGCAAGGCTCCTGCCGCTTTAAAAAAAAGAAGAAGAAGAAGTAGTCCAGAATCCCCATGAAAAGCTAAGCAAACCCACTCCGATGTGGTGAAAGCCAAGGAAGGTACAATTATTGCTGAAAAGAATGGAAGTGATTAATGGCGCATTTTGCCTCAAACCTTTGCAAGGACGACGCTGCATTGTTGGTAATGTGAATGTGCCGCACTTTACCACTTCGCCATATGCTACAGTACGAAGTTGCTAGGTTACATAGAGCATCAGGAATTCAGGGAACAATGTACTTGTATCTTTTTTTTCCCCCAGTGGTGAAAAAAATAATAATAAAATAGGTACTGACATAAAATACAGTGTGGCACTGAAGTAATTTTGCAGTGAAGAGACGAGAGGAAAAGAGGCCTTTCATCTCAGTGACAGCAGTTTGCTTCTTGTTGTGACTTACAGAGGGCAACGGCAGGACAGCACGCCGGGATGTCAGCCTGAAGGAGAATGCTCGCAGCACCTGTACCCTGGCAACTGCAGCAAGAGTCGGGCGCTCCAAACAGCCGAACGACCGCTGTCCTGAGCGATAGCAACTGGTCCAGCAGAAGCCCGTGACAGTTCTAAAGACGTCTGTGCTCGGGGTGCAAAGAGCCAGTCCTTTCATGCTGCAAAACAAATCTGACAGATCAAGAGGAGGATCTTGGCCTACTGGCACTCCGACTCCAGCTTTATTATTCTTATTATCGTCACTCTGCTCATAGATAATGTTATAATTTACAGTCAGGCATTGTGCGGCTCAGATGATTGATGTCACTTGGGCATGAATAATTATTTCAGTAGCTTTAATAATGGATCTTCAGTGAAACACAGCATGGGGGGGGGCTCTCATAAGAGGAGCCTTTGATTCTCCATAGAATGTGATAAACTGAAGTCCCAGAAACCTGTAGTGAATGGCCACAATCCAACAGAGATTTCAGTGGCCTGTTGAGTTCAATTTTATACATGTTGACTTGGAAGCAAGCCCTGTGGAGCTCAATGGTATTTACTTCTGAGTAAACATGCATAGGAGCGGGCTGCATGCAAACCTCAACTCTGTGTTGGACTACAGTCAATGTTTCTCTGGCATCATCAGATCAAAGTTTTGGTCAGTTACCCCACAAGGAGTGCCATCTTAAGCAGAGTTACAGCCTTCTGAGGGGTTTGACTCTGCTTAGGACTGCTCTGTAGTACATCACATCTATTAAAGAGACAGGGCAATCCAGTGAGTCCATCACATGCACTCTCAAGTGTGCCAGCCCTCTCGCAAGTAGGGTTGTCAGCTCCTGGTTGGGAAATACCTGGAGATTTTGGGAGTAGAGCCTGAGGAGGGTGGTATTTGGGGAGGGAAGGGACTTCAATAGGTATAATGCCATAGAGTCCACCTTCCAAAGCTGCCATTGATCTCTGTTGCCTGGAGATCAGTTATAATAGTGGGAAATCTCCAGCTACCTAGAGGTTTGCAACCCTACTTGTAAGTCATCTGGCAATACTGCAGTGAGAAAGGGGGTGCATGAAAGGAAATACCCATGCATGGAGCAAATGCAGAAACAGGCAGGAAAGATGAAACAGGCAACAGGATCGTGCCATTACCATTTATGGAGCTACTATTCTTGGCATGAGAGCCACCAAAGTGTTGCTCAATGACATTTTTCTTCCACCTGGCCCCCCTCAGCTCAGGCTGGCATACATAGTTCTCCTCTCCTCCACTTTCTCCTCCTAAAAACTCTGTGAAGTAGGTTAGGCTGTGAGAGAATGCCTAACCCAAGATTATCCTTTGAGTTTTACAGTTGACTGGGAACACTAACCTAGTTCTTCCCGCTTCAAATCCAACATATTTTCCACTCATTGGTTCTATGTGGCAACAAAAACATTCAGGAACAATATGAACATTCATGAACAATAGGAGCGCTGAGAGCCAGCGTGGTATAGTGGTTAAGAACGGCAGACTCTAATCTGGAGAACCGGATTCAATTCCCCACTCCTCCACATGAAGCCTGCTGGGTGACTTTGGGCCAGTCACAGTTCTCTCAGAACTCTCTCAGCCCATGCGGAGGCAAGTGGTGGCAGACCACCTCTGAATGTCTCTTGCCTTGAAAACCCTATGGGGTCACCATAAGTCAGCCCTGACTTGACAGCATGTACACAGACACACACATCAACATATGCTCCAGTCTCCTGGGTAGCCAATAAAGCCATAGTCCAGCACTTAGACCTGTTGAGGCAAATCTGACTCAGGGTTGGATCCAGAGAACTGTAAGTGGTGTTCTCCCCTTCCTCCTGCAGGTCCCTGCATTTCCTGCAACTCAAGGGGAGGGGATCATGGGTATTATCCTCAACATATGTGGAAGTGCCTTGTGCTTGCACGGGGACTACTTGGAAGCCAACTCTTTGTGTTTAATTGTGTGCATTAAATTGTTACTGCAATTTATAATAATGATATTACACATTTGAATCCCGCCACCAAAGGTGTCTCATGAAGCTTTAAACCATTTCTAACAGAAACAGTGTAACAGTCTTTTTCCCATTTGGAAGAGTGGAATCAGCAGTGTACTCTACAAGGATGTTGCATCTCATAAAGAAAACAGGAAATTGGATGTTTTAATCACAATTGCTGTTATGTACTTACAATACCAACCTGTAGACAGTATTATTCACATCCTTAAACTGATAATAGAGAATATAGGACAATCTGACTTTTAACAGCTATTACTCACAGGGAATATTTGTTGACATTTAGCAAAGTGAATGAGAAGTATACCTAACTAGATGAGTAAGTCGCCTTGAACCACAAGGAAAGTTGGGGTATAAATGTTTTAATAAACCAATCAATAAAACATTAAAATTAATAAGTACAAGAATTAAATTAGATAAACACAAAACAAGATAACACAGAGACAAACAGAAATAACCTAAACCTTCTCCCATCCTCATAGAGCTTTAACACAACCTTATAAGTACTATAAAGAGAGATATGATAAAATAAAAGAAGATAAAATAAAGAAAACAATTGGCTAAATCTGTACATGCCTCGCCCCTCCCTATGTAATTAAGCATGGGAGGTAGAGAGGTAGGAGAGAGAGAGAAAAGAAAAGAGCTAACACTGCCAATAAAACTAGAAAACAAAGATAAGAACTTGAGTGAACTTAAAACAGCGGGAAATTTTAAAAACCCAAATATAATAAGCCCTAAATAAAACAAAAAACAAAAGCTCCAAATTCAGAGCACAGCCTTGAATGTCCTGCATTATCACACCAGAAACCATAAGTCAAAATAATAAAATTAAAAATCAACCTACTTCCTTCCTTCCTGAATTTATTGTTTCTAAATGTTATAAAGGATTTAGCACAAACTATAGGTAGGATCCTTTTCATTTCATTCCTAAGAGCTGCAATATCCCATCAAAATTACATATAATAGTCTGCTGGAAGTGCTGAGTCAACCTTGTTCTAGAACTCATCTTTATTTGCTAATTCAGTACACAGGCTTCAAGATGTCATTATTTCACTGCTAAGAGACAGCACAAATGGCTAATGCTTTGTTAGTATTGCAAATACTTATCCCATGCAAAAACCAAACAAGTCCAGCTTCTTTAACGTGAAAACCCACATACTGTGATCCAACCAAATTATGCCCATTAAATTTGTCTGCATAATTTATCATGCATCATAAACAGGTTCTTCAATAAATCATTTGAGATGTTGAAGTTACTTTTCTTTTACTAAGGGGTCAAGAAAAGAATGGACTGAGGGGAGAGGCGCAGGGAAATTTGTAGACATGTGTGCCAAGCATGACTAGAAACATTTTTGTGAGGAAAAATAGAAGTTGAGATTTTGGGAATGTTGAATTTTACACCAGATATATTTTCCCCTAGTGCTATAAACCTAGGAATATTTGAAATAAACACACCTGTGGCCTGTCTTTCAAAACCCAAGTGCTATATGCATCAATTTGTTTTTGTGTTTTTTCTGCTTTGGGTACACATTTTCACATAAGGAAACAATAATCATGGGAGCCATAGAGATAGGACCTTACACACAAACACACAGTCAAGGATAATCCTTGAATGACAACTTTTCCCCACTGTTAGAGAGGAGAGGATAAGAACAGATCAGCCCCACCTTAAGTAACCCATTGAGTTAGCAGGAAGGAATGGGTAAACAGATGACCAGATCACCATTTGCAGTTGCTGCATTGCTACAGGCATAGTGTGACATTTTCTACCATACCTTCTTATGGGTAGTGAAGGCAAGTCTTAGTAATTACTAATATCTCAGCAATTAGTAATTTGAAGTCTTAGTAATTAGCAATTCAGATTAGTAATACAGATGATCACCCAAACACGTGGGAAATAAGTTTTACCATATTTCCCAAGTGTTTAGGTGATCATCTGCATTATTACTCTCTGTTTGATGATATTGATTAAAGAAGGTGTTTCCCCAGCCTGTAGAATTTCTTGACTAGATTCCTTTCTTAGTAGGGTTGCCAACCTCCAGGTAGTAGCAGGCGATGTCCTGATATTTCAACTGATCTCCAGCCAATAGAGATCAGTTCACCTGGAGAAAATGGCCACTGTGGCAATTGGACTCTATGGCATGGAAGTCCCTCCCCAAACCCTGCCCTTCTCAGGCTCCACCCCAAAATCCTCCCGCCGGTGGCAAAGAGGGACCTGGCAACCCTATTTCTTAGGAGCAGGTTGCGTCCTAGCTTTTTCCACATGCATCCAGATTCTCTGTAGCAAGTGCTGTTTGCATACTTTGAAAGCAGATTTTATGAGGTACTTCTGGTTTGTCTTTCATGTTTGTTCTTAACTTAAAACCATGCCCTGATAGCTTTGTGTTTTCTCTAATCGGGATTGAGTGGATTGTGGGTCGCTACACTTAATGCTGATTTTAATGGGTACAGTGAGCCTTTGTGCGGATTTGTTTTTCTCAGGTTTGTTTCATGTGGAAGAGGCAGTACAGGTGTACACAGTGTAGGAAAACCCCTTTCTGAAAACTAAAACCTTCTTGTGTAAAGAACACACGGTGAGAATGTGTAGCCAATTTAAATCACACCGAATGAGGGCCTGCTTTTACCTCCTAGCCAACTAGCTACTTTCGTAAACAAAGACTCAGGAAGTAGTGACAAAACCCTGCCAGAATGCACAGAGGGTTAAGGTCTTCTCTCCATAGAAACAGAATGAGTCAGTAACTAGGGGTGGCGCCACAAAAGCCGCGGAATGGGTTAGAAAATGAGCCATGGTCATCACTACTGCAGCGCTTTAACCGAAACATTAGATTTGTCGCAGGTTGATGCATACACATCCGGAAGCATTGTTAAATTCTGCATCAGATTGTGTGAGCAACTGTCCATGTGGCAAGACCCACGATTTGGGTTCAGAGTTTACATCAAACCACACAAAACATTAGATAAAAATATCTCACAAGGGTTATTTCCGGATGTGGGTTTTTTTTTATAACTTTCTGTATTTATGACCACTGCGGAAGGCCTATGCAGGCCGAAACGCCTCTGGTCTAGCATTGGTCATTTACATTGATTGTATATCAACTGTGTATCAGAATTTTATAACTTATATTTTTATACGTAGCCTGTATTCCAGGCCCTGTGTTTTTTTTAACTATTTTAACAATTTTATAGTGTACACCTTGCAATAAATGCAATTATTTTGTTACAGTGTATAGTTTGTAGCTCCGCCTTTGAAGCTCTCTCTACGTATTTGGTTGAGTTCCCCCTCCCCTGTTTGTAGTTCTATTAAATTTATGTTAACTAGAACACCTTTATTTATTTGTTTGACTATACCCTGCCTTTCTCCCCAACGGGGAAACAAAGTGGCTTACATCCTTCTCTTCTCCTCCATTTTACCCTCACAACAACCTGGGAGGTAGGTTAGGCTAAGAGTGTGTGACTGGCCCAAGGTCACCAAGCAAGCTTCCAGGGAATTTGAACTGGGGTCTCCCATATCCTAGTCTGACACTTTAACCACTACACCACACTGGCTTGGCACGTTCTCACCCTGCCTCCTTTAATCCAGTATCTTCTGTGCATGCCTCAGTATGAATGCTGTTGACTGGTGAGTGCAACCAACTGCACAGGTGCCAAGGCAGCACATATCCTCTCACAATTGAATTTAAAAGATGCATGACTTGCACATTTGAGATACACATAATCTAAGCAAGCCAGTAAATTGTGAGCAGCTACTCGATGTCCTTCAGTGTTACTCCTCTGAAGATGCCGGCCACAGCTGCCGGCGAAACGTCAGGAAAGAAAATACCAAGACCACGGTCACACAGCCCGGATAACCTACAAGAACCAAAGAAGAGCAGACGCTTGCAAAAAGCTACCCGTTCTACTCTTGTTATGCATACTGGGCAGGGCCGGTGCTACCATTAGGCAAACTAGGCGGTCGCCTAGGGCACAGACCTCAGAACTGGCCCGATGGGCACAGTTTTAAACAGATTAGGTTGTTTTTTTGCGGGGGGGGGGGGAATGCAACTGACCATTTATATATTTTTATTTTAAGGTCAAGTACCACAACAGTGCTATGGAACAGAATTATTAAACGTTTTGTGCTTTTTTTTTCTCTACAAGACATCTGTTTTTGAAAATTGGTTAGCAATGGGGGGGGCGGTGGCACAAGTAGTTAGCCTTGCTTAGGGCGCAAAAAGGACTGGCACCGGCCCTGGTACTGGGTACATTCGGTCCAAAAGCAGCAGAGGAGAAATAGGGGAGAAAGAAGTCGAAGCCGCTCCAGGCTCGATCTGCCTGCAGAGAGACGCTCGGCAAACAACCGCAGCGCCCCTTCCCCTTCCCCTTTTTTTGCTCAACAGGCTCCCAACTTGACCTTCCCGAGCAGGGAGCCATGCAGGCTGCAGAGGGGAACTCGCCGCCCCCCTCCCGCCCCCCTTTCTCAGGGCTCCACTCAATGGAACCAGCTCTGAGAAAGCGCTCCAATCCAAGCGCCGGACGAGGGGGGGGAAGGAGGGGGGGACGGACGGACGCAGGCGTCGGTCTCCCTGGCATTGACCGCCGCGTCCACCCCGAGCGAAGGCAGAAAGGAGCGAGACGGCAGGCGCGCACAGAGCTCATGAGTCGGACGGCTCATTTGCATCCTCTCCGAGGATTGGCTGTTGGGTAGGGAGGCGTGTCGGGGAAACTGTCCCTCTCCCCCCGCATTGGTTCGTAGAAGGGCGGAAACGAGTAATGCGCGCCGGGCCCGCTAGGGGGAGCGGTGCCCCAATTTTGGTGTCCCCTCTCACGCCTCTCCCCAAGTATCCATTCATCCTGGAAACTGGAACGAAGCCGGAGTCCAGCGTACAGCTCAAACCCACTCCTTTTTAGAAAGTGAGTGTGTGGGGGGGTCATATGTGAATAATTCCCTGTAAGAACCAGCAAATTAGATCTGTGCGTCAGCAATGCCAAAAAAAAAAAAAAAAGCTATCTTTACAGTCGCAAACGCACACCAGAGAGATCGACCCATGCAATAGGCATGCGCACAGGCAAACGTCGAAATGTCCACACTTCAGCCTGTTACTTTGAAATCAGTCTCTAGACATGTTTATTAAAAGTCGGGGTATTCCCATTGGCTGTCATCTGCTGCTTAAGATATGATTTTTAGGGTGTTTTTTTTTAAAAAAACACCAAGACTTTGTTTTCACGAATCGCCAACAAATCACAAACATACATTATTCGCTTCTACACCTATACTCTCGGGTAGGAGGGTCAAAACGGAAGGAATTAATTAACGTGAAAGGAGAAGCTTGAAACAAAGAACATGTACTAACCACAATAAGAAGAAAGCAACGACTTGTTGTTTTAGCTTGTACCTGATGAAGTGGACTCTCTACCCCTTGAACGTTCATGCCACGCTAACCTTTCAGGTGCCACAAAACTCACATTTGTTTTTGTTCTTAGCGGAGTGACCCAATAAACTCTTTGGAAAACACTGATAATCTCGCCCCCACCCCCAAAGAAAACTCCTACCAATTTTAATTGAAGTCAAGCAGTGGGAAATGAATTAAAGTAAAATCTGGGGGAGGGGGGGTATCGAGCAATGTAGTCCTAACGCATGAGGCTATCGTATTTTGGTCACATTATGAGAAGAGTCACTGGAAAAGTTGAGGGCAGCAGGAAAAGAGGAAGACCCAACAAGAGATGGATGGACTCAATCAAGGAAGCCACAGCCCTCAATTTGCAAGATCTGAGCAAGGCTGTCAAAGATAGGACATTTTGGGGGACTTTCATTCATAGGGTCGCTATGAGTCGGAAGCGACTTGACGGCACAACACATACACGATGCATGAGTATTTGGAAGTACAGACCATGAAACACACAACCACTGTAACACAAAACATGCAGAAGTTTTCAGGTTCTCCAGAACTCTTCAAGAGGCTGGCGGGTTAAATACAACGATGCTTCGCGCTCAGATTCCGCCGCGCGCCCCCCTCCCCGTTTTTAATACCCAGCCTGATCAAGAGTTCTGGAGAACCTGAGATCTTGCGCATTGTTCTATGCTATTTCGCTTGGTCCTAATAAAAGGTATTAGGAGGCTTCTGGTTTTGGATTGGACCAAAGAAGCAAATTACACTGAGCTGGATTGGATCTATTCGCATCTAACTCATGTGAGGAAGTGAGCTGTGAGCAGGTGAAGAAGTGGCTGCAGTCCACCAAAACTTAATCTGAAATCAAATGCTGTTAATCTTTAAGGTGCCACAACAGTCTTATTTACTTTTGCTTCAACAGAATAACATGGCTACTCCTCTGGGACTGTGCGAACGCATGAAGCTGCCTTATACTGAACCAGACCCTTGGTCCATCAACGTCAGTATTGTCTACTCAGACCGGCAGCGGCTCTCCAGGGTCTCAGGCAGGGGTCTTTCACATCACCTACTTGCCTAGTCCCTTTAACTGGAGATGCCGGGGATTGAACCTGGGACCTTTTGCATGCCAAGCAGATGCTCTACCACTGAGCCACAGCCCTTTCCCCAAGAAAGTGTTTTAGCAATTTTAAACACATTTGGATTTCCTTGGGGAAATCTCAGCGCAATCCTAAACAGAGCTACACCGTTAAAGTCCATGAAAGTAACTGGATTTTTAAAAGGGTGTGACTCCGGTCAGAATGTCTGTTAAGCAAAATGTTTCCAGTTTGTCTGGAATTTCAAAGTGCTGAAAGTTGGCCAAGAGTTTAGGATCCGGATGCAGGGGTGCAACATGTATTTCATTGAGCTAACTGGGGGCATCCGGTGGACTTTAATTCCTTCAAGCTGTTGCCGCAGAAGGACAGGAGAGGTGGCCCAAGCGAACGGATACTTCGCCAGATGTTCATACCCCCAAGGAGGAGTTAGATTTTAAGATAAGGCGACATTCTACTTGGTTGGCTTGTTGGTTTTAGGATGTTCCATAGCGGGCAGCGCGTCCTTTTGTGGCAAAGGAGTGGGGAACAGAGTGGATTTAATACCCCCCCTTAAGGCTTCGATCCTATGCGCACTTACTTGAACGTGTCAGCGCAATCTGCGCAGAGTTACGCCCTCCTCGATCTATTTAGGAGTGCATTCTAAGCCTTGTAGAACTCAGCGGAAACTTAAAAAAGGTAAAGGTCCCCTGTGCAAGCACCGGGTCATTCCTGACCCATGGGGTGACGTCACATCCCGACGTTTCCAAGGCAGACTTTGTTTGCGGGGTGGTTTGCCAGTGCCTTCCCCAGTCATCTTCCCTTTACCCCCAGCAAGCTGGGTACTCATTTCACCGACCTCGGAAGGATGGAAGGCTGAGTCAACCTCGAGCCGGCTACCTGAAACCAACTTCCGTTGGGATCGAACTCAGGTCGTGAGCAGAGCTTTTGACTGCAGTACTGCAGCTTAACACTCTGCGCCACGGGGCTCCTTAGCGGAAACTTACTTCCGAGTAAAGCCTCGGAGGATCTAACAGCACGAGCGGCTTCAGTCCGAGCGCAACGGTTTGGGCGGGTTTGTGCATCTAGCCGGCTGCGCGTTTTGGGACTTTTGTTTTTGTTTTAAAGTTTTTGGGGTGCTTAGATATCGTCCTTCCCAAGAACTCCATCTCTATGTTTAAACACTTGATTCCCCTTCTGTCTCCCACACACACACACGCTTTCGGAGCGCAAAGACAGAAGAGAAAAGAGGAGTATTTGGTGTCGTCCAGTTTTACAAAACTTGGAGGGATTCTTTACCTGTTCTCGACTTTCACACAGGGTTTTGTTTTGTTTGGTTTGTATGCGGCAAACAGATGTGGCCAGGATCTGAGATGATTATTAGCTATTCCGGTGGGGCGGGCCCATAATTCCCCGGGTCACATGAACCTGTCATATACAGAATCGGACCCTTGGTCCATCAAGGTCAGTATTGTCTGCTCAGACTGGCAGCTGCTCTCCAGTGTCACCGGCTGCGGTCTTTCCCATCTCCTACTATATGATTTTTTTTTTAATTGGCTCTGCCGGGGATTGAACCTAGGATCTTCTGCATACCTAGCAGTACTCTGCCACTGAGCCAAGACCCTTCCCTTTTGCAGATTGTCTCATTATTTTCAGAAATCTCCCCCCCAGCACTCATTATTTTATTATTTATTTATTATTTATTCGACTATTTCTGTTGCCCTGGATTCCAAGGGAACGGGGGATCTTGCCCCATTGATTCGAATTCTAGTAGGGCTGCCGTCTTAAGGATGTCAGCTTCGTTGACCTTAAAGGGCTTACTTCCGAGTAAGCGTGCTTAGACTTTGGATGTCAGAGCAGAGATGCCTGGCTGTCGTTCGGACTTCGCACAATTACCTAAAAAGAAGTTGCCCTGAAATCCTTTGGAGCTTCGTCTGAGTAAATGTCTCCTGGCAGCGCAGGGAGAAAATGGGGCGCCGTTCTGGGATGTATCAGCGACGTGGGAACGATCCGGCCACAGTTTTTCTTAAAAAAAAAAAAAAAAAAAAACTAAAGTGGATGTCAAAATGGACATGGCTAAACTCCCTCCAGTTGACATTTACACGCGCCTCGGTATTTGTTGGCTCGGGGGCTTCATTTTGCATGAAAGGTTTCCGTACAGATTAGGGTGAATGACCATTAAAGGATCACTTTTGCAAAAGGCAAGGGTTTGCTATATTTAAAAGGACCTGCAGCCCGAACCAGCCACGCTAAAAGCCTCCCGACCCAAGAGGAGTTCTGCTGAATTTCACGGGGTTTACTTTCAGGTAAACCCCACCACCACCACTGGCATCGGAATCGGAGCTACCAATGAAGCGGGCGAAGGGTTAGGGGCACGACAAGCTGTGTGTGTGTAAAGTGCCTTCAAGTCGCAGCCGACTTATGGCGACCCCTTTTGGGGTTTTCATGGCAAGAGACTACAGAGGTGGTTTGCCAGTGCCTTCCTCTGCACAGCAACCCTGGTAATCCTTGGTGGTCTCCCATCCAAATACTAACCAGGGCTGACCCTGCTTAGCTTCTGACATCTGACGAGATCAGGCCAGCCTGGGCCATCCAGGTCACGGCATGCACGACAAGCTATTGGAAGTGAAATCATGGTCTCAGGTTTTGCAGCCTAGCAGCCCGACCCTATGCACCTATACTCGGCAGGAAGACCCTGGGCTCAGCGCTACTTACTCCTGCTAAGGATGGTAGTCTTGTTTTTGTTTCCACACCCTGCAAAGCAACCTATAAATAACAACATTGCCAGTGAGTGGGGTGGGAAAGAGCTAAAATAGACTAGTCTCCCAAGGGGACAAAGCGCTCACAAGCTAACTGATGCCTGGAGGGAATAATATTTTACAGCGTACAGGTATATAATCCAATGCTCTTCGAGCAAAAAAGTTTCAGGGGTCAATTGGGGGTGGGGGGGTATCGTTGGTTAAAGTTTCCCCACAGTCGCTCTTAGAGTGATCCAGTAGCTACTTCTACCTGTCTATCCTGATTTAGGCATTTCAGGAAGTAGACTGTTGCCTGCGGAAACCGATGCGAAAGAAAGCAGATTTTTTAAATTCTCTCTTAGACACCTTTGACTGGAGGAAGGTCGTATTGCATTCCAGGTACCAACCCTGTTCACCCAACCATACCTCCACGCACGCACACACATTCTGGTGGCCACTGAGTACAAAGGAACCTTGTCCAAGTCAGGGCAGATGTTCCACCACCCCGGCTTACACCTGCTCGAAGCAGAGGGCAGAAGATCTGGTCTTTCCTTGGCAGGGGGGCGTTTGGCTGAGATGCTAAACACACTTGACCCGAGAGCAGGTATGCTTTCACTAAGGGGGCTCTCTTCGGTGCCAAGGCTGGTCTCTGGAAGGACGCTCTATTCACACAAAGCTGCCTTATACTGAATCAGACCCTTGGTCCATCAAAGACAGTACTGTCTACTCAAAACCAGCAGCGGCTCTCCAGGGTCTCAGGCAGGGGTCTTCCACATCACCTACCTGCCTAGTCCCTACTTGCCTAGATGCTGGGGATTGCAGATGCTCTACCACTGAGCCACAGCCCCTCCAATCAATGAGCTTTATTCCCATCAGTAATTGGGAATCTGGGCACCACACCACAGTTTGTATGTCAACCGTGCCCTTGGCCAGGACCATAAAAGGGCTCCAATATTGAAGACTGTGGTATCTGCAGAAAAGAAAAAAAGTCCAGTAGCATCTTCAAGACTAACACAATTTCTGGGCAGAAATTTTGTTAGTCTTTAAGGTGCCACTGGACTCTTGCTCTTTTCTACTGCTCTTGACAGACTAACACGGCGACCCATCGTATGATATCTATAACATTGAAAGCGAAGATGTCTTGTGGACTCATCTGATGCATGCACGGTAGATAGGGGTGATCTGTGAGTCTCCATTTATGTGTGTCTGTGTGAAGTGCCCTCAGGTCGCTTCCGACTCATGGCAACCCTATGAATCAATGTCCTCTAAAACGTCCTATTGTTAACAGCCTTGCTCAGGTCTTGCAAACTGAGGGCTGTGGCTTCCTTGATTGAGTCCATCCATCTCTTGTTGGGTCTTCCTCTTTTCCTGCTGCCTTCACCTTTTCCTAGCATGACTGTCATTTCCAATGACTCTTGTCTTCTCATAATATGACCAAAGTATGGCAGCCTCATTTTATTCATTTTAGCTTCTAGGGTCAGTTCAGGCTTGATTTTATCTATAATATACTGATTTGTTTGTTTGTTTTTTGGCAGTCCAGGGTATCCGAAACACTCTCCTCCAACACCAGTGACTCCTGTCTTCTCACAATGTGACTAAAGTACGATAGCCTCAGTTTAGTCATTTCAGCTTCAAGGGACAGTTCATGCTTGATTCAATCTACAACTCGCTTATTTGTGTGTGTGCTTTTTGGCGGTCCACGGTATCCATAGCGGTCCTCTTCTAACATTGCATTTCAAAGGAATCTACTTTCTTCCTATCAGCTTTCTTCATTGTCCAGCTTTCACGCCCATATACAGTTCATACATATACAGTAACAGGGAATACGATAGTATGAATTAACCTGATCTTGATATTGTCGAAGGCTTTCACGGTCAGAGTTCATTGGTTCTCGTAGGTTATCCGGGCTGTGTAACCGTGGTCTTGATATTTTCTTTCCTGACGTTTCGCCAGCAGCTGTGGCCGGCATCTTCAGAGGAGTAACACTGAAGGACAGTGTCTCTTCACTGTCCTTCAGTGTTACTCCTCTGAAGATGCCGGCCACAGCTGCTAGCGAAACGTCAGGAAAGAAAATACCAAGACCACGGTTACACAGCCCGGATAACCTACGAGAACCAACCTGATCTTGGTTGCCAATGACACAGCCTTACACTTCAGAATCTTTTCTAACTCCTTCCTGGCTGCCCTTCCCAGTCTCAGGCCATTTATGCATGGAAGGTTTTGCTATGGATTTGCCGCTCTCTGGATGCACATTTTCCCCATCCGAATGCTCCAAACTCTGCATGAGGGTCTTCTTGTTGAGTTTTGAGAATCTGGATGGGGGGAAATGTGCATTTAAAGAATGGCAAATCCTAAGGCAAAACCTCCCGTGCGTAAATGGCCCCCGTCTAACCCCCTCCTTTGCAACGATTCTCTCCAATGGGGCTGGATGCGGGTCGAAGCCCCCGAGACGCGCCAACCCAGAGCGCTCAGCCCTGCATCCCGAGCGACCCGGTCCTCCCTCGCAGGCGACGTCGAAGTTCCCGGTGACTTCGCGGCTCCCCTGCTCTCGCCGGCGCTCGTCCGCCCGGTTGCTGTCACTCCTCGGAGGTGCTGAAGTTCGGGTGGAAGTTTGCGCCTTTAGCAGGAGGCGCCAAGAGTACACTTTTATGCAGGGGAGGTTGTGCCTTGGATTTGCCGCTCTCTAGATGCCCATTTTCCCCACCCGAATTCTCAGAACTCTGCAGGGGGGGGGGCTTATTTTTGAGTGCTGTGAATTTGGATGGGGAAAAGGAGCATCTCTCTGTGTATGTTAAGTGCCGTCAAGTCGCTTCCGACTCATGGCGACCCTATGAATCAACGTCCTCCAAGTTGTCCTATCTTTGACAGCCTTGCTCAGCTCTTGCAAATTGAGGGCTGTGGCTTCCTTTATTGAGTCAGTCCATCTCTTGTTGGGTGCATCTAGAGAGCGGCAAATCCAAGGCAAAACCTCCCCTGCATGAATGGGTTCGTCAAATAAATAAATGGGGGAAAGCTGTCGGGTGTACTGTTATGATTACTATTATGTTTTGATGCCTGGGGATGTCCTCATTTTAATTCATACCCTGCTGAAGGGGATGAGTTTACTAAACTGTCCCTTGACTTAGGTGGCACGTTTTTTGCTCACTCCTGGTCTTTGTGGTCCCGTTGTCAGAATCCTTCTGCCTGGGGTTACACCTGCAGAGACTTGGAGACATGGAGGGGGGAGGCAAAGAGAACGGGCTAAGATGGACTTTGAGTCTCTTTTCAGTCCTTCTGATTGGTGCATTGCACTTTTCAAAATCCAGAAAACTCAAAAAATCCTGTCGGTGGCCCGTCTGCAAAGCACTTAGCACGGACGCAAACGGGATCCTTCCGGGAGGGAATGAGATTCTGCTTTCTCAGGAAAAGTAATCCGTGTCTTTCTGAGTCAGACGAGGAGGGCAAAGACGCGCCAAGGTAGCCAGGGTGGTGGAGTGGGTAAGAGCAGCTGAATCGAATCTGGAGAACCAGGTTCGATTCCCCACTCCTCCACACGAAGCCTGCTGGATGACCTTGGGCTAGTCACAGCTCTCTCCCAACTCGCTCAGCGCCACCTACCTCACAAGGGGTTGGGGGGGGGGAGGCGATTGTAAGCCGCTTTGAGACTCCTAAAAGGTAGAGGAAAAGCGAGGTATAAAAACCAATTCTTCTTTAGCTCTTGAGATACTTCTCTATCAGATTCCAATGTGACCCTTTGCAGCCTTACTTGAGAGTAAGCCGCACGGGACACACTGGGACGTGCCCTCGAATAAGCATGCAGAGGGTGAGGCGGGAGGGGGTTGTTTTTAGGAGGGCGATTTCTCCCGCATTTCCTGCCTTCCCCTAACTTTTATCTTTGTCCAGGTTTGACAGCCCGTGAGCCAGACGCCAAGCAAAACATTTCTTCCCGTAATTGTGTTGGAGCCAGCTATGATCAACGGCATCCAGCCTCGCCGCTGCTGGCTGGATGCCCGGAGTGAGGGGGTCTTGTAGGGCTTCTTAGAGCCCTTACAAACCCTCTGCGGTCTAAGCAATCCGAGCCGGCTGGAATCGAAGCTAATCGAAGTATCTTGAAAACTTCTGGGAGGGCTGAAATGCAACGCCTGCGGCTTAACTGCATCGTGGATCAGTCTATTGGGGGTGAAGGGAGGAGAAGCCATGAGAGATCAGTGCAGTTCATCTGAGTCTACTTTTAAAAAATCACAGCATTCATTTTATGTTTATCTGTGTTGCACCAAATCTATCCTCTCTAGTCTCCTTGCTGAGATAAAAATCTTAAGGACAGTCAGATGTGGGTCTCCTGAACGCATCTATTTTTTTTTGGCGGGGGGGGGACTGCCGGTGGGTAGCAAGTCAACCTGAAATCCCGTTTCTGCGGGCTACGATCCATCGCGTTTGTCTCCTCCCTTCCTTACCAGGAGTCTGAGCCGAGTGACTGCTCGGGCTCCCAGCCTAACGTGGAAACTGATGCTACCGATGCAACTCTACTTGCAAGTAATTTGCGGGGCGGTATGCATAGGAGGTTTTACCTTGGATTTGCCACTCTCTAGATGCACGTTTTCCCCATTCCAGTTTTCAGAACTCAAAAATGCAGAGTTTGGAGAATTCGGATAGGAACAACGTGCATCTAGAGAGCGGCAAACCCAAGGCAAAACCTCCCGTGCACAAAAGTTCGGGGCTTCGCAGCGATTTCTGAGCGCGTTTCCTGGAGCCCCACACGAATCGGTTCCCTCCGTGGCTATACGAAGGATTTTCAGATCGGGGAGTTCCTGGTCGCCCCCAAAGACCATTTGCGGGATCTCGGTGGGAGGAACCCCCGTCCTTCCTCGGTATTACCAGACAGCTGCCCCGGGGCTGGAAATTAACAACGGTCTAGTTGCTCAACACCCCCAGGCACCGACGTCGGTTATTAAAGCAGAAGGGAAAGGAATTCAGCCATGAAGGCACGTCTTGGATTCCCAGCCATTCAGGACGGTCTATATATATATATATATTTATATATATATACACACACAAAAAAAAAACCACGTAGAAATCGGTTCTCCAACCAATAAAGTTCAAAGGGACTCCGATCGGAGCTGATTTCTCCCGTTTATGCACGGGAGGTTGTGCCTTGGATTTGCTGCTCTCTAGACCCACATTTTCCCCATCCGAATTCTCAAAACTCTGCATGGGGGCTTACTGTAGAGTTTGGAGAATTTGGATGGGGAAAATGTGCATCTAGAGAGCGGCAAATCCAAGGCACAACCTCCCGTGCATAAACGGCCCCTGCCTAAACTTTTCTTTTGGAAGTGAGGCCATTGCTTCGCACGCCGTTGAAAGGGAAGCGGGCTGGAGAGTTTAGAAGCAGAGAGGGAAATGAACCCGGTGTCGGTCTCTTTGCAACGGTTGAGGCCACGGGCACGATCCAGCCAAAGCCAAGCACGTTTGAGCCTCAGCGATTCGCACAAGCATCGAGCAGGCGCTTACCTACCTCCCGGTCAAACCAAGGGGGCTGAAACGTGCTTCCTTTTTGACCGGGTCGTGCCTAAAAAGTTTCTTCCAAAAAACCTGAACAAATGTTGGTTGTTTGTTTGAAGAAGCGCACAGAAGGGGGGGGGGGATGCAAAACCAACCCCGAACGGAAGTCGTCTAGAAATGCACTCATTTCAGAGTGTCTCTTCAACCAGAAGAGTATTCAATTCGGTTTCTTGCAAGGCTTCCCCCCCCCCACACACACACACCCCACCCTCTCTCACACCCCATCGAACGTCCCGGAACACCTGCAAAGTTACCGATGAGGGAATGTCTTCAGTTTGGAGCAACACGGAAATGGCTCAGAAGATACACCAACGCTCCATCCGCTTCCCAAAGCAACCTCTGCGGCTAATTTCAGCAAACGCTTTTAGGATGGGCAGAAAAAACAACTCTTTCCCAGTTAGATTCGAGTCCACCTTAGAGACCGACAAGAGTTTCAGGGTAGACGCTTTCGAGAGCCAAAGCTCCCTTCCTCAGGCACCGCTTGTAGCCTGAAACTCTTCTCGGTCTCTAAGGTGCCTCTGGACTCGAATCCAGCTCTTCTACTGCAGACCAACACGACCACCCTCTGAAACTTTCTTTTCCAGTGATACTCTAAATAGAACAATTTTTTTTTTTTAATGGGAGGGTGGGAAATACAGCGGATATGTTTTTATTGTAGTTGACAGGTGTGGAACAGACACCATTTGAATCCTGAAAAGAGGGGGGAATGAGAGGAGGACCGTCCAGATGCCACCATAGCTCTTCAAAATTTTACTGGCGAGCTGGGGTTGGTGCCCTCTCTCCATCTCCTCCCCTCCCCCTCCGGTAGGTGAAGGGATTTGCTCAAGTAAAACTACATGTTAAAATCACCCTCGGAAAAAAATATATTCGTTTCCTATGCGAAGTTGCAACGTGAGAAGCTAAGAACTCCACTATTATTAGAGCTGCTTTGCATTGACCAAAACAATTTCATTATAAAAGGACCAAACTGAAATAACAAATAGCCTGCTACTTGAGGCTGCTGAATACATCTGTTGTAAGCTGTGTTTTGATGGTGGTATAGATTATCCATAACAACTGTTCTGATCCCACTAGATACTTCTGGTGAAATGATCCCACCCATACCTGTTAAATAAAGATGCACTGATTTCAATGGGATTTCCCAAGTAAATGGGCATAGGATTGAAGTTACAAAAGTTACTTTGATTGGTCACCCTGAGTCTTTTTCCTGAATTACTTTTCATAATTCTTCAGGTTAGAAAGAAAGAAAGAAAGAAAGAAAGAAAGAAAGAAAGAAAGAAAGAAAAGAAAGAAAGAAAAGAAAGAAAGAAAGAAAGAAAGAAAGAAAGAAAGAAAGAAAGAAAGAAAGAAAGAAAGAAAGAAAGAAAGAAAGAAAGATGTCCATAATCAATTAAGCATTTATTTCAGCATAGTAAAAATGTTTGATCTGAAATAAACAGCTTGTATAAAACCCAGAAGGAAAATAGAGTGTGTGGGTGTATCCGTTACGTGTATACATATATTGAACTTTCTTGATTTTTTTCCAGCTAGACTTAAATTGCTGCTAATAATAACAGCAATAATCAGAATAAGAATAAATTGCACATTTTAATACCTTAAACATTTCCATTAAAAATTTATTTTTATCCCAGCTTGATACTTTCCCCAATTGTACATGCCAGAGACAGCATTAAATTGAATTATAATTATTTATTTGCTGATGGAACTTGATTTTTCCCCCAGCAATAGTGGCCAAGTATGAAACAATGCAATGTTACATTTTTAAAATTTACCTTTAAAAGCCTTAGCATTTAAATCCCTATCCCAATATATGCTGTGGAATAATTTCATTTGCTGCAACATTTAGTACATAGGAAGTTGCTTTGTACAACACAATATACCTGATAGTTAACTTTGCGTAGAAGCTGGAATGATAAATGGATTTTTAAAATCCTAGATAAAGAGTAGAAGTCTCAAACACTAGTTTTATGTTTCAGAAATCCAAGTTTATTCATCTATTACCCAAACTGAGTTTGTTAGATGTATGTGTCTGGGACAGCTTCATTCACTTGGTGGGATGCTATTAAAAACACCTTACAGTACAGTCCTACACTATACTTGAGTATTGCTGGAGTGACCAGCTTTGTCAGAATACCATTCTTTGCTAAGAACTAGGTCAATCATCCTGCTGTAAAGTTATGCAATTAAAACAGGTGTCCTATCTAAATGCCCAGACAGGATTTATTGGACAGCTCCACATGCTTCATACCCCACCCCCATACACACACACAAGAGGACAGAATACTGATGATTTCAGAAACAATCACAGCACACCAGCTATTTTGACCACAATGTCTTTCTTATCTCTCCACAGGCAACCAGGAAGCCTTCTAACACTCATGTTGCCCACTCCATGTCAGGCAGACTACTTGTAAGGTCAGCAGCAGCAGCAGCCATAACCAGTGATACGCCAGCTAATGTTATACAGATTTTGCACCAATTTCATTCCAGCACTCTTTTGCCTTTTGCCTTTCATAAGGCAAAAGAGAGACAGGAATTTAACAGGTGCAGCTGTGTTCAGCATGAAGATGCATTGTTGAGGAAAAAGACACCCATATATATATGACCTACAAAAGGCACAAGAGGGGAAGACTGAGAAGAAAATCTTTGCCAGCTGTTTAACATATTTGCCAAGCTTTTATTTGGCGGTTTGGAGTGGTAGAGTCTGATCTGGAGAACCAGGTTTGATTCCCCACTCCTCCACATGAGCAGCAGAGGCTAATCTGGTGAACTGGATTTGTTCCCCTACTCCTACACACGAAGCCAGCTGGGTGACCTTGGGAGAGTCACACTCTCTCAGCCCCACATACCTCACAGGGTGTCTGTTGTGGGGTGGGGAAGGGAAGATGATTGTAAGCCTGTTTGATTCTCCCTTAAGTGGCAGAGAAAGTTGACATATAAAACCCAATTTTGCTTCTTCTTCTTGGTTTTTATATGCTGAAGAGTTGGTTTTTATATGCTGAAGAGTTGGTTTTTATATGCCAACTTTCTCTACCTTTTTAAAGAAGAATCAAACCATCTTACAATCACTTTCCCTTCCCTTCTCCACAACAGACACCCTGTGAGGTAGGTGGGGCTGAGAGAGCTCTAAGAGAGCTGTGACTAGCCCAAGGTCACCCAACTGGCTTCATGTGGAGGAGTGGGGAATTAAACCCCGTTCTCCAGATTAGAGTTCACCATTCCTAATCACTACACCATGCTGGCTCTCAGAGGGAAAAGGTTGACTAGATCATTTGTGACTCGAAGAAAGACTTTTCTGTCCACTTGCCCTCCCCTAGATCAGACTACCATTGTGCAAGTACAGTTGTACAACAGTTAAGGGTCCTGAGATGTTCTGGAGAAAAGTGGATGTATAAACAGTCAAATAAATGATAGAGCAGGCACACAGGAGAAAAAAGAAGTGCTGAAAGCCAAAATAGCTCCAGATTATTCCAGCAGCAAGTCTAGCCCCATGCAAGAAGGAAAAGCAATAGCTTTTTACTAGCAAATTTAGGTAGAAAATTGTTTTGTGCCCACAACCCTGATCAAGAGTAACCAACATTCCATCTCAAGTTGGTGTTGCCGAGTATGTGGCAGAGGAGAGAAGCAAGGTAGCATGAAAGACATGAGACATCCTGGCTCCATCTGACCACCACTTAGATTCTAGAACAGAAAAAAAAACCTTCATGAATTTATGGAGCTCATGTCATACCCCTTTTGGACACACACCTTAATGTGGCAAGGGGGTTTGTGGGTGTCATTGAAACTAGGAGCAATACCATAAGGTGTCTAGACTCTGCCAAGTGGCTAAACTAGCACAGTCACTCAGGGCAGAATGGTCACAGCTGAGACACCAGACCAAGATGTGTCCACCCCTTCAGGGATCAACGGCCACATCAGCAGAAGAGAACAGACAGTTCCAATGGTGATGGGAGCAGAGAAATCCTTGAAGGCTGGCTACTGGGCAGCAGCAGTAGTGGAAGGTGACACTGGCGGAGACAACGGCAGTGCCATTACAGCCAACCTTGGTTAATACTGCACAGAAGAAAGCAATGGTAAACCACTTCTGAGCAACCCTTACCTTGAGAACCCTATGATGAGACAATCCAAAATGAAAAAAAGATATAGTGCTGGAAGATGGTACCCCCAAGTTGGATGGCACTCAATCAGCTACTGGGGAAAAGCAGAGGACAAGTACGAGTAGCGCTGTTTTAAAGATGCGAATGGACTAAAGCTGAAAGGATGTTCAGTTGTTGATGCAAAAGGAAAGTCTAAAGCTGTTTGACACATATAATAGGAACATGGAACATGAGAAGCATGAATCAAGGTAAGCTTGAAATTATAAAACTAGAAATGGAATGTTTAAACATTTCAATCCTGGGATTGAGTGAACGAAAGTGGACTGGATTAGGAGATTTTCAGTAACAAAATTACAAAGTGTTTTACTCAGCGAATGACAAAAACAGAAGAAATGGAGTTGCTTTAATAGTGAGACGAGATGTAGCACAGGCAGTCAGGAATCAGGATAGACAAGAAGCAAAAGTAAAAGGTGACAGAAATAAAATCAAAGATCTGAATGAGCATTCCAGTGACTCACACATAGAGCCAAAGAGAACTATTATAATAACCAGTGTAAAGAAATAGAAGAGAACAACAAAACAGGAAGAACAAGAGATCTGTTTCACAAGATCCAAGAAGTCAAAGTGATATTTAAAGCACAGTTAGGCATGCTGAAAGATCAACATGGAAATACATTGCTTGTGCAGGATAAAATAAAGAAAAGATGGGAACAATAGACTGAAGAACTATACAGAAGAGATGAAAGGATGACAAATTCCTTCCAAGAGAAATCTTTTGAAGAAAAACCTACAGTAGTAAAAAGTGAAGTGAAAGATCCACTGAGAGAAACTGGGAGAAAGAATTCTCCAGGAGTAAATGGGATATCAATAGTGCTATTCCAACCCACAAAAATGGAGTCCACCAAAATCTTGAAAAGAATATGCCAACAAATATGGAAAACAGAACAATGCCCACAGACTGGGAATGGTCAATTTACATTCCAGTTCCCAAAAAAGGAGACATCAAAGATTGCAGCAATTATTGGACCATCACATTAATTTCTCACATGAGTAAAGTGAGGCTCAAAATCTTACAACAAAGACTGTTACCTTATATGGAATGAGAAATGCCTGATGTTCAAGCTGGATTCAGAAAAGGAAGGTGCACTAGAGATCATATTGCAAATTTACGTTAGTTCCTGGAACATATGAGAGAATTTCAGGAGGAAATCAGCTTGTGTTTCATAGATTACAGCAAACCTTTTGACTGTGCGGATCAGGAAAAGCTATGGCTGGTTTTAAAAGAAATGGGTGTCCCACAGAATCTTAGTGTTTGGATGCACAACCTGTACTCTGGACAAGAGGCTACTGTAAGGACAGACTATGGAGAAACATAATGGTTTTAAGTTGTCAAAGGTGTTAGACAAGGATGTATTTTATCTCCCTATCTCTTTAATATGTATGCAGAACATATCAGAAAAGAAAAACTGGAATAGATTTAGATGAAGGTGGAGTAAAAATTGGGAGGAGGAACATTAACAATTTGTGATATGTCAATGATACTACATTACTGTCAGAAAGCAGCAAAGAATTGAAAGGACTACTGCTGAAAGTTAAAGGAGAAAGTGCCAAACAGGACTACAGCTGAATATCAAGAAGATAAAGTAATGACTACTGGAGAATTACTCAGCTTTAAGGTGGACAATGAGGAAATTGTTATTGTTCAAGTCTTTCTATTCCTTGGTTTCATCATCAGCCAAAAGGGCAAGAAATCAGTAGGAGATTGAGACTGGGAAGGGCAGCCATGAAGGTGATAGAAAAGATTCTGAAGTGTAAGGATGTGCCACTGGCAACCAAGATCAAGTTAATTCATGCTATCATATTCCCTATTACTATGTATGGGTGTGAAAGCTGGACAATGAAGAAAGCTGACAGGAAAAAAGTAGATTCTTTGAAATGCAGTGTTGGAAGAGAGTATTACAGATAAAAAAAACAAATAAGTGGGTTGTAGATCAAATCAAGCATGAACTGTACATAGAAGCTAAAATTACTAAAGTGAGGCTATTGTACTTTGGTTACATTATGAGAAGACTGGAAAAGACAATAATGCTAGGAAAAGTTGAGGGCAGCAGAAAAAAGAGAAAGACCTAACAAGAGATGGATTGACTCTATGAAGGAAGCCACAGTTCTAAGTTTACAAAATGTGAGCAAGGCTGTCAAAAATAGGATGTTTTGGAGGACATTGATTCATGGGGTCGCCATGAATCCGAAGTGACTTGATGGCACACAAACGTCATACTCATTTAAAGATCTGGGCTTGCACCCAGCCTGTGTCAATTTATTTGCTTTCAGTAGGAGTTTCAGTCTCACTCTACACAGGATTGTAGCCATTATCTGTGACACTCCATTGATTCATGACCCTCGGTAGTGCAGAACATAAAGTGGGTATCTTGTGCACTTCTTCATAAGACTCATACATTAAGGTGCAAAAAGGGCAGCCAAAATAATTAGAGGGTTGGAGCACCATTCCTATAAGGAACAGCTAAGGAGTTGGGACTTTTCAGTGTGGAGAAAAAGTCATGAGGGAGCGATATGATAGCGGCCTATAAATGTATGCATCATGTGGAGAAATAGGATAGTGGGAATGTTTGGCCTTCCTCTACAAGAATTTGTGGGCACCCAGTGAAGCTGAGGGGTAGTAAACTCATGTTAGACACACACAAAAAGACACAATGCATAATTAACGTGTTAAATTCACTGCCACAGGATATTGTTGTGATCAGTATCTTGGGTTGCTGTAAATGGGAATTGGACAAGTTCATTAGAGTTAGGTCATTTGGTGGCTGTTAGCAATAACAACTAAGTAGAGCTTTCAGTGAATTAACCTTCTGAATACTACTTGGGGAGGACAATAACAAGGAGAGATCATGGTCTCCATGGGTGTTGGTAGGTTTTCTGGGCACATCTGACATGCTGCTGCTTGAAACAGGACGATGGACTGGATAGATCAGGAGAGCTGCTCTTATATAAGGTTTTCCTAGTGTTGAGCTCAGTTGAGGCTTTTTAGTAAATGCTTTCCATTCCTGAGATGTATGAAAAAATATTTCAGAAAATGTGTTTTGGAATGTACTGAACTGCACAAATGGCAAGCATTTTCTGAAAAAGCTTCACTCTCAAGTTTTGGAAGACAAGTTATACCCACAGAACAATAATGAAGCAGTAAAAACATTGCTGGAAAAGTGCACTAAATATAACCTGGTTACTTAATGCTGCCTTTCTCACTGGTTATGAACAGTTTTCAGATGTTACTATTGAATACACTGGGAGCTTACCAACTTGGTGCATCAGCATGTACTACGCATGATCATGGCCATACACATATTCACCATGGTGTATGAAAAGGGGCACATATTTACTATGTCTGTACAACCTCAGTACACATCAACTTAAATCCTGAAAAACCCATTGATCATTTCATGTCTACTAGGGCTGTATATGTATGGAAAATATGCAGATGCCCCCCTGTTCACAAAATGTATTGGGAGGATCTGTGCATGCCTGACAGGCTCCCAGTATGTGTGACTGTAATGTCTGAAAATCTCTTCCTGATTTTGGCCAGACCCCTGTACATGTCACCAAGTGTTTAAAAAAAAAGAGTTTAATTTGCAGTATGTTGTATACATTTTAATCATTTTCCCCTGCCAATGAAAGTGTGTGTGTGTAAAGTGCCGTCAAGTCGCAGCCGACTTATGGCGACCCCTTTTGGGGTTTTCATGGCAAGAGACTAACAGAGGTGGTTTGCCAGTGCCTTCCTCTGCACAGCAACCCTGGTATTCCCATCCAAATACTAACCAGGGCTGACCCTGCTTAACTTCTGACGAGATCAGGCTAGCCTGAGCCACCCAGGTCAGGATGCAAGTACTTATTCATTAATTCATTCCTTCATTCTAAACAGTCATGAACAATTACCTCTTGCTAGCATATTTTGCCAATAATGTTGGGTCCAATGCATATGTTTCCCAAAAAGCATTTTTGCCACTTGTGTCAGATATGGAATATACTATATAGGTTTCATATCTAATAAAGGTAAAGGTAGTCCCCTGTGCAAGCACCGGGTCATTACTGACCCAGGGGTGATATCACATCCCAGCATTTCCTAGGCAGACTATGTTTACAGGGTGGTTTGCCCCAGTCATCTTCCCTTTACCCCCAGCAAGCTGGGTGCTCATTTTACCAATCTCGGAAGGATGGAAGGCTGAGTCCACCTTGAGCCGGCTACCTGAAACCGACTTCCGTTGTGATCGAACTCAGGTAGTAAGCAGAGCTTTTGACTGCAGTGCTGCAGCTTACAACTCTGTGCCACGGGGCTCAGTTTCATATCTACTACTGGCTGCTAATAGATTATGCTTTATTGAATGCTTATGTGTCTGCAGGACCAAGAACTTGCCATTGCAATCGTCCCTGAAACTTTCTGTGTATTCAGCAACTCTAGCATGAAATTTCCTAAGGCATGTTTTAAGATAGATAATGTTTGTAAGTGCATATGGGACATGTGTGTGTGGGAGAGAGATGTAACATCTAGTCTGAGGATGAAGCCCCCCCACAAAGCCCTGAAACGGATTGGGCCATCCTGATACATATGATACGTGCTTGAACATCTCCATGCAGTCAGCCTCTTCCTTCTCCCCTCCCTAACTGGTGTTGAAAGGTAAGGAAGAGACGAAGCCAATGAACCTGGCAGAAACCAGCAAAGATGTCAACAAGGTGCCGAGCAAGAACTGGGCCCACCCACATTTTGGAAAGTAAGTGGGAAAGTTAGAAAGGAGGTGAAGAAGGAACAGAGAAGTGTCAGAGACACTGAAACATGATCAGCCTTACCAAGAATAGGGCCAGAGACAGGCTGGGCTAAATTCTACTTACCATCCTCAATGGAACTCTCCTGCTTGGGCAGTGCTTGTATGCAACTACCAAGTTTGGCCAGCCTTGGGTGAATTAGAAGTATGAATGAGAATACTTTAGGATGCATAAATGTTTTCAATAAAGCTATGTTTCATTTAAAGGATCCTTGCTTGGGACTCTCTGACTGTTTACTGCTGGATATGAACCCTGCAGGCCCAGAGCCCTGCCTTAGTAGTCCTTGGGCTGAAGTCAAACATGCCACAAGTGCAATTTTATACCTAACACTTAAGAACATAAGAACATAAGACAGGCCTTGCTGGATCAGACCAAAGCCCATCAAGTCCAGCAGTCTGTTCACACAGTGGCCAGCCAGGTGCCTCCAGGAAGCCCACTTGGAGCAGCAAAACATGGAGGCAGTTCGCATCTTTACATTGGCAGTTAGAGGGCAGGGAAGAATGGTTTAGGACCTTCCCATGTCATCTCCCTCTTCTACCTGATTTGATGCCATACAGCTATATGGAAGGGATACCAATACCACTTGGATAACTAGTGGTTTGTTTGCTGGTTTGTTTTTTCCGTCAAGTCACAGCTGACTTATGGCAACCCCATAGGGTTTTCAAGGCAAGAGACATTCAGAGGTGGTTTGCCATTGCCTGCCTCTGTGTCATGCCCCTGGTATTCCTTGGAGATCTCCCATCCAAATATTAGCCTGGGTCAAGGTTGAGAGTGTGTGACTGGTCCAAGGCACCCATCAAGTTTCCATGGCAGAGTGGGGATTTGAACCTGGGTTTCCCAGATCCTAGTCCAACACAGAGTCCCATGGCGCAGAGTGTTAAACTGCAGTACTGCAGTCAAAAGCTCTGCTCACGACCTGAGTTCGATCCCGACAGAAGTCGGTTTCAGGTAGCCGGCTCAAGGTTGACTCAGCCTTCCATCCTTCCGAGGTCGGTGAAATGAGTACCCAGCTTGCTGGGGGTAAAGGGAAGATGACTGGGGAAGGCACTGGCAAACCACCCCGCAAACAAAGTCTGCCTTGGAAACGTCGAGATGTGACGTCACCCCATGGGTCAGGAATGACCCGGTGCTTGCACAGGGGACCTTTACCTACCTACCTAGTCCAACACCTTAGCCACAACACCATGCTGGGTCTCTAGTAGTCAGTTTAAAGTGACATAATCCTGTAATGAAACAGATCAGTCTGACGGGTGCCAGATTTAGCTGTTAATCCATATTCAGCTTTTCTCAATTAAGTAATACTTTTGTCTAAAAGAAAATTAGCAATCACCTCTGTTTTACATTTATATGTCGATTTTATCTTTGTAAGTTCACTTAAAGTAAATGGAATAGCAGCAGCTGGCAATAAATATTGCCCATGGTGTACAAATGTTGGTGGACAAAAGTTAAGACTGGGTAAGAACAGAATAAATACAGAAAAAAAGCAAATGTCTGACACCAACTTTGACATGAAGTGCAAACGAGAAGATGGAAGTGATGTGTGTGTCCCCGTGTGAATTGGAAGTATAAACAATCTTAAGAACACATTTCAGGCAGTAAACCATATTGAAGTTTAAGATTTGGAGTAAATCTGTTTAGGACTGCTGTCTAAATAATTTAATGTGATGGTTGGAGCAGGGAGAGAAAACAATAGCACTAGTCAAAAAGTGTAAAAATATATTTTAGTCAAAAAATATTGATATATCTCTATATTCTTCCCACTGTGGGAAAACTACCATTAGGACAACAATTAATACCTTCCTGTTGTTTCTATTACTTCAAGACCACATAATCTGGCAAAACTGTTCAATGTAGGAACTCCATATTCAAAATGAACATTGTCCTGCAGTCATTTAATTAAAAAAAAACATGATATATTGGTGATGGCACCATTATTAGGCAATTCATAGACATTTTAATCAGGAAAATGTTAATCTGTACCTATAATTATTTTCAGCCTGCCATCAGCATATAACATTAAAGCATTTGCCAAGTTATGACACAGATTTTGTGTTTTTTGAAAGCACAGAATGCAGATTTGTAGAGAAATCTCATTAGGACAAAAATTATCAATAACATTTTTTCTTTTTCTTTTTAAGCCCCATTCAGTTTTCCAGGTCCTACATTCATGGTGTGTGAAAATCATGTGGATAACTACAGGAGGGAATATTCCCTCATTCTTCTGAGGTAAAGGGCTGCTTCATGTGAAATTCTCAACTTTGAGTCAAACCCCCAAGCCTCAAATTCTGAGCCTGCAGCATTTCTCTCACACTGTAGCTTTAGAACTGAAAAAAGGATCACTTTCCTTCCCAGTAGTTTTTAGTAGCACATTCCAGTTTTTTTATATGCTCTTTAAAAAGAGTTGAGTGAACCTACTCACCATTTCACTTTGGTGTCCAGGAACAGCTTAGAAAGATGTAGCCCCATAGCCAAACTATGGTAGGGAGGAAATTTCCAATTCCAAATGTGTAGTTTTACTTGTGACTCATACCAGTCAGAGAGATCCTTCACGTTTTTTACATTGTCTTTTAAAAGCTGGTTGGCAGGGAGAGGGGGAGGAATGGATGCTGTCTTTGCTAATAATAAAAAATGAAAGGCTGGATGGTGGGAGAACGGAGGAACAAATCCTATACTACTTGATTTAAAAGCTAGTGCTGAAAGGAAGAAAAATGAACAAATCAATACAGCTATTGATGAAATGAGTTGGCACTGGGAGGACAATATTGCTGAATTGCACATGGTATTAATTATTACACTACTGATTTCAGTCAATCCATCAAGCTCATATGCATAAAGGTTCTCTCTTCTGCCCTAACATGAGCAAGAATAAGAATACTATACAGGTAAATTTGGATGTGAGAGGGTCGATCGGTTGGAGGGCATTTTATCTTTTTTCTGCCTGGTAGCAATGGAAATTGAGGGCAGGGATGGTACATATTTGCCATTAATAAATAGCTTTTATGAGCCATTGTAGCTTCTTCTCAACAGGGAGGGCGAGCAGGACAGGCAGTTCAAGCACCCGGATGGTGATCACCATCCAAGCTGCCAAGTAGCGGGGGCGGGGAAGTCCTGTCCCTTTAACAGCAATTTAATATGCAGAAATGGACAGTTAAGGCTTTTCATGGCATGGCGCTAAATATCACCTAATGGTAGCTGCAGACCTACTTGATATTAAAGGGACTCCTAAAGGGAGCAGCTGAAAAGCTGGCATCTCAGTTGTCATTCTGAAAATGCTTGAGTTGAGAAACATACTGACCCCGTCCCACTGCACCCAGATCGGGGCTGGTTTCTTGGAGGAGAACCACAGCTGGGCATCTCTATTGTCTTTGTATCCCACCCTTCCTCCAAGTAGCTCAGAGTGGCTTACATGGGTACCCCTTCAGCATTTCATCCTCAGAACAACCCTGTGAAGAAGGTTAAGATGACAGACACTGATGCTCTTGAAGTCATCGGGTAAGCTTTAGAACAGAACAGACCTTTGAACTGAGGTTCCCTTGGTTCAGCGCATTAACCACTATACCACACTTGCTTTCCCAGTCTGTCATGAAGCTGGGAAAAGGGGACCATTGTCAAGAGTGTGTTCAAGAGTGTACTGCTACTGAAGCCTCCCCTGGGCATGTCACAATATAGCTCTCTCATGCTTGAGAGTGAGTTCGCTACTGCACATTTCCAGTAAGCTTCTTGAATATTTTCTTGTTGCACAACAGTCAACAGAGGTTCCAAACTAAAAGCATTTAACAGAATGCAGAGTCACCAAATTTGCAGCATAGCTGCAAGGGACTCTCCTTAGTCAGTTACCAATGTTTGGTGAACTTTGGGACAGGGGGTCCAATTTTATGGGCCCACAAAGGGGTCACCCCATTCTCCAGGCATTTGTGAGCTGAGCTGTCCATCGGTTTTCAGGTTCAGAAGTTCAGCGTTGCCGAGGACTGGCAGAAAGAGCCGATTGGCATGCAGGTGCCTCAAAGTCTGGGAGCTCCCTTCGTATCTGGGGCGCATAACATGATGGCCATGCAAATTAGCTTCAAAACTGAGGAAAATGGTTTAAATGCAAGTAAAATAAGGCACAGAAAACATTTCTTATGGTGGCAAATTACATCCTGTGAACAGTCATTTATCATAGTAATCAAAAATTTGATTTCAAGAGATGATCATGGTGTGGGGAAATGAAGCCTCTACTCGGGGCGAACTTCAGTTTGAGATTTCAGTTTGAAATCCTTTAAAATGTGCCAGGTTATTTTAAAAGTGTAAACCTTGTCTGTAGTAATTGCTTTGGAAAGATTTAAACCAAAAGCAAAGTATTTTTGGATTCAAAATCTCTTCCTCCTATACAGCAAGTAACCAATTAGTATTGCCTTTTCCTTGGGGTTTTCAACAACCAAGGAAACTTTAATCGAATAGACACACAAGACTCATCTGTACAGCTGTATTCAGCACATATAATTGCTGGATCTTTTAAAAAGAGAAGAACCTCACTTCACTGTTAGATATGCCCTTTGTAAAGCTTTATATTACAGGTCTAACGTAGCAGATCGTACACTGTGTAATCTACTTGGGTCTCAGTGAGAAAGTTAGACTATAATAAATATTCAAAATTTCTGATGAAGAGATAAGTCTTGGTGAAGTCACAAACTTTTCAGTTACCTACCTCACAGGGTTGTTGTGAGATTATACTTGTGAAAAGGAACTCTGTTGGCTAGAATAGGAAAGCCCACTTAGACTTGCTTGCAGGATTTTGGGTAAAAGTTTTTCCATCCATTTTTTGCTCCTGAGGAAAAGCACCAGCTCAAAACATACCAGGTACCCAGTTCCCAAATGGATAGTTGACAATACCTGGAAATTTATTTCTGTGATTTCTTGCCCCTGCAGGGGCAGCTGTGGGTTCCCCCCCCCCTTTGGTCATGTATACACAACAGCCTAGTATCTGCTTCAGTGCTACTCAAGTCAGTAACAAAATGGAGCACTTTGCAGAACGTGTAGCTCTTCAATAATTTTAAAGCACTCTAAAACACGTCTTGCTCCAAACCACAGTCTTTATATATACCACCACAAATGTGTACAAAAAGCACATCATCAAAAATGATGGTAATCAGCTCCCTCCATTTCAGACATGAAATTGTTCTGTATTCCCTCACACACCAACACATACCTGGCTGTTGTTCAAAGAGCAAAAAGTGCCATTCAGAATCAAGTGAGCACCCCTCCATATTTATACCATATCCGAAAGTTCTCAAAAGTTACTGAATTCCCAGTTTCTGATCTTAATTTTTTTCTATGAGTGGCTAAACAAGTGTAAGGATTTCCATCATATGAGCTATACAAAATACAATATTAGGTTTGTGCTGGCCAATGGCCATAACAATAAATGTAATGTAATGTACAATATTAGGTTGAAGTAAGGCCTTAGCCATGCTCTTACAGACCTGCTACAATGCTACATAATACCACAAATGTGGAATAAATATGATACTGTAGGGCTAAAGATGTTCATCACTGACATCTGTATAAATGACTTGCATAGTCTAGCACCCTCACTTCTATACTCTGCAGAGAACGTAAATGAGAGCAGGTTTAAACATTAAGGAGAAACAGGGAAAGCAAAAGCACTAGTCCAGGGGTGGTCTTAGCCATTGGGCAAGAGGGGCAGCTACCTTGGACCTAGGGTTGCCAGCTCCGGGTTGGGAAATACCCTGAGATTTTGGGGGCGGAGCCTGAGGAGGGTGGGGCTTGGGGAGGTTTGGGGAGGGGAGGGACTTCAATGCCATAAAGTCCAATTGCCAAATGGCCATTTTCTCCAGGGGAACTGATCTCTATTGGCTGGTGATCAGTTGTAATAGCGGGAGATCTCCAGCTACTACCTGGAGGTTGGCAACCCTATTTGGGTCCCATGCTGCTGCCCTGGGTCCCGACTGCTCAGACACACCCTGAAAGGAAGGAGAGAGAAAAAAGAAGAAGAGGCTCTTGCTGCTGCTTGTACCTGCCCCATCTGGCTTCTGGAGGCAGCAGTGGCTCCCCCCACCTCACACACGGTGAGGGCCACCCACAGCTTGGTTCCTGAAGGGGGGCAGTGATTCTGAGGCCCATCCTGGACTTCTGCCCAGGGCCCCAGAATCACTAAGACTGCCCCTGCACGTCACCCATGCGTCTGCTGTTCCCAAATACTATAATGTTCAAGGGATGTGGACTGGCCCGATCTCGTTGGGTCTCGGAAGCTAAGCTGGGGCGGTACTTGTAAGGGAGGCCGCCAAGGAAGACTCTGCAGAGGAAGGCACTGGCAAGCCACCTCTGCTTAATCACTTGCCTTGAAAACCCCTTGTTGGGGTTGCTGTAAGTCAACTGTAACTTGATGGCACTTTATGCATGCATGATGTGCAAAGTGAGAATATAGACATCACAGGTTTGTGTGCTGATACCCTTCACACCACCTCAGTAAAGGAGAATGCTGGGTTTAGCCTAGCCTTAGACTAGGGGGTGGGATTTACAACTCTAAACTGATTATCCACATAATTCTTCTCAAGTCCAGTGCTCTTGAGGATCAACTCGGGGGACAAAGTTCTTCCCAGCATCACCCACAGCAAAGCCACCCACGACTCCCTGAATTTCTTTCTTGCTTTTTCTAGTCCAAAACATTAACCACCCAGGTCTTGTCCTCTCTTCCTTCCATCCTTCCTCTTTCTTCTATGTGTGTGGGAGGAAGGCTGCCCAACAGCCGCCCAAGCTCATTTCCTCATTAAAAGCCCAACACTGGGTGGTGGGGTGGTGTTATTTGACAGGTCCAGGAAAGCTCTTCAGAGCTCATTAATCTCATAATTAGAGAGAGGCATAAGTCCTATTTGACAGGGTCCAGGCAAAGCAGGGAACACACCATTCTAGTCGACCCACCGTGTTGAGAGATGTGCATTAAACAGTGCAATCCAGCAGAGATACACACTGCCAAGTCCATTGAAGTCAATGGCCGAGGCACCAAAAGGTAAACTAAAAATCTACCATTCTTGAAGATTGTCGTAACTAATCTGAATTGAAAAGTTAACAACAGTTGAGTAGTACTTGAATCTGGCCCTTATTTCAACATCTGGTGTAGAATTCAAGGAGTTCAGAAACGGGGGAGGGGGAGAGAGTAAAGAAAAAGCGGATTCAGTAGATACAAAACTGGGAGTGATATTTATCACTAAAAGCTTGTCATCAGAGGGGATCATCCTCTGCCTTTCAAAAATGGTGTTTTACATCAATCCCATTGTTGGCTCACGGGCTCAGGAAGGGCTTTGATCTGATTCTATATAAACAATAGCTCCTATTTGCTTTGCTTTCTGTTATGCAGCACCTGCTAGGTCACAGAGCAAATGTATATACTGCATATACTGGAATGCCGACAGGCAGCACAGTAGATCTTCTAGGAAGGGAATAAGGAAAATGCTGCATTTGCCTATGACCCTAATACTGGATAGCACTACTTCCAGCCAGACAGGGAAACATTTCGCTTGAAGACAAGGTGAGAAGGAGAGGCTGGCAAATGCTATACTCCCCCTCCTTAGTAATAGATGGGTCTACTTTTCCATTTTATTTAAAACATTTCTATCCTGCCTTGTCAATAGGGTTGCCAACCTCCAGATGTATTTCACTCTAAAATATTTATGAGCCTATATGCATCTTTATAGAACATATGTTCTGAAGGATTAAAATCTCCCGTTGTGGGATTGCCAATAACGAAAAAGTGATTGTGAAATAGGACACCATACCGGAAACCTATTTTGGCTTTCACCACTCGACTTGAAAAAACCTTCGGGTCCAACGGACTTTTGATGCATATCCAGATGGATTATAGCCTTGCAATTTTGCATAAATGTGTACACATGTATTGATTGTTTATACTTCTTGTTCATGCTTCATGTTTCATGCTTTGTGCTCACATTATACTCACCTGCATTGTACAGCATAATTGTTGTGTGTTCCTTTTGCCAGAAGTGCCTGTTATTTTAATAATACACAACCTCCAGGTGGTGGCTGGAGACCTCCCGCTATTACAACTGACCTCCAGGTGACAGAGATTAGTTCACCTGGAGAAAATGGCCACTTTGGCAATTGAACTCTATGTCATTGAAGTCCCTCCCATCTCCAAACCCTGCCCTCCTCAGGCTCTACCCCACCCCAAAATCTCCAGGTATTCCCCAACCCAGAGCTGGCAACCCTTATCTTTTAGGATTCAATGCAGCAAATAAGAATGCCTGTCAATCGGTAATACACAAACACACAGGGCTAAGCTAGATAAATTGGGGAAAATCAATGATGAGAATGGGAGATTTCCTCCATGTCGGCAGATGAACCTCAAGGGTGAGAGAGTGGTATAGGGCTGTTGAAAAAAAAATTCGGGCCAGTTCGGATTCGGCCGAACCGGCCCGACTTGGGTCTGGTTCGGCCGAATTCCGAACCCCCCCTGTTCTAGAATGCTGAATTCGGCAGGAAATTCGGCATTCCCGAACAAATTCAATTTAAAGAGGCCCCCACCCGGTTTTCCAGGAAACCAGGCAGGGGGTCTTTAAACTGCTCTGCGCTGCCTGCCCAGGCAGCGGAGCAGTTTAAACCCCCCACCTCCCAGCTTCCCGGGAGTCCCGGGAAGCCGGGGGGGTTAAAGTGCTCCGCACTGCCTGGGCAGGCAGTGGGGAGCAGTTTAAACCCCCACCACCCGCTTTCCCGGGACTCCCGGGAAGGGGGGCGGTGGATCTTTAAAGTGCTCCACGCTGCCTGCCCAGGAGTCCCAGGAAAGCGGGCGGTGGGGGTTTAAACTGCTCCGTGCTGCCTGCCCAGGAAACTGGGCGGCAGTCTTTAAAGGCAGGAAAAGGCAGGTTCGGGGAACACCGAATCTGCCGAATTTATCCGGCGATTGCCAGAACTCACCTAATTCGGCAAGTCCTTTCCCCGCCTTTTTTGAGTTTGGTTCCATCCGAACTGAAACCCCCCGAATCGGGGGAAATTCGGCTGTTTGTTTGGTTTGGACGAACTGAATCGACAGCCCTAGAGTGGTACCACCACTGAGAATGCCATAGCTACCTGCCTCACCTCAGTAGGTGAGGCCTTCTCAAGAAGGTAGCACTGGATCATGCAGAAAGAGATGGTTCTTTGGGGCATGTAGGGGCTAGTGTAGTGTGGTGACTGGAGTGCTGGGTTGAATGCTGGGAGACCTGGGTTCACATCCAGTGGCATTGCAAGTATTGATGGGAAACTGAGTTTTCCCACAATTCTTTGGCAAGGAAGCGGCCATTACAGCCTGTGAAAAGTAAGTCTTTTAAAAATTCTCCTGAGGGGGCATTTTTTTGAGGTAGAGTCACCAAATTTGCAGTGTAGCTTCAAGGGACTCTCCTTGCATGAACCTCAAAGTTTGGTAAAGTTTGGGACAGGGTGCCCAATTTTATGGGGTCTGGGAGGGGTTGCCCCCTCCTCCATAGAGAAGTATGGTAAAGTTTACAATGCTTCTCTATGAAGGAAGGGGCGACACTTCTGGACCACATAAAATCGGACCCCCTGACCCAACCTTCACCAAACTTTGGGGTTCATGCAAGGAGAGTCCCTTGAAGCTACTCTGAAAATTTGGGAACTCTACCCCCAAAACACCTCCCCCAGCGCTCATTAAAAATTCCCACCGGGAAAAGCCTTGGGAGAGCCGAAGCCGAAAAAAGCCGACTACTTATTCAGCTGATTCAGCAGTTGGCTATCCGGCTTCGTCTTTATTCCCAGGTTTTGGTACTGGGTAAAACTGAAACTCAAATATTGCGGAAGCGGCTAATTTGGGTTTATTTTGGGTTTGGGTTTATCGATACACACAACTCTAATCAGATATAGGTGTCAAAAACTGTTGCTCAGCCCTGAAACAAATGGCTAATTCCATAAGGAGATAAGTGCAGGGAGCAAAAAAAGTGTGACCAATAACTAGGGAACACCCTTAAGTAGATTTCTGTTCTCAGCCCTCTCATTGGCTGCACTGCACAAGGCAGACCCTCCTTCCCCCCCCCCCCCACATGCCTGCTGCCTCCAATTCTCTGAGGGGGATAGGTGCGAGACCACCCTTGCCACAGAGATGGGCTGTGCACGGTCAAGGATCCGCATAGCCACAGGAATGTGTTTACACAAATAAAAAGCAATTTGAAGGGCCAAATTACATAGTTCTGCCTAACCTGTGCTTTCTGTCTATTCCCATGGTATTTAAACCTGGGGGGCGGGGAACCCACACATCATTCACTGAAGAGCTCTGTCAAATTGCTTCTTTTGACCTATGGAGCTGTGACCAAGACTGGGTCTCTCTTCCTGTGATACAAAAAAAAAAAAAAAAGATAAAGGTAGTCCCCAGTGCAAGCACTGGGTCATTACTGACTAGGGTTGCCAACTTCCAGGTACTAGCTAGAGATCTCCCACTATTACAACTGATCTCCAGCTGATAGAGATCAGTTCACCTGGAGAAAATGGCTGCTTTGGCAATTGGACTCGCTGGCATAGAAGAAGTCCCTTCCCTCCCCAAACCCCGCCTTCCTCAGGCTCTGCCCCAAAAACCTCCCACCAGTGGCAAAGAAGGACCTGGAAACCCTTTTACTGACCCATTGGGTGACATCACATCCCTACGTTTATTAGGCAGACTATGTTTAGGGGTGGTTTGCCATTGCCTTCCCCAGCCGTCTACACTTTACTCCCAGAAAGCAGAGTGCTCATTTTACCAGCCTTGGAAAGATGGAAGGCTGAGTCCACCTTGAGTCAGCTACCTGAACCCGACTTCTGTTAGGATGAAACTCAGGTCGTGAGCAGAGCTTTGACTGCAGTCCTGCAGCTTACCACCCTGCACAACTTCAGTACAATTTCATGCTCCGTGGAATTTCTGCTTCAGAGGTGCACCAGAATACCAAGGGAGGTTCCAAGCAGAACAACTGAACTGGAAGCCAAGAACTGTGTGAATGTCTCCACCTTCCCAAAGCACACACTTTCCCTCTTAGCTAGTGCAAATAAGCAGATAAATTAGGTCAGCGCAACTGAACAAGGTGAGCCAGCTGCAAACTAAATGGGCAAGGCAGCACTGACTAAGATAGCTTGGAGGGCGTAAGCACAAGAGTTCAAATCTCTGGGGAACAGCTTCATGCAGCACGAATCAATTTTTAAATGTGCTTACGGTACCTTCTCCCTCCTTTTTTTGTAATAGAGTCGAGACTACGTCAAAAGACAGGCTCAACCTGTCACTTAAATTGCAAACCCTTCAATTAAAGCTTTGCCTTTCCTGGTTATTAAGGCTAATACAAACTTTTCCTTTCTCCCTCCCCATTGCAGTGGTTCTGCCTCTGCATCCATGCCTTCAACGTGCTTGCTTGCTTATTTATGTAATACTTTTCAGAATCCCCAACTGCTTGGCAACTGAAGAAAAATCCTGGATATCCAACCAAGAGTTGATATCAAGGTTACAGGGCACACATTGCAGAGGCAGCTTTTGGAAGTGGTGGAACATCCAACTCCCTAAGAAAGATTCCCAGAGTTATCACCACTGGATAATAGAATATAGAGTTGGAAGGGGCCATACAGACCATCTAGTCCAATCCCCTGCTTAATTCGGGATCAGCCTAGAGCATCCCTGACAGGTTCTTGTCCAGCCTCTGCTTAAAGACTGCCAGTGAGGGGGAGCACACCACCTCCCTAGGCAGCTGATTCCACTGTCGAACAACTCTTAGTGTAAAAATGTTTTTTCCTAATATCCAGCCTGTACCTTTCTGCCCGCAAATTAAACCCATTATTGTGAGTCCTATCCTCTGCTGCCAACAGGAACAGCTCCCTGCTCTCCTCTAAGTGACAGCCCTTCAAATACTTAAAATGAGCAATCATGTCCCCCCTCAACCTCCTCTTCTCCAGACTAAAATATCCAGCCAAGAGTTGATATCAAGGTTACAGGGGATACTACACCTGTTCCTTAACAGATGAAGGGCAACACTTCATTCTGCTGGTATATAATCTTTCACCCCATATTCTTAACATAGGACTTTGCAGTGGGTGTGGGAAGAGGCAGGAACATGAACTTAGATGCCAGCACAATATTCCTTCTTAATACCTCAGAGAACAATGGGGAAACCCTACACTCTACAGCCTTGTATCTGAAAGGGTGCCACAGCTTTTAAGGGAAAGGGAAAGCGTTAACAGTCATCATTCTGAAGGGATTAGTTTGTCGAAGCAAAATTAAACTGAAGTCTGCTGGTACCTTAAAGACTATCAAAAATGTATTCCAGCATACAAGCGATATAAACTATGAGAAGTTTTATGAAAAGTGGAAATTATTTTATAAATATGTTGAGGTTTAATACTAACAAAAATAGAATAAGAAAGTAGAGACCGATCAATGGTAATGATATCTAAATTATATCCAAATTATTTTCTATGTCTAGATAATAACTGAATGAATGTAGAGATATAAACACAGATAAATAAGTTTGATGACAGAGATATAGTGGAGATATTTGACGTTTAATAATTTTATAAGGTGATCATTTTTAGATTATATATTAGCTCAAATATTTTTTTCTATTCAATAACTACAACAAATATTTGATTATAATGCAGAAAAGCAGGGAAATGTAGTCTGACTGACCTATATTTGTATGTTGGATATTCTTATTTTTACCCTTATCCCTCTTTCCTTCTGTACTTTTCTTTATAAAACAAAAAAAATATTTTTTTAAAATGTATTCCAGCATAAGCATAAGCTTTTTGTGTGTCAACTCACTTCATCTGATGCATGAAATGTATATCGATAGCAGCTATTTACACATAAGCACTCCCACCCCAGCACAATATTCAGCATAGATTCGTGATAGGCATGTGTCCAGCACCCCACCTCCCACCTTAAATTATTGGGCCATTATGAGCTTCCTATGTGAATGATTAAAGAGCAAATTGCCCCTGACCCCAAGAGTTGTTGTACTGACTTCTTACGTCTTGGTGGATGTATGTTCTTGCAGTACCTCTTGAGAAGTGTAGAGCAAGGCTGAGCTGTCCACAGTACATTGTATAAGCAACCGCAAAACATTCCTTTCCCTTTCCATATACATCATACATATAATGGCTGGAAATATTGCCAGCTTGTTGTTTCGAGAGATTTTTCCCAACCAGCTATACCAGGGGGCTCCCCCCCTCCCTCTCCTTGTGCATTTGTTTTTATAAAGGTCACATTTACATGAGGTATGCCCTATTCTTTGCAGTACACACGGCTTTTCCAAGCTGCCACAAAGATGATGGATTGCTGGACTACAGCCGCAGCTAGCCCAATGTTGTATAAAATTAGAAGTCCTGTTTTAAAATGTTTTACAGCAGTTTCAGCTAGCGGGAAGGAAAGTTCCTCATTGAGACGAAGGAAGGTAATCAAGTTCTGAGCAAGCAGCAACAGCTGCTGGCTACATGATCTGGCAAGTGTTCCCACTGCAGGTGCAAAAGCAGGACATCAACTCCAAACACAGCAAAAGGAAACCCAAATTGTAATCAGTGTATTCTGTGCCGCTAACGTTCGTACTATGAGCCTGTTATTTTGAGCATTATTAGTAGAAGAAAGGCGGTGGGGTACAATCTCAGCTCCACAGATGGTTGAAATAACACAGATAACGCAGTTACAAAGCCTTTCCAAAGAAGATGAAAAATAGGAGAGAACCCTTTTTCACTTTCCGAAGGCGCGGCACTTTTACTGACAGAAGGGGATTTTTGGAAGTCTCCCCTTCCATTGCAGGTCTTCACCCTCAGACTGTTCTTGGGAGCCCACAGAGCCCTGGAAGCAGAATACCCGTGGGGCATAAATGGCACTCGGTGGGCGATGTCAGGAAGGCCCCTTCTGGGGAAGCTGCTGCCAAGAGGAGGCTGTGTGAAGTGAACTTGGCCCTGTAGCGAAGCACACTGACCGGCACATGCATCACTGGAAGCCAGCGCTGAAGGACTCACTCATCTCAGTAGCCCCCCAAGCAGGTATCATCTCACCCATTACTTCCTCCTACAAACTGGTGGGAGCGCAGCAAGAAGCATTCGTTTTTATATGCCGACTTTCTCTACCACTTAAGGGAGACTCAAACCGGCTTACAATCACCTTCCCTTTCCCTCCCCACAACACACACCCTGTGAGGTAGGTGGGGCTGAGAGTGCTGTGACTAGCCCAAGGTTACCCAGCTGGCTTCGTGTATAGGAGTGGGGAAACCAACCCAGTTCACCAGATTAGCCTCTGTCCGCTGCTCATGTGGAGGAGTAGGGAATCAAACCCAGTTCTCCAGATCAGAATCCACCGCTCCAAACCACCGCTCTTAACCACTACACCACGCTGGAGATGTCTTCTGACAGGCCAGTTTCTTCAGGATCTTGGTTTAAGGTTTTGAGGGGAACAAGGGTAAGGAAGAGAAGAGGTAGCCCTTTTTTGTTCTGCCTAGTTACAGAAAAAGGGAACATGTTGCCTATGCTTGGCAGGATACTTCAGGTAACAAACACTACTTTGTCTGTTTCATGCCAATCATTTCTTTCCCATAATGCATACATATGCCTCTCCCTGAGCTCATACAAATGACAGCCACCCCAGGAGGAGCCCACATATTAGTTACCTGCATCAGCTTTCTCCGAAGTCAGGGGCAGATGCTTTGGTAAAGGGCCATCTGTAACTCCCACGTCTCTTATCATTATTCCCTTCTTCCTTCCCACATGTAGAGCCTTCCACAATTTATCTTTCACAAGGGAAACAAAAGATCATGTACTGTTTGCAGCTAGAAACTGTTCATTTTAAGTGATCAGTGCAAGTGCGTTAATTTCCGTGATTCCAGCGGTTTTAAAAAAATTGGATTAAAAAAAATTAGGTTCTAGTCCAAATTGCTGAAGCAGATTGTATGTAAACCATAAGAAGTATATTAACCACACAGTACATAAAAAATGGCCCAGGGTAGCTTGATCTACTTCCACACGTGCTAGATAGTGCACTTTCAATCCACTTTCAATGCACTTTAATGACAGTTTGCAAGTTGATTTTGCCGTTTCACACAGTAAAATCCAGCTTCGAAGTGCATTGAAACCGGATTGAAAGTGCATTATTCGGCATGTGCGGAAATGCCACAGATCACAGGAGTTAAGCAGGGTCAGCCTTGGTTAGTAATTGGATGGGAGACCACCAAGGAATGCCAGAGTTGTTGCACAGAGGAAGGCGATGGCAAACCACTCCTGTTAGTCTCTGGCCTTGAAAACCCTATGGGTTGCCACAAGTCACTGGCGACTTGACAGCACTTTACACACACACATATTAAAAAATCCTGTTCTTCAGCACCGGTGTAGGTGCACATCTCAACTCCTTAAGTTCCTTAAATAGCAAGGGCACAGTTATTCAGTTTTAGTCATTATTGTAATCTCAGAGCATACAAAAGCAGATTCAGAAATAATGTGTTTTTTAATCCAACGCCCTAATTTTCATGCTCTAAAATTTTATCCCATTAATGCAAGAACTGCCCCCACCCCAGAAAAACAGGGTTGTGGGACAATATGGCAAGGAATGGTGTGCCACCACAGAGACCAACTACGTTTGCTACGTGAGCCCTTGTATTTGAAACCTTTAATGTTTCTCGAAGAAAACCTAGGTTGATTGTAGAGGAGACCCCTGAATGCACAGCCCAAAGCCCCAAACTTCAAAGTCAATAGGCATTATTCACATATAACATACGTTTTTACCTATATGAAGTCAAGGTGTCCCTCAAATCATGTACCCTCAATGTGGGGTCTTGGTTGGAGTGTCAGATTAGGATCTGGGATTATTTATTTTTTGCTGTCACGTCACAGCTGATTTATGGCGACCCCGTAGGGTTTTCAAGGCAAGAGACGCTGGGAGGTGGTTTGCCATTGCCTGCCTCCGAATCATGACCCTGGTGTTCCTTGGAGGTCTCCCATCCAAATACTAGCCAGGGTCGGGGCTGAGAGTGTGTGCCTGGTCCAGGTTCTCAGGTTCAAACCCGCACTTTGCCATGGAAGCTTGCTGGGTGACCTTGGGCCAGTCACACACTCTCAGCCTAGCCTACCTCACAGGGTTGTTGTGAGAATAAAATGGAGGAGAGGAGAATGATGTAAGCTGCTGTGATTCCCTGTTGAGGAGACAGGTGGAATATAAATAAAGTAAATACAAAATAAATACATGTTTTTACCTATACTAAGTCAAAGGGTCCTTCATGTAGCTCAACTGAAGGATTTTACCCTCCAAGAAACTGAATTCTTTTACTTAAGGAAGCAGGTACTATTTTCAGGTATCAGCATGTGTTCTACTAGACACTGACTTTTAGAAAAGGTTACTTTCTAAGGAACTAGAGAAACCCAAATGGTGTGAGACAATCAGAAATGCATATATTTTCAAGTATCATACTCTCAATGAGAACAGGATTGTCATTTATTGCTTTGTCTCTAGGGTTGCATTCATGGTGGATTAAAATTGCCTTGTCACTACACACTTTATTGTCAAAAAGTATGTCAATATAGAGAAAGACAGGGTGGTGAAGGTGTGATAAATGAGGGCTAGGACACTTCTTCTTGCTCACTGATAGGGCCGTCCTAAGCAGTTAAGTAAAGGTAAAGGTCCCCTGTGCAAGCACCGGGTCATTCCTGACCCATTGGGTGACGTCACATCCTGACGTTTCCAAGGCAGACTTTGTTTACGGGGTGGTTTGCCAGTGCCTTCCCCAGTCATCTTCCCTTTACCCCCAGCAAGCTGGGTACTCATTTTACCGACCTCGGAAGGATGGAAGGCTGAGTCAACCTTGAGAAGGCTACCTGAAACCAACTTCCGTTGGGATCAAACTCAGGTCGTGAGCAGAGCTTTGGACTGCAGTACTGCAGCTTAACACTCTGCGCCACGGGGTTACACCCTTCTAAACTCACCAATTCCAATTGACTTAGAAGGATGTAACTCTGCTCAGGATGGCAATTTGGGATAAATAGCAAATTGTTCTTTGCTTCCTGCCATCTAACACAGAAGGTAGCATGTTGCAGGACTTGGAATCCTGAAAATATATTTTTCTTAAAACCAACTTCTTAGCTTTCATGAATGAAGTATGAATCTACAGTTTTTTAAAAACCAGACCACTTTCATGATCCAAAATGGGTGGTTGCAGAAGGAGCATATAAAATGAGCCACCTGCTTGGATTCTAGTTGGGTCCTCTCATCCACGTATGTTTTTCCTTACCAATATTTCTAGCTTAAGCAGCAGTGCTTCAAAAAAATCCAAATTATGCTAAGTTTCAAAATGTCAGTCACAGATTTTTTTATTCTGGGCAAACTTGCAAAAATAGCTTTTATTGTTTATGCAAATTGTTTGAATTTTCTTGGCAGGCAATGAAGATTTTTATATTGGAATGGAGATATTTAGAGGGCCTTTTAATACCAGCCCAATCAAATACCGATACATTCTTATCATACTTATCAAGTTAACGTGTCTACTTATACACACAGAAATAAACCACAACACATTTATTGATCTTTGGTTTGAATAAAACTGCCGTATTTCTGATCAAGGCAACCAAATAAGAACAAAGAACAGTCAAATAATCCAGTGTATGGTGAGCTAACAAACAGGTTAGATTGACAGGTTACAGTGCACATAAAAAAGTTACAAACACTAAACACTTCCTATTGCCTGGCAAATTCTAACACCATTGCTATTGCTTCTAGCCATCTGAACAGAAGATTCACAGAGGCTAACTTGTTGATGCAATTATTACAACACACAGCAGGAATTATATAAAATCAGCATGGCTAGTACTTAGCTAGTAACCCATTTTAAGTAAAGATTGAAGAATCTGGCATCTTCCAGAAAATATATATACATATGAAAAAGCATATCGTGAGTCACAGTATTTCTAAGTTGGCATCGACACACTGAATGGGATATTATAATTTCTATAGCACTTGCTGAGCACAGAGCAGTTTACAAGTCTTGCTACAACTACCTCTTATCCTTTCCCACCATTATTACTAAAGTGCTGCCTGACATGCAAAAATATAAAGTAGATTAATATATTGCTTTTATTTGCCAGCGCAAAAATATAGCAATAAGCAATATGGTTCTTTTACACATGGTGTAAAAATTTGTAGGTTATAGAAAAGGGTCTCTCATACTGCAGCCACTTTACAAATACCTATTTGCTTGTTATTGGTTTGGATGTTCAGCCTACCCTATTTCAAGGACTCAAAAGACCGATTTGTGATTTGTTACACCATGTTATTATACAAACTGTGGCAATGAGTTAGAAGCAAAACATGCTCAAACTCTACAATACAGAAGAGTAACAGGTTCCCTTGAAGGAGTGCTTCTTTTAATAAAACCCTTACATTGAGTAGAGCGTTCTGTTTGCAAGCACTGATTTTTTAAAACTGAAACACCTAAACACAGATTTGTGTTTGCACTCATTTTTCATTGGAAGTCTCCAGCTCGGGGTTTCAAAATCACTGGCCCTAAAGGTTACCCAGTCCTAAGCAATAGCACTTGAAGCTTGCTTTTAGTACTTGAACTGAGGATGTAAGGATGCAGTCAAGGTGGGAAACCAACTTGTTTAAAACATTGGCTGGCTTACATGTTCATGGCCCATGTCTTGGTAAAACCATGCCCAGTTTCATATGAAAGTGACTGTGCTGCCTGAAAGCACCAGGAACGAAAAAACACCTGCATGGCAATTGCCTGTTTGCCTCGGATATACTTTTATCCCCTTTTGAGGAACAGGGACCGATCACACGACAAGCATTTAAATTCAAACTTGGGAGAGGCTGTTCTATGTGGTAAGCTATGCAAATGTCGAAAACTTGCCGTGTGAGCCCATTAGGTCTCACCTTGCCACTGCCCAAAACAAGGTTCGTGGCAAAAAGCCTTTACATCTATTGGAAAGGCAAAGGAGACTACAATGAGGCTTCTTGGACCAGGAGAATGATCAAAGCAATTCAGGTTAATAAGCTCTTACTGTGGGAAATATTGAATACCCAATGTCGCCCTGCATGTTAAAATGAGCATTTCAGTAAGCATGGCTCTCTTGGAGTCAATCAGTGCAAGTGCTTTCCAAATTTAGGGCAGTTATGTGTTCTCTGTGCCCCTCCTACTAGACAGGTTTCGATGGGATCGCCAGACCTATACAAACTCACCACATGGGGCCTGTTCATTTAACCATTTCATTTAATGGTTCATTTAAATTGTGGAACTCTCTGCCCCAGGATGTGGGGATGGCTGCCAACTTGGAAGGTTTTAAGAGGGGAGTGGACATGTTCATGGAGGAGAGGGTTATCCATGGCTACTAATCAAAATGAATACTAGTCATGATGCAGACCTATTCTCTGCAGCCTCAGAGGAGCATGTCCATTATATTAGGTGCTGTGAGACACAGGCAGGATGCTGCTGCAGTCATCTTGTTTGTGGGCTTCGTAGAGGCACCTGGTTGGCCACTTTATGAACAGACTGCTGGACTTGATGGGCCTTGGCCTGATCCAGCAGGGCTTTTCTTATGTTCTTAACTGCAGAAACCCCATTCAAGAGCACACAGGAATGCTGGAGATGGCATCTGGTTAACAACCTATACATGAACAGAGGCACCAGCTTTCTGAACTGGCATGGCGAGAGGCTGCTGCGACACAAATTTGCAACAGTATCTATTCATGCTGAGATTCCCAACAGTCCTAATTCATCCTCCAAATGCATCCAGAATCCTTTCATCAGCTATCATATCAAAAATATGCCCTAACAAAATATCTCTAAGTGGAATAAGTTTGTAAATGACTAAGTCTGTGGCTATCTGGGCCCATGGCATGTTTAACCCCCAGCTATCCAGCACAGGCTGGTATTCTGATTTGACAGTATCATTGCTTTGTTCTTTAGCTGGCCTACCTTGCTTTAATCAGACATTCTCAGTTGTTGTATTGATTTAACCACCATAACTCTAGCACGTTTATATACAAAAATCTAGGAAATGTCCATATGGATTTCACATTTCATTATGGGACAATCAATTTAGTCTGACATACAAAGCGCCTTTAACTCACAGGGAAGATCCTTTGTATCCAAGTCTTCCCCACCCCCAGTTTCTACAACAGGTAGTCTGAACTATGCCTTACACAGTTCCCAAGGATCCTCTGACCATTAAGAGTGGGGTTTAAGGGGGAGGGGATACAAGAACCTACAGTAGGAGGGGGGAGACCTTGCTTTGGATCCAACTCCATGATACCATTCAATTAAAGTTGTGCTTGTAGATTTGTGTTGAATGATTATATACCAACATTCTCACAACTGATCACAAAATTATTTTCATGCATAGTCTGAGATGCAATAGCAACTTTCTTTCATTTAGCATAAAAACACTGTGGCTGCTCCAGGAAACAATGCGATTGAAAGGTACCTTCAGCTTCATCATCTTTTACACAGTTAAATTAAGATCACACAAATTAAAATCTCTATATTGTCTACTTTAAAAGTTAATTGCAACAATGTTTGCATTTTAACGTTCTTAGGATTTCCTCATCTAAACATATAAAGATGTCAAGGATGCTCAGTGCTTTAAGGCATATTTCCTGTAGGTTTTGATTTGACAAAAATGGCAAATAGAGTGCTTTTCAAGACACTGGTTTATACTTATAGAATCAGAGTTGGAAGGGACCACCAGCGTCATCTAGTCCCTTACAAAAGCTATCTTCTCTATAATTTGTTTTATGAAAATATACATAATTTGGCTTTGCACGACTGTCGTGTGATGATACATGAGATTAATTCTGTAGTTTACTGACTTTTCCCCCTTTGCACAGCTCGTCATTAGTAAATGAGCAACAATTCAGCAAGTGATGCTTTCCCCAGAACAGAGATAAACCATTGCATATTTAGTTTTTCACACAGGTAGAAAGTTGCCTACTTCACTTCAAGCAGTCTTTAGATGTGATTAAGGAATGCCTATGTAATGTACAGCATTCCATAACCACGCACAGGGTGAGATCTTGGTAGATTTCAAACTATTCAACATGTGTTAGTCTTTTAGCATTCTCACTTTTTATTCAGTTTATATGTACTTCTTTCAAACTGCAGACACTGCTTGACTATACAATTTTAAAGCAATGCAGAATCCATCTAGCAAGGGAAACAGCAGAAAAGCATTTATACCCAGTGCCTTGGATATGCTCAAGTCAACATGTGGAAATCCTATGCAAGCAGGTTTTCCCATTCTCTGTGGAAATAGGTGTGCACACATTCCTTCACACATGCAGTTTCCCCCACCACTGAAAATGAATGGGAAAAAAACACTCTGGAGAAGGAGAGTTCGAAGGTGAAATCTCTAGATTATAAGAGAATCTCTGCAAATATTCATAATTGGTGCAAAAAAAAATCAGCACAACAGCAAATTGGATAATATTATTTCACAAAATAACAGTCAATGCTCAAAAGAATTCACAGGCAGCCTAAATACCAAGACCAAGTCTGAGATGAAGCCCAGATATAGTTAAAAGCTACTTGCAATTAATCCACCCGCATTTAAGTTATGATCAAAATAATTTAATGTCTGGGTTCTGAACTTTGCTTGCAGAAACAACACTATTACTATCACTCAGAATACATTGATAGTTCTTGTACTGTATAAATGATAATTTCAAGGGCAAATGTATTTCCCTTCACTAAGAACACATAAGGAACAAGTCTGTTCAGGAATGCTAAAACTAACCAGGCACTTAATAGAAACATTCTAAATCTATGACTGCAGTACTGCAGTCAAAAGCTCTGCTCACGACCTGAGTTCGATCCCGACGGAAGTCGGTTTCAGGTAGCCGGCTCAAGGTTGACGCAGCCTTCCATCCTTCCGAGGTGGGTCAAATGAGGACCCAGCTTGCTGGGGGTAAAGGGACAATGACTGGGGAAGGCACTGGCAAACCACCCCGCAAAGTCTGCCTTGGAAACGTCGGGATGTGATGTCACCCCATGGGTCAGGAATGACCCAGTGCTTGCACAGGGGACCTTTACCTTTTTAAATCTATGAATTAAATAGACTTTGGATAATTAATTAACTACTAAAATAATCTGTTCAGTTGTGCAGCTGTGATTTACAGCAAGAGTTGCAGAATGATCATATGTAAGATAGGAACCACTATCTTTAAAGTCAGTGTTTGTAACAGAAGGGGCGGGAATTCCACTATACACCATTTACATTTTGTAGCTGTCCAGAGCAGTCTGGCAAACCAGTAACCTCCAGCCTTTTCAGACTCAGGACCTACTTTTAATTTCGCCCTACAAAGGGACCCGATTCTAATATCAGGATGTACCTTAATCTATTGCTCCTCGTCCAACTTCTTCTTTCTTCTCTTTGAACCTACTTCTCTTGTGAAAACAAATGGTGATAATACCATGCTTATGACCCATTTCAGAGTAGAAGGACATCCAGTTGATTATGCTCCATCAGTTGACAACCAATGCTATCAACTGTTTCCTGAGCAATACAATGCAGCTCTCTAACTAATCAGCTTTGGAGATATTTGCGGTCCTCACAACAGCTCTCTGAACTGACATGCAAAAGCACCAGAAGCAGGAATGACAATTTAGGCAAGGCCCAATATATCCTTGGGGACATCTTGCTGTCTACTGCCAGAAATAAGGTTGGACTAGAATAGACAGATCTTTGACTTGATTCCACAGACCACTTATGATGTTCCTGAATGTGCTGAGTACACACATATGAAGGAGCCAGGCTGATATACTAAAAAAAAAGGTGGAAGAGGGGTTAGATCACAGGACATACAAGTAGTCCGTCTGAATCAAATGTCCATTTAGACATGGAACTTGTTCTTCACACTGGCTGACCAGTTGCTGCCGTGAAGCCAACAATGAAGGCATGATGGTGAAAGCATTCCCCTTTCAACAATTGATGAAGCTATCTCCCATGAATTTCTCTAGTCCCCTTTGAAAACCACCCAAGCTTTATCTTTTGGTATGAAGATAACATGCACCACGTGGAGTACATTGTCCTGAATCCTCTGTGCTAATTTCACTGAGTCATCCCGAGTTCTAGCATTATGAGACGAAGAAAGTTCTCTAGCTCTCTCTCTCTTCATACCATTCCCAAGCTCCAGCAATATGGTTGCCTGTCTCTGCACCTTCTCCAGCTTTCTAACATTCTTTATGATGGGGTGACCAGAACTATATGCATTATTCCAAAGGCATCTATGCTATAAATATAACTGCTTTATGAAGCCAGCAATGTTATCATCAATCCCTTTCCCAGCAAGCCCTAGCTTTGAATTCACCTTTTTCACACCAGACACTAAAATGCAGTGTTGCTATCACACTAAGATCTGGGACGGCAAGGCTTGAATCCTCGTTCTGTCATAAGCAATCTTGGAACAATCACTCTCAGCCTAACCTATCTTTTAGGGTTGTTCTGAAGATAAAGTGTAGGAAATAATGTTTTAAGTTGCTTTCCTCCCGCCTCTTGCCCCAAGGGGAAAGTAGAAGAAGAAAAGTTGGTTTTTATACCCTGCTTCTCTCTACTGAAAGTAGTCTCAAAGAGGCTTACAATCACCTCCCCCCCACCAACAGGCACCTTGTGAGGCAGGTGAGGCTGAGAGAGTTCTGAAAGAACTGTGACTAGCCCAAGGTCACCCAACAGGCTGCATGTGGAGGAGTGGGGAATCTAATCTGGTTCTCCAGATTCAAGTCCACCGCTCATGTGGAGGAGCGGGGAATCAAACCCAGAGTCAGACATGGTCAGAGAAGGAATGTTGTGGTTTCTCCAGGTGCTGGCCTTGGCCAGTTCTGTGTCCTGTAAAGTGTGTTTAGACTACTCTCTGTGGGAAGACTCCTAGCACCCTGACAGCTCCTGGGAGGGGGGTTGCCATGGTATCCAGATCCACCCCGATTTTCCCTTTGCTCTTCCATATATGCCCTGTACTGTTCCCATAGTTTTCACTAGTGTCCATTTGACTCTTGGCTTCTGTTAACCGGTGGATTTTCCAATAAATCAACTCTTTTTAGACTGCCTGTCTGCTGATGTCTGTTTATGGGATTATCACGGGACTAGAGCTCACACCCAGTTCTGCAGATTCGAGTCCTCTGCTCTTAACCAGTATGCCACGCTGGCTCTAAAATGTCACCGGGCTGTCCACTGGGATCCCCAAGAGCCTATTTGGACTACCAATGTAATAAGCAAAATATGAATGCCCCAGCCTCCATCATTTTACAGTTACTTACACTATGTTTCTTTCCTTACACTGAAGGTCCTTTACTACACTGTTTCCATTGATGCAGTTTTTTGAGGTCTATGATAGGGATGTGCATTTTCCAAAAAGATATCCAACAATACCTTATTGGTATTTTTAGATACATACAGTTAATATTTGGATTTTTCAGAATATTGATAATCAGGTCCCCAAAATTCCAGGAACAGTTGAGAATATTCAGGGCCAGCATTTAAACACTCTCAGATATTTTTTTCTTCAATTTTATAGGTTTGGTTGGCTTGCAACAATGTCCCTTGTTTAAGGTGGTTTGGCTTTGATACTCTGGTTTGACATTGGTTCTGCTGGGCCGGATGGTTCTGTTCATATTTGGAGGCCTTTGGGCAGTGGTTGCTCTTGTGTGTTTGGCTATTGGTTTCTTTGTCCTGGAGAAAGCATGGGATCTTTTCCCTAGTAGGAAACAACAGAAACAAATAGGGACACTTTGTTCAGGGGTCAATAGAACTGGTCCCCTTGATCCAATTTGCTTGAAACCTGGAGGGTAGATCTTTAGTGGAGAAGCAGGACAAATTTCCCAGTAATTTTGGTGTCATTTGCTTGAAAAACAGCCCCTCCAGTCCCATATAAAGGAATCCCCCATAAGGAATAACAGACCTGATAATCTGAATTCTGAAACTGTATTAGAAACCCAAATAATCTAGAATGCCGGTATAGACACCCTTCCTGAAATCTGAATCCAAAGAATTCCAATTTTTTTCAAGTGGACATGCCTTGGGTCTTTGCCATCCTGAATAATTTGATGATCTGCAGATCCCGCCACTTCAGTTGTTAGCCATGGCGCCAGATCATTTGTGAACTGAGCAGCATGAGTCTCAATAAATTCCCCTTAAGAACTCTCCCCAACAGGGACAGCGTACTGAAGAAGCAGCCAGTATAGAAGATAGGCTAATGTTGGACTCTGCTGAGAGCTGACTCTGCATATTGTACTTGTACAGTAGTCTGGGCTGTCTCTGCTCTGGCGGCACATACCTCTGCTGCTGGATGTACTGTACCAAAGAGGTGGATATCACAAAGCAACTTAGACCACCAGCATTCCAGCCCCCCATATCCAGCAGTGACCTTTATAATGGGGACTCCAAGAACCAGGTAGGACAGAGGGCCCACTGGAAAAGCATAAGGCACCATTGTACCTATGTCATTAAAAGCCTACTTAAAGTTTAGGGTACTAAAGTATCTTTGCAAAAGCACTAAGCCCTAATTCATTTTCATGCCTCTTCATTCAAAGCTTGTCTATCCTGCTGCTGGCCAGCATATATTCAGAGGGCCCATAAGGAAATTTCAACTTTCTTCAAGCCCCTTATATTACATGATTACATTTAAAAATACAGTAAAAGATTTTGATCAGTGCCAGTAAGGTGATCATTGTGGTGAAAGGCAATGGAATTTGTCTGCTATGGGAACAACAGAACTCAAATGGATAAATATTAGCACCAATACTGAACATCCAAAAGATTCATATGGCCATTTATTATCTTTAAAAAGACTGTTAAGACAGAAACAATAGATTTTATAATAATATCCTTACAATATGAAAATTCTTCTCTTAGGACTTCCAGACACATTACATTACGGGGTATAATGCCTCAGGAAAAAGGAAACTGCAGCATATTGTATACTTTAATGCATGAATGTGCAGGAGTGAGGGACAGACCAATAAATTATCGTACAGTTTTCAGACCCTACTACTTTACGATACCCTAACAGGTGAAGGGTTTGTTTTCAAGTATGTGCGCTCAAACAGGGAGAAAGCTCTTACAAGCTACAGTAACTACACACCCCTGAACGTTCATCCATATTAAGTGACACAATATTGCACTTGGATACCCTTAACTGTAACATGTAAATAAGTCCTTTGGCATGAATACCTGCCGAGTCCATGCATTTTAATTTACAATCATCTCTATTCCACACAGCTTTCTTTACTGTAATATACAGTATTTGTTTTGTCCTGTTGGGATACATTTGCTCTTAAGGAGAACGGTCAGCCACAGTTTTCCTCCCAACAGGATGATTCTCCCCGCCCGCTCCTTTTGTATGGCTCAGTTGCAAGTTCATTTTCTAAGCTGTTGCCATTATCACCACCCTAGTACCGGAATGCCACTAAGGTCAGCCAATCAGTGACTGAATACACAAGTGTTTTCAGGGCAACACGGCGCTAATGAAAACAAAAGTCCTGGGACATATTTCAAAGCAACTCACCAACACCAACCAACATTAATAATTCAGCAGTTACCTACCAATTAAGGTAACCGGTTATAAAACTCCCTTGTGATTTCCAACATTGGCCAACAACATTTGCCTGAGAACGCCAAGGAAGCATTTAAAAAAGGGGGGGAAATGATATGTTTTTCTCTTTTGTTATATTTCCTCACATTTTCTTCTGCCTCTTTTGGGGCACACAGGCTTCTAAATGTTTTTGTCTTTAAATCTTCGTTGGGTCATGCCGTTGTCAGGTACTGATGATAGAACAGCCCAAAAAGGCTTGTGGAAAAGAGACAAGCAGCGATCCACCAGGTGAGAAAAGACAGGAGTCCTCGAAACAGGAGTGGAGTGAAAATGTTCTTCAGGCTACCCAGTGCCATGGTTAGCTCTAGTACAGTTAGCTGCATCTTGCCATCATCAGATGGAGGTTCAGAGTTTACTGAATTGCTCAGTGGGCTGTTCTCCACGAGAGAATTTGAAGCAGAATCTGGATAAATGCCCCAGGAATAGTTTCCTACAGAAACAAACGAAATATTGATATTTAGTCTCTTTCCTTGATCATTTCTACTTGCAAGCTCAGCATTCATGATGTGAACAGCGGAATATAGATTCTAGCTTCTCAAATTACAGTCACAGAAACCCTGAACAACTTATACTAAAAGAATAAAAAGAAGAAGTTGCACATTTCCCTTATGGCAGGATATGCAAGTTCTAGGGACACGAATCATTTTGCATTCTTCTGCTAGTCATAAAGCTCAGCTTAGAGAAAAGAGACGAAAGGCAGAATGAACTGGTTCAGAAAGAATGAATGTGTATACATGTTTCAGGGTTAGGGTGAGACACAGAAGTAAAAGATAAAAGGATACTTCTTCAGTGTCATTTCCTCTGCCTATGTTTGACAAGCGATACTCAACATCCAAAACCCATTTTTCATCTTGTCTCGTGGCCAACAAAAAAAATTCAGTATCTGCAAGATAACTGAAGAGCACTGAATAAACTATGGGTTTTTTCAGGGGGGTGTTCTAGAGGTAAGGGATGGTTAGGATATCCCTAGGGACAACAGTATTTGTGGAATCTACACACCACACTTCTCTCCGGTTACTTGTTAAAAAAAAAAAGAGAGAAAGAAAAAAGTAACACCTAACAAGCAGATTTTGGACCTCACGCACAAAAAGTAGATACATGTGCAATCTTCCCACAATTATCAGACTTCCCGTTTTATGTAAGCCCATTGAAACACTCAATTGTTCAGCTGCTTATATGCAGGTGTGAGCAAGAATTAGCTGAATTACTGGCCGTGTTATGTAAGCTCATCTTGACAGGCAGCTATTCTAGGATCTGGAACAGAGAAGGAAACAGGCAGAGAGACAATAGACAGGGACTAGTAATGACTCCAAAGTTTGCCATCTCTTTCCAGAACACTGGACAGAAATTCACAATGTTTAGAGCAGTCATTTACATTAGTGAACAGTTTCCTACATACGACGGCAACTTCTTACCTAAAGTTTTTAACAGCAGTGTCATGTGCAGCAGCATAACCAAAGGGGCCACATACTGAAGTGCGATGACACAAAGGTAATAGAACACTCTGGCCACCTGAAAGCAACAAAAATCTTGGGTGAACCGGTGTACAAAACAGTACAGTGTGGCTGACATCACAGAAGTTATCATAGCCAGCAATGAAGCACAGTCGACAATAAAACAAGGCAGCTTAGAATACCCAATGCTATAGAAATATCAGCCACGAGAGCGAGAGTTTCCATTGTAAAAGCCATTGAGACTGTTTCACTCTCAAGTTCTCCTAATTCCTGAAGGTAAATACATAGCTAGCATCAGGCATACACTTGCACATATACTTCCCTGAATCAAGTAGCAATTACTTCCTGGAAAGCAGGTGAATGGCAAATGACATTTACCTACCCTCCTGCTGCCATAATGCTAAATTAAGTTTTCTGGCAGGAGAACCACAGAGCCACTGCTAGCAGCTTTTTCTTTCTGTCTTCTGGCCTTTCAGCCAAGCCAGCTAAAGCAGTGCTTCCCACTCGCCACGCCATTGCCTACTCTGCCTTTAAGCAGTGCCAGGTAACTGCTGTGATAAGTGTGGCAGCAGTAGCTAATGCATCTGCTCTCACCAGAGGCGACGACTGTAGATTGTTCCACCACTAACTCACACGTGAGCACACTGCGTGGCCATCCCCGAAACCACATTTGTCACCACCAGCTTTGTTGTTTTAGGAACAAATCCAAATAGAGAAATGAGGGCTGAGCTGAAACAGGGTGTTGCTTTTTTCGCAGAAACTGCAAGATGCGTCCCTACCCACTGTACAATCTTTCAGAAGGGGGTTATAAACAGATCAAAATGTTCACTACTTTAGAGCAACAGCCGTAAGCACTGCTGCAAAAGGAACTCTAGGTGCCTACGTCATCTCTTGATATCACATTCATTGTTGTTTTGAAATATTTACCATTTTCTGCAGTTCAACTGTGCTTATTCTGCCAACTTCCTTTTTCATTTGATCCACACATTTCTGTGCTAAATTAAGATAGGCTTGGAGATGACTGCGCATCATGGCTAACCGCAATGCACACAAAAGAATTATGATCCAGAGCCTTAGAGTATCAAATGTTGCTTCTGACATTCTGCAAATTAAAACAGGAATACAATCATTTTTTACGTCATTCACACTGTACTAATCAAGCACTTAGTTTTTATACAAATTTTCTTGGACTACCGAAATGGATTATACCCTTTAGGCACATCAGTAATATGAGTGTCTATAAACAATATAATCTATGCGTTAAGTTTAAACATTTGTTGAAATATGCTGATGCTGCAAACCTCTTCCCTAAATTAGTGAACAACCTACCATCCTGGGCCTCCAGGATATTGGGTGCAATAAAAGACCAAGTAAATAAATGGAGAGTTAGCACTTCAGTTATTTTCTTGGCCAGCTTCAGGAAAATTAGAACGATACACTCAGTGTATGCTAGCAAGGCCCTGACCTGGATGGCCCAGGCTAGCCTGATCTCGTCAGATCTCAGAAGCTAAGCAGGGTCGGCCCTGGTTAGTATTTGGATGGGAGACCACCAAGGAATACCAGGGTTGCTGTGCAGAGGAAGGCACTGGCAAACCACCTCTGTGAATCTCATGCCATGAAAACCCCAAAAGGGGTCGCCATAAGTCGGCTGCGACTTGACGGCACTTTACACACACACATGCTAGCAAGCAATGGGATGGAACAGGAAGGTGTTAATACTGTGTTTAAATGATGTAATATACTAGACAGGGCATATGGTTGCTTAACTGCTTCAAGTCTTGTACTACTGTTTAATTCCTACTCCATTAAATGTCAAGCCATTGCAAGAGATCTTTCAAACTATTCTGTACTCATGCTAACGTTATCCCATGCCATCCCATTAAGTACTCCTTCCACTGTTATGAAGAGCTGATCAGAGATTGTACAGTTTATACTGGCTTGCCAAGCAAGTTCAGATCCTATGATTCAACTCTTTCCCCCAAGTGGCCCACTCTCTGATTAGTTCAATTTATTTTGATATTTTTTGTATTAAGAAGAGTTGGTTTTTATACGCCGAATTTTTCTACCACTTAAGGGAGACTCAAACTGGCTTACAATCACCTTCCCTTCTCCTCCCTACAACAGACACCCTGTGAGGTAGGTGGGGCTGAGACAGCTCTAGGAGAGCTATGACTAGTCCAAGGTCACCTAGCTGGCTTCATGTGTGTAGAAGTGGGGAAACAAATCCAGTTCACCAGATTAGCCTCCGCCGCTCATGTGGAGGAGTGGGGAATCAAACCTGGTTCTCCAGATTAGAGTCCACTGCTCCAAACCACTGCTTTTAACCACTACACCACATACAATACCAAGACCCTGCCCCCCAAAAAACTTTGTATGTGCCATTGTAACCTAACATTTTAAAATTCTTGCACACATTTCACAATAGAGGGGGTCAGTTATTTGAAGACTCAACCATTTGCTCTGATCTTTATTAAAATCGGTATAATATGCTGGGGAAATATATCATTATAGTAGGGATAATGTAATAATACGTGACCAACTGTCTCAGCTGTTCCCATGTGACAAGGGCAAACCCATTGAGAATAGGGAATGTGAAGATACCTGCCTTCCACACAATCTGAGGGCAAGGCAAGGAAGGAAGAAGCCTGGGCAGGGGGGTAGGAGACCAGCTTCTGTGACAGGTGCCCACACAACACAATCACAGTAAATGGATGATTGCCATCTTCTAATACCAGAGAACTATGGTAGATACTATTTAATTAGTCCTCAATGGCATCAGTTATGCAGGAACCTAATTTGTATGTCCTTTGCATGCATCCACATACAATTACAGTCTGAGGAAACCAATTAGGGGCAACCCCCTAATTCCTGAAAGCCTTAGGTCTTCCAGCCATTTACAAAAAAAATATCTGAGGAACTTTACAATATAGTTTTCCAGGACTAGCTAGATCTTCCTGCAGCTTCTGTCCTCTTCAAAATAAAACACACATATACACATGATGCTGTATGTTTAGACCTCTGTAGCTTCTCAAGACCTATAAAACCAAGTTGCAAACTGACAGATTACGTCTGTGCCTTTCTACCTTCTAGGATGCGTCAAACAGCGTCCACAAAATATTATACAATAGCTAAGAACCCCAACCTCTTCTATAAGTTACCACTGACAGAAGTCCTACTGTGAAAATGAGATTAATGACCAGCTTCCATCATGCATGTGGCACTCCCTGGTCCTAAAATGTGAGCAAGGCTTAGATTGTCCAAAACAGTGAGCATGAACTTGCGTATGGTTGCCTTATTTCCCCATTGGCACAGCTATCAAGTAAGTCACACAACAGATTTTTCAAAAGCATCTTACAAAGGCACAGTTTCTTTTCCCAATGGTGGATTCATTATATAGTCCTTCGTAATGGGTTTAACCCACAATAAGACCATAAGCAGGGGTGACAGGAAGTTTATATGCAGCAGAAGTCTGAAAGTTAAGAACAAAAGAAAAAAAATGTTACTCTCACAGGAAAACATGTTAGCCAAGTTTCTGGACAGCTATACATTGAAAATAAAGTAGACAGGCACAAACCACTTTGTAACTATTCTAATACATTAAGAAAATGCATTCTAAAAAGTTAACTGCCATTGCAGCAGTTTTTAAAGTGTCTTCAAGGAAGCCTTGTCTTGGGGGTTCCTAGGAAGCTTGGAGAAAAGAGGGATTCTTGAGTGAGAACTTAAAACTCATCTTAAAAGCGCTACCGCCCGCTTAATCTTCCAAAGCTCAGTAAGCCTCTATAACATCCCTCCTTGAGATGGTTCATGACCTAGGAAATCCTCCATAATATATATTTTGTAGCAACGCAAAGATTCTGCAGCAAGTGTGTGTTAAAATTCAGGGTTCCTGAACAGTTAATCTAGATAATCTAATGAGGAAAGTCTTGCTTGCAAGAAGACTTTGTAATCCAAGGTGATGGGTGTTTTGTGAGCTGAGAGCTACAATCCTATGAGATGCAAGGCACTAAAAAGTACAGTGTGCAGATTTTGGAACTGTAATGGACTACAAGCCAAGTTATTGGATCCCACGTACCCATTCCAGCAGTGTTTTCCTCTGGTGGGAAAAAAAGCCTTCTGCTGACACAAGAGGCTCTTACACTGGTGGAAAAGCTTCATCATTATCAGAATAGATATGCAGGACGCAGCAGAAGGCAACTGTTCATCAAAAATTTAGTCCTCCAAAACAACACACAAAGTGATGAAAGGTCAACAGTCTGATTCACCAATCAAGGCTTCATTAAATTAAAACACCACAACATAACTCCAAATATTTCACCACAGATTTGTTGTGTAGGCCATGAAGGGCAAAAAGAACCCCCCAAACAAAACCCTGAAATAGTTGGGCAATGATGGTAAAAAGGAATGGCTGGAAGAGAACACTAAAGACAACCGGAGTGGAGGTAATGGACCAAGGAACAACTTTGGAGGTCATCCTTGATCATGCCCTTTATATAAGCACGCTCAAAACTGAGTTTAAAGATTATTCTCATAACATGCATGACCTACATTTGAATCCATCCCAGCATACCACCATGCTGCTTGCCCAGCTGACCACAGGGGACTGAAGTATGTACAGCCTCATTTTGATTTTCAGAAGAGCTTCTTCACCTCTGGCAGCTTGTTCAGAATGTAGCTAGTAGCAAGGTAACTTACTAGTTTAGGAAGCCATGACCTAGACTTTCCTGCAATCTTGCAACTTATTTATGGAACATGGCAGCTATCTGTACTCATATGACACCTGCTATTTGAGGTTTCACCAATGACAGTTGGCCATTAGGAGCTTACTTTGGCAGGTGTCTCAAATGTCATACTCAATGCAGATGTTCACTTCTGTTTGTCCCTCATCCCTTTATGGGTCCATTTTATCTGCCTCGTGCTCTTCAGTTTCTCTACCCTCTCATCTTGACCAAAATTTCCTTCTAAATGTTTTTAACAGTGATTTTAAATCATAGATTACTGTACTTGTAATGCATTATATTTTAAATAAAATGCACTGAACCAATGATCAGCACTTTGTCTGAGAAAGGAAGAAGTTCTACATAACAAAGGCTACTGCTGGAAAATCAGAATGTGATTACGTTAATCTATATGGAGCAGCTTACTGAGTGATTTTTTCTGTTGCTAAACTCAAAGCATCCAGATGCATCTGAGCCAGTCGCAATCCAGGGAATGTCAAAAAAGCACCAATAAGAGAACAAAGAACAGCCAGGAACAGCTTGAATGTTAGTTTAGAAACAGGCCCCCTAAAAAGAAACATACACATAAAAATTAGTTTTCCAAAACTGTTAAGGACATGGTACATGTTTTGTTCTTTCCACTAGCACAGTAATAGTAGAGAAAAAAACTACTGGAGCCACATTTCCCTTCGGCTCTTGAGGAATAAGCCTATTACTGAATTATACTTGAAAATCAGAAATATTAAACTAGCCAACTCATACAAACGCATCATAAAAGAAGATGGGTTAAGTTAACCAAACACAACAGATGTGGCACAGAAATTTACTTCACTAAATCACAAAAACAGAAATGGCAGTTAATGTAAAATAAAGATTATTACTTCATTTCGTCTGGCATGGCCCTCCTTCTAGGGTTGCTTATTTTTAATTGAATTTTATATATTTAACTGTATTTTAATAAATGTTTTAATGTTTTTGTGTTTGCCACCTAGGGGGCCCTGATTGGATGGAAAGGCAGAATTAAAATGTTCTGAAGAAAATAAACAAACAAAGCAAGCAAGCAAGGTCCATAAATTTTGGTGGAACTGATTGCCAACCACCGATTTCAGTGGAATGGCTTTTTTGCTTCCTGTCCAACAGAGGCAAAGCTGAGCAGTCCCCCAGTCCAGCAAAGGGATTCACAAGGCAATTACAGTGCACATGTGCAAGAATGCGTGTGTGGGGAGATACTGTAGACCCCTTTGCTACATCTGTGTCATTGGTATATAGCAGCACAGAATGGAAATCAGAGCAATCATGACTGACACACACCTTTAAGTTGCTCATTAAACTTGTGGTCACCACTGACTATCTAGCAGCTGTGTTTATGGACCAGGGAAGAAATATCGCCATAACCTGCAAGTTGCATTGACCCATCTACTAGGGCAATAAGATTCAGGAGGAAGACTGGCTTTCTGTATCTTATAATAGTTGAATAGCCCTGCAAAGCACGTTGCTCATGCTGAAATTCTCTGTTCTGCATAGCTATTATAGGTAAAGGAAGTCTTCTTTTACACCTGGTCATTTTACCCCTTCTACAAAGAAATGTGTAATGTAGATCCAAACTAGGAAAATACATTTACAGGTGTTTAGCTAGTAAAACTTCTTAACAATTACCATCAAATCAAAACAGACAGCAGTATATTAAGAAGTACCTACACAGCAATCTACGGTCCCAGCACAATGCCCATCCTGCCCGCAGACTGAGGTCTCTACAGTGGGCATGAAGAGCAACTCCCCATTCCCCACCCCCTGCCACTTCCAAAAGCCACTTCCAACAATTTTAGAAGCTGTTTGGTTTTGTAGCAAGAACTACTGTAGTGGAAATATTGAAATCTTCAAGGCAGTTTCACATCAAAAGGGAAGGTATAAATACTTTAAATTAATAAAAATAAAATAACTCTGCTGTGCTTGTAGACCTTGGAACATTGTGCCTTCAGATTGGGAACCCAAAATTCTTAAAACAACTAAAAACACATAGTAGGGAATACTCATGTTAAAATATCTCACACATTTTTGTCTAGCAATTCGTCAGTTATACTCACCGTGATTCTAATCCCTGTTTTTCAAAAAACTGCACAGCACTTTCTGAAAAATTTGAGAAGCCTGCAGGTGGAAAATTTAGCACAAGGTAAACACAGACTTTCAAAATGCAAGCTATCAGACCATTTTTGAAGTCATTTTTCAAGAGCCTGACTTTTTCCATTTGGTAATGAATATGCCACAATACAATTATTGACAAGCTCAAGTCTAACAATATTCCTTTTTTATAGTCTGCAAGCATGAAGAAGCTATGTTAGTACTTAATGGATGTCATACATATCCACTGGGAGTGCAGTGAACAAATCCTCATTGATTTTAACAGTGCTGGAACATAACCGGAGAATAACCAATCCAAAGGACAGGTGCTTCAGTCAACTACAGCGACTGAAAAAGTGCTCAAAAACTAAAACAAGTTAAAAGCTATAAGTAGGCATCAATAACAGTAATAAACAGCAGAAGCATCAAAAATGAAGGTACTTCTCATATATATACTGTTATGCACATACATACGAACATACGAAGCTGCCTTATACTGAATCAGACCCTTGGTCCATCAAAGTCAGTATTGTCTACTCAGACCGGCAGCGGCTCTCCAGGGTTTCAGGCAAAAGGTCTTTCACATCACCTACTTGCCTAGTCCCTTTAACTGGAGATGCTGGAGATTGAACCTGGGACCTCTGCATGCCAAGCAGATGCTCTACCAATAAGCCACAGCCCTTCCCCGTTATGTTAGTCGAGATGCTGCCCAAGCAAAGTCTTTTAAAGTGTTACCTGATTCAAGTCCAAATTCTAAATAGTTTTCCGTTACTATTAGAATAGCCATTGCTTTAACAAAGAAAAAGAAGCCGAAGGTTACACAGAGTGATCTTTCTCCTGCATCTTCTACTCTGAAGTAGTGTGTGGTCAATGAGAACAATATTTTGCTACATGAGAAGAGTCAAGGAAAGCACCTTTTCTAGAGTCTTAAGAATCAACCTCAAGACAGTTTGGCACCATAGGAAGAAATCATGTTCAGAGTGTATTGCTCAGGAAATCACAAGTGAACCAATCTGTTTAAAACATTTGTATATTTAAGTACTAAGGAATCTAAAGGCATCGGCCTGGATCCAAAGAGCTCGAAAACTGGTTTAAGCACTGAAGCCCTTGGGCTCAGGTTCCATAAATAGTAGCCACTTCTTTCGCCCTCCTGTAGTGACAAATGGCAAGCTGCTCACTCTTAAAGCAGCTGCAACTTTTAAACAGCAGCTTGTAACACTCAGTATCAAAAATGCCACAAGCTAAGAGTAACTGTTTGGATTTCAGTCATTAACTGGAAGTCAGTTTAATTTTGAAAAAAGACACACACACCCCCACCAATTGCCAAGTACTTGCTTGAGATTGGCAGCGACATGGATCGAAGATCACCACAGATCGTTCTTCTTTTTCAATTATAAGAAAGACCATTAAACCTTTTATATGCAATACAAGCAATTCAGTAAGAACCAGATAAACCGAACATTTCTACAGCGCCACATTAATTAAATTCACTTGTTTAAGGAATTAGACACATTTGATATTCCATTAGCTAATTAAAGATCACAATATTTCTTATCAGAACCTAAAGAATTTAACAGCTTCATTTGCAGAGACTGAGTACATAAAGGTCATTTGAGGCCATGACAACACAGATTATTTTCCCTGTTTTAGGACACCAGCATAAATTTTCCAAGACAAATTAATGGGGACCTTTAGCTTCATTTTTGGTAAATCAAAACAATTGGTTATTACAGATACCATACTATCAGAGGGTGTTAATACAATCTCATAATTCCAACAAGTACATCTAAGAATTGCACTGCGATCACTGCACTGTCAATCCAGCAAGTCTAAATTCACATGCAGCTATTTCCCCAGTACACCAAACCCTTTACGGACCAAACTGCAAAAAGCCTTTCATCTGGGATGTCACTGAGACACTATTAGATTCCTTGGGCTGAAGTGTGGATCATCTCAGCCTCTTCCTGCTTGTTAACATGTCACCAAACATTTTTACCATTGGCAATAGTTATAGAAGCAGGGATTGGCTAGGACCTAGTAGAAGGGATATATTAGGCTGCAGAGGGCAAGGAAGACTTTCTCTGTGGATGGAAATCCTTTCCCTTGGGAAACAGTTCTGGTGGATCCTAGTCATTGTTTTTTTCTTTGAATGTTAACTGTTTACAGCAGGGGCAGGACCAGAAGTGATGATCTGTCAATATGTGGGGCTGGGAAGGCGGGGGAGCAGCAAATGCCTCGGTGCTATCACCATCCTTTGAGCTCAGTCCTCCCCTCTAACAGTAACACAATGGCATCCTGGATGGCCATTCATCATTTTCTCTTTCCATCTTTGTTTCTGATTCTGAGCAGAGAAGAACATTTAAGACTTGCAAAAAGAGGACACCCATGAGTAAAAACATTGGAGAGATATTGGAGAGATATATATGTACTTCATTGCCAGCCTACCTTGTTCCACTACTTCAAAGGTGGCAAAGTCCATGCTTTAAGCCCGTACATACTCAACAAAGCATACTTTAGGATCATCAATACAACTTATAGAGATAGCAATCAGCAATTCAACTCCCTTCCCCATCCGCTAGCCAATATTCTGCAGTAAGATTTTACAGGGTCTCCTCTGACAGCAAAGACTGCACAGAAGCAAAGGCCAGCACATGCTGAGATTTTTTTTTTACAAAGGACAGAAAAAGAGCTATATATAGAGAATTGCTGCTGGTGGTACTCCACTACAATGGCTGTCTGCACACAAGTGCTCATTTCAGTATATGCCATTCATAACCAACTTTTGTTGCATGCTGGGCTATACTTGCAGCTCTAGACAGAAACCCTAATTTTACTACAGCCCAATTATTTAGTATACATTTTATATTTAGATTCTAATGAAAACGTTTAAAATGCTACCTGAAAGCTCGGTTCTAGTGTGTTATGATTTGGCATCTCATAACACTCCCTATGTGAATAACTAATAAGTAAGGTACAGGGCAACAGTTTCAGAACCATGCCCATGACAGATAAGCTGGTTCAAAACAAGCATCAGCACCTTGCAAAAATTCTGGGGTGATCTTGATTTCCAAGACTATAAATATGTTTTATTCAATTTATGTTAGTCATCAAGTGCCTGCCTGTTATCATAAGGATTATTTGTCAGTCCCTGAGTAGCAATGACTATCAATGCTAGCTGGGGGTGGGATTCAAAAATGAGGGTATTTCTTCATTACAAATCACTGCTATAACGAAAAGAGGAGACTAAGGAATTCAGCCTGATAAAGGGTACTGATTTAAAGTATAGTGAATGCAGTAAAATATAAGAAGATATTTTAAAAGACAAATTGATCTGTAAGATAACTGGGGAGGGGAAGTGGCTTTTACCCTGCTGTCTGTTTCAGATGATGGAACATTTTGTTGGGCAGGGGGGAGGATTTTTGCCCATCCCTCATCAGACATCCACTTTGCCCTCATGTGGTCTATGGAAATCGCCTGTTCCCCCCACCACAAAGAATTCCAGAGGGCTCAATGGCCTGCAATGAAAGGGAAAAGCTCTGCTCAAGGAACTTATACGTTACAAGCCAATAGTTTAGACCAAGCCTCACGTTGGGACATCGTACTCCACAACTCACTTCTTGAAAGCCAACAGCACACAAGCAGTAGAAGTGATCAGACAGATAGCATCTACACTCTGGTGTGACCTCTTTGGTACTATTCTTGAGTCCAGCAAGCATAGCCAGCTCAGTGTTACTCTGCAGTACTGTGGATGTTACCTATGCTTCTAGAAAAGGACTCCTGCTTGGAATAATACATTACATTTTAATGAATGAACTCATGCTTTAGAGGAACTCTCCAATAATACTTCCTATTCTCAATTCAAAAACATATTAATTCCTGTGAAGTTCATGAACCATTAAACAATTTTATAGTGTTTAACAGAATAGTTAATCATAAAAGGATACATTGCAAAAGCCAGAACAAGCAGACACCAGACGATGCTAATATTCATTTCTTGCAAGGGCTTCATCCAGCTGTAGTAGGCCTCAGTTACTAAATACACTACTGTAGCTGCAACTGTGAAGTCCACCAACCACTGGTATTCAGGAAAGTAATGCAATGCTGAAAGGTAAAAGGGTCATCCAGTGACAACGATGCATATAAAGCCATTTTTTAGCATTGACAAAGGCAGTTTTTAGGTGAGTAAACTCAGGATGTATATACATAAATACAAATAAACACACACAGCAGCTGCAGTTGTCAATATTTTGGAAGCTTACAGCCACTTGAGTTCAAACTACCAGAAAGGCAATTTATAAATGAAACACTATAAAATAACTAGAATCTGTGGTGACAGCAGATGCAGGACACTACCTGAATTACACTGATTCTAGCAGAGAGAATGCCACATCCAAATCAAGCAAATGTGTGCACATGCATACCTTGTCCTATAGCAAATCAGATCATTGCTGTCACACTGAGAGGCAGTGGCTCTCTAAGGTTTCAGACAATCTTTCCTACACCCTTAAACTGAAATAGTCAGGGCTTGAACCTAGGACCCCGAGGCACGCCAAATTACATGCACTACTACTAAGCTAAAGCCCTGCTACTAAAATACAACTGCAATTACTATAAACAATTTAATCTCAAAATCACCATAAAGTATGTTACTCCAGAACTCAGCTCCAGTGTCCCAGATGATACTGGTATCTGACGAAGGGAGCTTTCACACTCAAAAGCTTTAACCATAAAAATCTTGATCATCTCTAAAGGTGCTACTGGACTCTAATCTAGCTGTTCTACTGTGGACTAAATGGCTTACCTTCTGAAACTATCCAGATGGTATTAGAACCCTTCAAGGAAATCAAATGGATTTCTCTTTCCACCTCACTGACTCACATTCAGGAGACAAGAAAGCTGCGAGACCCCTCAGCTCATGACACAATGAGATCCCAAACAATAAAGAATGGGCAAGGTGCTTTGGGGTTCATCGAAATGCATTCTTAAGCATGATCTGATTTGCTATAGGACAAGGTATGCAGGTGCACACATTTGCTTGATTTGGATGCGGCATTCTCTCTGCTAGAATCAGTGTAATTCAGGTAGTGTCCTGCATCTGCTGTCACCACAGAGACATTGTCCTTCAGTGTTACTCCTCTGAAGATGCCTGCCACAGCTGCTGGCGAAACGTCAGGAAAGAAAATACCAAGACCACGGTCACACAGCCCGGATAACCTACAAGAACCAATGAAAGCCTTTGACAGCATTCTTAAGCATCCAAGAAGATTTCACAGACAGATAGAGCAATCAAGTAGCCTGCCTGCGCCAATCAACAAAAGACAGGACTACTTCCTGACACAGATCCCACAGTAACTCTGAATGAGATAGCTCCTAACCCTCCCCCTCAAATCACATTACCCCCAAAGCTCATGAATTTTGGAGAAAAGTTCTGAACTCTACAGGCAATTCAGTTTTTCAGCAAAACAGTCTTCCCACCACCGTACTACATCTGAGCCCCAAAGATCCAGTTCAACCTGAGAGAACAAGCATAGCATACACCCCTTTAACTTCTCACCCTTCACATCTTCCCAGTCTCTCCTCTCCACCTCCCACTTAATGTGGTCACAGCCTCTTACCTAAAGTGTCTATTTCAGTAACAGATTTGGTTTCCAGATGAAGATCAATGTCCTTAGGAATGGTTAGTGGTTTGTTTTCGATATGACCATTATATTTCCTGCAAAGGTACACATAACAATAACAGTTTCATATCACCTTATCACTACTCAGCTATTAAAGCTACAAGAACAGCTGTATTTAAACCACATTCAGAATCTGATGAGGCTGAGCAGTAAAACAGGGATTCTGCTTGCAGACATGATGCAAGACCAAGGAGAGGAGGGCCGTGAAAGAGAGAGATTAATCTAACAGTAGAAACCCCCTAACATTTGCAGGGAAATATGGTGGGGTGGGGGAGACTAAAAGTAAAGCTGCAATGGTTCTCTCTGCTATTGAAGAACATCCCAGGTAGCAGAAAGCAGCTCGCAAGTCGTAGCACTAAACAGAGACAGGGGAATTAATTGTATAGGCTGCTCAACCAAACATAAGGAGTCCCAAACTCCATCCTACCTGCGGTAGCACAAGCCCTTAAATTCTCCTTTGAATTAATTGGGGGGGGGGGGAGAGTAAAGGATGAAATTATGCTTCGTCACAGTACATGACCTAGCATGCTGAGTCTGAGGGAACATCTCTCCTACCTGAAGTGTATGGGGATGGAGAGAGAAGAAAGGTAGATTTGGGCTCAAAGGGCATGCTGTCTTAGTCCAAATCTATCTATACAACAAGCACCTGAGGAGTGAAGTGAGAGTGAATTCAAAGCCCTCCATGCAATGCTTAAGTGGAAAGGAGGAGGGTCAAAGAAATGAGAAATCCTTTACCCTTTGCCTTTCCCCACATTTCCCCTTCCCCTTGAGTGTCATGGGAGAACACATGTCTACTAACTTATGGTATTGTCACATAATTGGTATTAACTGATGTGAACATTTTGTATCCAGAAAGCTGGCTAAGCAAAAAATCATATATCCCTGTGCGAGTGAACTGTGCAAGTGAACTTCTGACTTAAATTTTAAAGAAACAAGAGTCTAAAAGAGTCACAGATGTAGACTTGCAAAAAAAAAAATACTAACATGATACAACTGCTCTTAAGACAACTAAGTTGTGCTACTGATATTAATGTAATTTCTCACTGCAGCAAGAACTAGAGCACTGAGGTAGAGAAGAATCCATACCAAGGAATCCAGCACTTGCTTTCTTTTGCCTTCTAGCTGTAGAGGAGATCTAGAACTCTACAGAGTTGCAGCAATGCAAAAGCAGAGGGAAGAAGACCCCAGAGTATCTGGCATCTGCTAAAATCTTCTGTCTTCTCAACTGAATCAAAAATTCAAGCATGGGTGGATGACTTGTAGGAATTCTCTAATAATAAGGGAGTTAATATACCAGCTACCAGTCCTTTAATCTCTCAGCACTTCCTCATACCATGCTTCAGTGGGTCACCGAAAACACATGGCTACTCCCCAGCAGCTGCCAGTTATTTAGGGCACAGAACAGCACATTCAAACTGTGTAGTTCTTCCTTTTCCTCCTATGCAATTAGGCCAGCAATGTTTGTAGCACTCCTGTCATTACAGGAACAGCAGAAGGAACAAGGCAAGCACTTGGGGAGATGCCCCTTCATGCCTTTTATTTCCCATACATTGGGATTCACATACACATGAATATGCTGGGATGCGGACAAATATACGGACCTTCCCATATTAGGAACAGCACTTTCTGGCGGAAGGTCCTTTAGGAGAGTAGATGATCAACCTAATTTTACACAAAGGAAAGTGGGGCTGGAAAACAGCAGTGCCCATGTTGTTTCACTTACCTGTCTTTCTTGCCTTTGCCCTTTTGTGACTTCCCTGCCAGAATGCGTAATTCTTCTTCCGTGGGATGCTGATACCATCGCAAACTGGAAGAAAGATGTTGAACAAACAGGCACCAGCAGAAATGCATGTTATTCATCAGTCTGGATATCAAAGTATCTGTTTTACTGTTCCTTAGCAAAATGTCTGATTTCAAGCAGATGTACCATCTGTTACACATCTCCTCATACAGAAATTGCCAATCTAGTTCATTGCCCAACATGTAAGAAATATGTTTCAATACCAGAATTACATTCACACATGCATGTTCAAAAAAGTGGTAACACTGATGAAAAGTATTTCACATAAGGAGTATCTAACATTCCAGCTTTAAAAGGCCCTGTGTTCCACCCAATTAGATTAAAAAATAATTTTAAATACATGTAGGGATTGCAAAATACCCGTGATTTCTTTTTTGGGGATGGGAGAAGGCCTTTACTTCTACCTATCCTTTTTTGGATGCATTTACAGTATTGACAATGGACCTGTTTGCCTACTGAACAGTTTGCTACATTTCTCTTTTATCACACAGCTCTTGCTGTCAGCATAAAGGTCACGTTCTCAATAACCCAAGCAGTTCAGAATAAAACATGCAAGGCCAGTGTGCTATACGAGGGGGGGAAAAGTGACATATTGATTTGCAGTTTATTTTTGGCAAGGAAACTGGGTCTTTTGGCACAGAGCACAAATACAACCAGTCACTGGTAATGCATGAGATTTCAACTACTGCCACTGAACTAGCAACAGCACTTCCACAATGTTCCCCGAGGATACCCATGACCAATTCGGAAATCCCTCAGGAGCCTATAAAGGACAGACAACGATGCTGCCGTTTTAACAAACAGCAAGGGCCTCTGCAGCAGCATCTCTTCTGCCAACATCCTGCTTCCACAAGTGATCTCTAGTGAAGTATTTCAACAACTGTCTGGTTTGACAAGCAGCATCTGATGAGCACCAGATTCTCAGAACCCACCCTTGTATTTCCCACCTCGCCACCCGGCTCAGAAATCTCAGAATCACCCATCAGTCTGACTGTTACTGGGGCAGAAATACTTAAAGATGAATGGGAAAATCATTCATGAGTAAAACTAACCAACTGAGTACCTGATCTGAACGTATTTCACAGCCATAACGAGGTGTGATTATTTATTGAGCATCTTTAACCAACTTAAAAATTAGAATAATTTCAAAAATATTAATTCTGTCTCTAGAGGTTCAGTGCACTGATATCAACAGAACAGTTCCGACACTGGAAGATTATGCTGCTAGGACTTCACTCTTCTTTCTGAATTGCATATCCTCAAGATACTCACTAGAACAAAATGGAAATTTATAATAATCCTGAACTCTATGGAGAGCATGCACACACAAATGTGCCTGTTAAAAGTAACTCAGGAACAATGGTGATTTAACTGATTTTGAATGTCATCTTAAAAAGACTAAGGATTTGCCATAAATAGTATGGTTGTCACTAATAATTGTATGTTTTCTATAATCTGTCCCTTCTTCCTTTAATTTCAATTCTGATTTCCATCTACAAGAAGTACACCTTTTAATTACAGGCACAGTTATACAGAAAATATTCTTTCTATAACAAAAAGAAACATAACAAACACAAGTGTTCATTTCTTCCAAAATAACATTCCACCTGTCAAATTCATAAAGTGAATACATAACAGCATATCATGTATGTCTCAATATAATCTAAAGTTACAATGCAGTGGTAATCTCTAGACAAGACCCTAAAAACTGAACGCAAGCATTCTACTGAGAACCAAACTTTCCAAATCTGTGCATTGCTACAATTTGTTTGAAAATGAAACCCACTGAACAACAGGACAACTACCACAAGGAATCATATAGTACCTTATAGACTATCAAATTTACAACAGCATAACCTTTCAGGAGCTAGAGCCCACTTTGTCAGATGTTTGATTAGCTTCGCTTATCTTACCTGCCACTACAGAGAAGCCACCGTGCAAGAGAGTAGTGAGGTATGATCTTCTGTATAATACTAGCCATCGCCATGGTAACCACCAGCTGCACACCTATCACACCCTGTGAAAGAATAAGCCAATGTATGTTAGCACACAGGAGCAAACGTTCCTATTTTGAAACTTACTTTTCACAGGAGTGCTAAGAATGAAGATGTGTATGCTATACTTTATTTTGTCCAACAGTTTGAACGTAACCATTAGTCTAAAAATTAAGGCTCTGTAAAAGTACAAGTGCACACACTTATCTTGTAACACAATTCTCAAAGTAAGTTTCACAGTTATCTAATATACCTGATATTAAGAGTACCACAATGGAAAAAAGTGCTGAATTTTATCTGAAAAGCTGTGGTTCAAAGTCTCCCCAAGGAAACGACTCCACAGATAACTAACCTTGGGCCAACTAGTCATTCCTCTGGAGCAAGTCAGAACTGTGCTCAAGTTTGTTCCAAATATCCCTTTTAACTTGAAAGAAATTCCATCACATGCCTCTTAGAGCTACTTCATGCAGAAGCTTCATATAATGTATCAAATCAATCAGCATATGATGTGGCAAATTCTTTGCCCAACACAGAGATACATGCTGCTAAACATTCAGGGAACATATGCTGGGGAGCAATGACTGACCATGATTCCACAGAAGATGCCCATTGTGTTGGACACATACTTTAAATGCTTACCATGACCAATACCAGTATAGTCAGGCTGCTGGTGTTAAATGAAGCAGCTCCATACTTTTTTACTTTGCTTCTCTGTGATGGGCATGTGGAACAACAAGATAATTTTAACTGGGATAAAAACAACAAGAACCACTAGGAGCTACAGATGTAAGAGGACATTTACAGTGATTATTATAAATTAGTATGACCTGGTTTGTTGCATACTGTTAGTAGCTATGCAACCAATCACATAACAATTTCCAACACATGGAGATAGATCACGATGTGTAGCCATGTCAGTCTGTCAATAGCAGCAGAAAAGAGCAAGAGCCTAGTAGCACCTACCAGTCCCTGCAACAAAGATTACATGGACATAAGTCTGACATCAGAAACCACAACATTCAGAAACCAGTGGGGGAACATTTTAACCTTCCAGAACATTCAGTTGCTGATTTAAGAGTAGCAGTTCTCTTACAAAGGGATTTCAAAGGTAGATTAGAAAGACGACTGAATTACAACTAACGATGAAGACAATGCCTCCTCCTGGATTGAATAGAGATCTGGGATTCCTGTCTCATTACCAATGTTAATCTCTCCATGCTTACTATCCCTCTGCATATCACATCTAATCCAATCACGCCAGCTAATCTCATTTACTTGCTTTTGACATTTACATTGCCATTGTGTGTCTAATTCACTCTTCTCTACTTAAGGATAGATGGAATCACATTCTAGCTGTATCTGAAGAAGTGATCTGTGGCTCATGAAAGCTCAAACTCTGCCAGAAATGTTGTTAAGTCTTTAAGGTGCTACTGGACTCTTGCTCTTTTCTACTAATTTCCAAACACAGAACACCTTACACTAAAAGTAACACATGACAAAGGTATTAAGGGAGTCAGGATATCCATGTCTGCTTTTAATACTGTTGAATGACTGTTAGAAGAATTTTTGGATTAAAAACTTTTTTAAAAAATGAGAATGTTTACTGATCTTCCTCCTTGCTACAGACCTCCATCTCCCTCTGCCCCCATGTGGCTCCTGGGGTCTCCCATTCTCCCGGATCAACATTTCAGGAGGCATTATTCACTGAAGTAGCAGGGAAGACACCAGGAAATTGCACTCCATTAACAAAAATCCTTCCATCTAAGGAAAATTTTAGTGAGATTCAAACCATTGCTTCTACCTATGACTTTGATAATTAACACTTTTTGACTTATTCAGTAGAGCTATCAATTCAAGGGGGGTTGTGCATTGTAAGCCATGTACTTCAGTTACCCCACACTCCCTTTCCTGTTCTGAAAAGCTTTAAAAGAGGTAGCAACAACACATGAATTCCCAAATGGCAACAAAGAGGTTGAGGATAATGGAGTCATAGATCGATGGCCTAAGGGTAGCACATCAAAAGGTGTAAGGCACAGTGTGCAATGCCCAAAACAAGTAGCAGCAATAATTTAAGGGCTGGAATAATAAAATAAAGATAAAATGGCCAAAAGCCAACTGTCAAAACTATAACACGAGTCTGGAAACTGCTCCGTCTCAGAAGCAAACATACTTTACAGAAGTTGAAGAACACACAATTGACCACCACCAAGACAATGCACATGCCACAAGAGATTGCCAAATATGCATAAAACAGAATGACATTGAACCACTCCGTATTCGGGGAGGGCTGTAAAAAAAACTAAACCCCATTTTCAAGTATACCAACAACTCTTAACAACTTACTGTAAGGGTGTTTAGGTAAGTATCACATTCGCTTCCGAGATCTGAAGAGGTCAGGTTAGCCTGGGCTATCCAGGGCAGGGCAGCACCAGTTTGGTCAACTAATAATCTGTATATGTTAGAACAATATTACAACACTTAATGGTGTTTACAGGACAGCTAGTGCTCCTACTCAGGGCCACTTCACATTGTATGAGGCAGCCAGTCTCCTCTGGCAGTTCTTGTGGTAGATACAAGAAATATGTTAGGGAGATTAATATCTCTAATACTGGGTGGGACACATACAATGTCTGCAGCCCAGGCAAGTTTAGAAACTGTAATCACACAGGTTAAGCAAAGCAACTTAAAAACAACAACCACTGAGCTACAAGTCATATTTAAAAGAACTTTCTCTAGAAAGAAACTCACAATAGCCTGTTCCTAAACTGGACAATAGCACTATTAGAGAAAATTAAAGAATGTCATTACTTCCCAGTTTGTTCTAAGCCTACAAGGAATATTCAAAGAAGTTTCAATTGACCACTTGGCAGAGGACACACAGAACAAGAACTGCAAGTTCATCTTGAAGCCAATTCAAATACTTTAGAACTGGCTTCATAGTACATGCCGCAATTTCTGAATATATCTGGAGCTAGTGGTTTAGGAAGAAAGGCTGGAAGTCTATTCCCCACACATGCCTATGCAGTCAGTAGAAATCTCCTAAGAAATAAATCACTTTCAAACATGTGACTCATCCATACAGGTGCATTCTAAGGAAATGCCTTTCTAGACATTTGAACTCTACTCCTTTCCAAGCAATCCAGAAACAGAATAGAAGTTATTAGTTGGTTGCAAAGCTGTAAGTAAAGATTGTATGTTTCTGAATTAGGTTAAAAGAGCTGTAGAGAAAAGCAGTGCTAATATGGCTGCTATTGTGGCCTTTGAGCTAAGGAATAGAAAGAACTAGGAAAGGAAGCTGTATTATCTGTACTTCTCTGTCTGAAACTACCACTGCTTTCCTTCTTTCGGCTCAGAGAAGCCACTAAGTCATTGTTTTATCTTAGAGTCAATAACTGTCAAGGCTAAAGGAAGAACAGACCCATGCATCCAGTCACTAATGAATCCTTATGAGCTGTAGATGCTAGACAACTACATGACACATGCAAGTCAGCTTTCTCTAGTCTTACAGAATTAGCAAACCTTTGAGACCATAGGTGAGAACTGCACATGCAATTCCCATAGCATCATGTAGCTTTCCCCTCCATTTCTATCCTCTTACAGAGATAATCTAAGCAATCTTTCTTTAATTTCTTTAATTGTGGCACTCAGAATCACAAAAGCTTGACAATATCAAGCAGAATTAATCATTTTTTTATTTCCTTAATAATGCCAACCAGTTAGGAAGCTACTATATTCACAAAGGTGCTATGTTGCTAATTGTGATCCAACATGTTGCCAACCATGACCAGATGTGTAATGAACCATGTAGATTCCTGGGTCCCATAATTCATTATGGTTTTCTAATCTTTCATTGGGCTTCATTTCTTTCAGTGTCCTATTATTCACTTACCAAACTTCCCAGATGTTATAACCTCCTGCTTGTCTTTGAATCAGAGCCAGTGATAATGCGGCTAAGGCATTCTTCCAGTTTCATTAAGTCCAGAAGAAACCCCCCCCCTCCCTTGACTCAGCCGATCTGGGCATGTAGATTTTATTTATCTATTTAAAGCAATTATTAGCTGCCTTTCTTCCTTATGGAGCGCAAGGTGGTTTATATCATTGATAAAACACATTGAAATATTAAAAACTAAGATTAAAATCTCAATTCAGGACTGCTAATGAACTTAATCAACTGCCTCCTAAAGATCAAAAGTGAGGGGCCAGGGGCACCTTCCTGGGGAGGTTCTTCGAGAATCATGGGGTTGCCATTGAAAAGGCCCTCTCTTGTGTACCCACCAACTAGCTTCTTTGATTGATAGATCAATGTACCAGTTAACTCAGTGATAGACTACTGCAATACACTCTGCAATACACTCCTTAAAGACAATTTGGAAACTCCAGCTGGTACAGAATATCGCAGCTCAGTTACTACCAGCACTAGGCAGAACATGAACGTCACACCCATTCTGCAAATACTTCATTGGTTACCAATCAGTTACTGGGTTCAATGCAAAGTTCTGATTATCACCAGCAAAGCCCTTAATGGTCTTGGACCTGCATACCTGTGGGACCTACTATGCTCTACCACAACAGCTTTGCTCATGTGAACATAATCTTTTGAAGGTGCCACACAGCAAATAAGCAAGGCGAGTAACTGGTTATTCATGTACATTCTCTGTGGTGATGCCCTTTGTGGAATTGCCTGCCTAAGGAGATGAGGAAGGCACTCATGCTTCTATCATTCCACAGAATGTGCCGAACAGAAATGTTCAAGAGGGCATTTTTAAAAAGAGATTAGAAATATAGCGTAATAAAACAATGCATAAGATCACTTTAAAAGGGTCAGGTTATTGGCCTGTTGCAATGTTTTTGTATCACCTTCCTACAAACATAACTGCCTGTTATCTTAGTTGCTCACTTTCTGTATTATGGTATGTCATGCCTTAAATAGTTTTCCTTTTCACTTTTTAGTTTGCATTATAGTCCACTTCTGTAATCCTAAATCCTAGTGTGCTGTTAACTGCAGCTCTCAGATATTTGTTTTATATTCTGTAATCAACTTTCAGTCTCAGTAAGAAAGGACTGTAAATGAAGAAAATAATAAAATAATAGATGACTCCTCTCTACCTGTTATGATTATCTCAGATAAAACCAAAGCCCCAGGATTGGCCCACTGACAATATTTGCAGGAATAGGCCAGAAGCCATTGCCAAGGGGCACCCCAAAGCCTGGCATAAAGCAGACATTTTGCCAAAATCTATAATGCTCCAAATTACAAAGCTCAGCGGTGCATTTCCAGAATTTGTTCAGTTACAGGGACTGTCGTCAATGGAACATGGCCTTGTGCAGAGAACTGAGTGATCCGTGCTAACCAGATCCGAAAGCAGGATCACAGAGCACGCAAACTCTATATTAGGGAAATAAGTTGAGATTAGCCTAGTAAGAGAATTTGTTTTGCCTTGCCTGGTTCTCTTTCAACCATTTGACTCTGCTAAACCCCACTGCTTTCCTTTTGCCAAGCCTGTGCTGTTCAAACCCTATCTGGACAATTGCTGCATCTCCACTCTGGCTGAGCAAACCTCTGCACTGATTTTCATACAAGCTTCCAATCACAACTGCAGCATTCTCTTTTATGTATGATACCAGCAGTTTCTCCATCTTCTACTGTTCTGTTCGATATTAAATGTGTTCAATTAAGTTCAGAATTCTGACTGCCCATGTAGGGAACACTATCCTCATGATAAAAGGTGGCGTTGCCAGAGGAACAAAAATGGTTGTGTTAGGGTACCCTGGGCTCTTCCACCTTAATATCTCCTATCACTGGAGTGGTAACAGTTATCACCATACCTGATCCATCTTGGGGTTAATGGGAATGAGTGGGTAAGGGAGTGTAGGTCCAACTCCCGTCTCAGGGGAAGGCCCCCTCACACACAAAGAAGAAAACAGGACTACATGGGTTCCTGAGTTCCATAAGAACCCCTCACCTCAAAATGTGGTCACAGTACACCAACAGGCAACCATTTCACTTCCTTCCAAATTTGAGATATATTACCTGGACTGAAAACAATCTGAAACTGTACTAATAGTGTTGTCATACGTAATGCATGCTTTCTAAGATACTGGTAAGCACCAAGGCTTACCAACAAGTTGAGCCTTTATTCTTTCCAAGATTACTAACATTGGGCATTCCTATACTAACAAAAAAAAAAAAAAAAGGCCACAGTCAGAGGTCTCCTTGGGAATCTGTGCCAGTAGTATCGTGAGACTCTACAAGAGCTTCCAGTAAAAGAACAAACCATTTGGATTTTAAAACTTGTACCTAATATTGACTTATACTAAACAAATCATTAGAGGTCAACTTACATAAGCATTGCCCTTGTGTAAGCAGTGATTAGACAGGGAAGTAGAAAGCTTAGGTAAGCATGCTATATGAAATGGGCCCTTTATGTTATGTACTTAGAATATTTCTATGTTACCTCTTTGGGTTTACAAGAACACAAGAATGTAGCTTCGGTTAGGAATGTTTACAACAGAACTTGCTGGTCATTAAAAACAATGCTTTTTGCAAAGATCCCTGGATGGATAGACCATTTTTGCTCCTGGAATGTTTACTATTAGAGGCTGAATATCACCAATACACGCATACCCATGGCTCTGCATAAACCCAACTGGCCTTGAGATTATATACACCCACCCTGAACAAAATGTACTATCCTTAATAACAACTGAACATCAACAAGTCTTCTTGTCTTCTATTATTTGCTTGACCAGTTTTAAATGTTAGAAATGCATCTTTTAGACTACACTCTATTGTTATTATGCTTTTGAGAGATATATTATTAAAATAACTAAATGCTCTGTTTTCAATTCAGCATGCAAACAGTATGCATTCTAAATATTGTCGAAGGCTTTCACGTTCAGAGTTCATTGGTTCTCGTAGTATGCATTCTATTCTGCTAAAATTATCAGATTATCAATCTCTCCTTGAACTTCTAGTGAAGAGTACTAACACTAAGTAAAAGCATTAAATTTATAAACATTCCACCCATTGCGGTTGGGTAAGATGGAAACTAAGCACCACCCATACCAATTAACATGCTTACCACATAGGCAGAGAAACCATTAACATATGAACAAGAAAAGCAACAGAAGATATGCAGTGTAATCCTACACAGTTACATCCTCCAAGTGCATTGAAGTCCAAGATGTAACTCTGATTAGGATTACACTGACAATCTGTGAACGTTCAAAAGAACTGTTGGAGACCCCTGTTGAGTTTTTCTATTGAGTATAATCTATGGAATAGCAGGTCATTTGCCTTCTCTATTTACAAAGTAAAACCCTACTGATAAAAGAAAAAAACAAACACATTAACAAGTCAATAGGTTTAGAAGGGTGTAACTCTATTTCAAATTGCAGTGGTCCAAGAGTTTGACCTTGTTCTCTGAAAATGGCACTTGCATATGCCCCAAACCCAAGATAAGAGCAGAAACAGGGAGATTTCATAATGAATGATGGAGGCCTAAAACAACACAAGAACATATAAAGAGCTGTGCTGGATTAACCAGTGGTCCATCTAGTCCAGCATCCCGTCTGGCACAGTGGCTGTGACTCTCGAAAACTCACACACACATCCAAATCTTGTTGCTCTGAAAGGTGCTACTGAACTCAAATCTAGTGGCCAATCAGTTACACTCAAGGACCAACAAAAGGGAAAAGAGGCTGAGGCCTTCCCCTTATGGTGTCTCATGGCACTGGTATTCAGAGGTTTACTGCCTCTGAATGTGCAGGTTCCCTTTAGTCACCATACCTAGTAATCGCTAATACACTTAACCTCCATGAATCTAATCCCCCTTTAAAGCTCTCTACATCAATACATTAGCTGGCAGTGAATTCAACTTTTTACTGCCACATTTTAATTACTCAATGTCACTGCAAGCCCTCAAGTTCTAGTCTTTTGGGAGAAGAACAGACTGTTTATACGACAAACATTTAGACTAGCAAACTATGAAAGGGTTAGTTATCTTTCACTGCTTTTCTTTGTAAAGTATCATAAACAAATAACTTTGAGGACAGAAGCTATGGAAGTGCTCTTTCATATGTATCCCAGCTAAAAAAAGGAAACAGCAATTAAATTCATACTGCTGCTGTATAGGAGTTTCTCACAAGCAGTCGGTACGGACACTTAAATCCAATAAAGGTGTTTTGGAGTTGTATATTCTTTCCCAGTTTACAGCCTTTTCAAGGACCCAGCTAAACAACACCTGAGAAAAGCAGTACTGGTAATCCTTCAAGTTCCAAGTTTTAAGCAGCACCCCTTGTGTGTGTGTGTTAAGTGCAGTCGCTTCCGACTCATGGTGACCCTATGAATGAAAGTCCTCCAAAATGTCCTATCTTTTGACAGCCTTGCTCAGGTCTTGCAAATTGAAGGCTGTGGCTTCCTTTATTGAGTCAGTCCATCTCTTGTTGGGTCTTCCTCTTTTCCTGCTGCCCTCAACTTTTCCTAGCATGACTGTCTTTTCCAGTGACTCTTGTCGTCTCATGACGTGACCAAAATACGACAGCCTCAGTTTAGTCATTTTAGCTTCTAGGGTCAGTTCAGGCTTGATTTGATCTATAACCCACTGATTTGTTTTTTTGGCAGTCCAGGGTATCCGTAACACTTTCCACCGACACCACATTTCAAAGGAATCGATTTTCTTCCGATCCGCTTTCCCTATCAGCACCCCTTCCAACCCCCTCAAAAACCTTTGAGTTCTCGAAACTACACCCTCTTTCCTCCCCTCCCCCAACGGAGAGGGACCGGTCCCAGCCGAACTTTAAACGCACCCCTCCACACATGTATCTCGCCAACCTGTGCACTCACCATGCTGCACCAACCGCTACCTCCACCACCACCACCGCCGCCTCCTCGCGGGCTCTCCCCTCACCCAACGCATAAATCTTTCCCGCGCGAGCCAAGCCGCACAGGAAGTTCGAGGGGGGGGGTGAGAAGGGAGACCCCCCCGGGAGCCTCCGAATTCCTCGCCCCAAACAGCACCGGTTTCTAGTGCGCGGGGCTCACGCCTCCCGAGCCTGCAGAGGTCACACCAGGACCCCACTAGACAAGGACCCGGCGGCGTCCCCAGACAAGTGCCTGAAAAAGAAAAACACTCCCATGCCCGTCTCGTGTTGAACGGACACCCTCTTCCCGCGAGGAAGCCGTTAGTACTTCGACACGCGGCGTTTCCGATGGGAAAAGGAGAGGGTTTTTCCTCACAAGAAGCCATTCTTGAGGCTTCGCTCGGAACAGGCGCGCGGCGGACAGCCAAAACGTCGAGGAGTTCTGCGCGCGGGCGGCACCAACGGTGGGGACGTTGTCACGTGACGCCGGAGGTCAGTTCAGCGTTGCCCTTTGCGGTCCTCCTAGAAGCGCAAGGGGTGAAATAAGGACAGGCGGCTTTTAGGTTTGTCATAGTCGGAAGGACGCGCTAAGGCAGACTCTCAGAATGATCTTACAGAAGTTAACAGGACAAGAGGAAGAAGGAAGAAAGAATCAAACGGAGATATATTAAGAGGGAGAGGGTCGTTGACGCATGCGCCCGGTTGACCAGCGGCTTGCTGTGTTCGCCTTGAACGCCAACCGTCTGCTCAACGGTTACATGAACCCGGAAGTTTTGGCTCGTATGTCTCGTGCTGTTGGAGAAAAAGCGCGAGGGGTGTATATGTGTGTGTGTGTGTGTGAGAGAGAGAGAGCTCGCGCGAGTGCTTGGAATCTCGCGCGAGTCAGAAAACGGCGGGGGCGGGGCTGGTTCGCGCCCTCCCCCTGCTGCGTTTATGGTGGGGGGGGGGGTCAGAGCATCATTTTCCTGTGTGCTTTCAAGGAGGGATGTCGTTGTCGGTGGTTCTTGCAGACGCCTCTCCCACCCACACAGCGGCCTTTCCGTACTCAGCTGATTCCAACAGTAAATTATTTCACTCACCCTCCTGGTTGCTGAAGCATTGAAGTGTTTCAACCAAAAAAGCATTCCAGAGTTGTGATACTTGTTTCTTTTTTTAAAAAAATGTCCTGCCTTTTTCCAAGGAAGTCAGATGGTGCAGGTAGTTTCTTCCTTCTCCAGTTTTATCCTCACATCAACCCCGTGGAGTAGGTGAGACTGACTGTGGCTGTTACCGCACTAGGTCTTCCCAGCGACGTATTAAGATGTTGTCGAAGGCCTTCACGGTCAGAGTTCATCGGTTCTTGTAGGTTATCCGGGCTGTGTGACCGTGGCCTTGGTATTTTCTTTCCTTGGTATTATCTTACCAAGACCACGGTCACACAGCCCGGATAACCTACAAGAACCGGTGTATTAAGAGTTTGAAAACGTTATAACAAATACTGTTCGCACTTTGGCCCCTTTAGCTGTGAAGATGTCTTCCAACCGTTTTTTAGCCGTGGTATCCAAAAGCCCTTTTAAAGCAATGTTTTTTTTATAACATTTCCAAACTCTTGATACATCACTGGGAATACCTAGTGCGGTAACAGCCAGTGACTGGGCCGTTGTCCCCCCCCAGCGAGCAGAGTGAGGATTTGAAACTGGGTGTCCCTTCTATAACACTTGCCTAAACACCACACCTGAGTGCTGAGGACAAATAAGTACTTTTGCTTCATAATAACTAGCCGTTGCTTTGGAGCATGAGAAATTTGGCAACCCCATTTTAAAAAAGGAGCAAATCATTTAAATGGAGCAGATTAAACACGCTTATTGAAATCAAAGGAACTTAAATGCTCTTAACTCAGGAAGGGCTGTATTTTAGCATTTATATAGTAATTTTCTCATCTAAAATATCAAAGTAATCCCTAGCAACAGCCTTAGAAGGCAGGTCATTATAATTATTGCATTCAGGTTGGTGCATCCATTTTACTTTATTCAAATTGCTGTAATGTGTCCATACCAAGGGAAAGGTATAAATATTCTTGTGCTTTATAAACTAAAAGATGTTGTAAATTGTCACTGAGATAGACAAGTAAGGGATTGTTTTTGATTTGTTTTGCTTTTAGTAAGTTATCCACCCTGGGCCCTTGAGATGGGTTTGGATTTACATTGCAGTACATATATTTCCAGGAGCTGAAAAGCTGTTGAAGTCCCTTGCTGCTACAACTTTACAGAGAACACAACACCCTACTCTGCCATTAAAATGTCTTAATGGCCAATTTATGTTAGTTGTAGAAGCAACCTACTTTAGCTTATCTAACTTTGTGATGTTTACTCAGGATTCTGATGTATTTGTACATTTATCCTCTCACAACCTCTGCACTGCACACAGAAATATAAATTTTGGTTTTACTGTATATAGTTTTTCATTGCTGTAACGGAACTAGTTGGTTTTGGAGGCAGTTGTTCCAGTTTGATTTCACCTTTGCAAATTTGGTGGCTAATGCTTTTCAGTGTTTTTAATACTTCCCTTTCACTAATGGAAATGTCATTCCTAACATATGCATTTTGACCAGATTCCAAAGGGCTGCACATTGCCATTCCAACAGCATTCCTCCAGCATTCCTCATCTGCAAAACGCCCTCCAGCAGTCAGAAGACTCTCTAAAGTGGTTTTCAGTTAGATAATGTTGGCAGAAGAGACAAATTTGCTGCTCCCATACACAAAGGCGAGGGCCTCTATAATCCAGCCACTGATTTAGCCTGTAACTGATCAGAATTCCTAGATTTTTTCCCTTGGTGTTGTTTCCACTTGACAAGTAATCTGAAGATTATAATAAATGCCTCACTGGTTGTTCTCAGCTGCATGTCCTTGCTCTATGTAGCATTCAGTTCATCCTGCAGATTTGATTCCTTTCTTGGGCTCTGTCTAGAAGTGTTAATTTTACTTGTAGACAATCTCATTCAGAGTTTACTTTTTTTGTGTGCGTAAGTGCTGCCATGTCACCTCCAACCCTTTAGTGACCCTATGCATCAATGTCCTCCAAACATCATATCTTCAACAGCCTTGCTCAGTCTTGCAAACTAAAAGCTATGGTTTCCTTTATAGAGTCAATCCCTCTCATGTTGAGTATTCCTCTTTTCCTACAGCCTTCTATTTTTCCTAGCATTATTGTCTTTTCTAGTGATTCTTGTTGTCTCATAATGTGGCCAAAGTACAATAGCCGCGGTTTAGTCGTTTTGGCTTCTACGAACAGTTCAGGCTTGATTTGATTTAAAAATCACTGATTTGTCTTTTTAGTGGTCCATGGTATCTAGCGTTTTTGGCATGTTTGCACATCAGACTATAAATTATGTATCAAATTTCTACAAATCTTTGTGACTTTTGGGTGTAATATTCTGAAAAATTAATGAACAAATGTAAATCTTGATTAAAACAATTGTCCTATATGTATCATAATTTTTGTGCCTTAACACTTTCAGCAAGGTTTCAATAATAGAACTGCAGAGCTTCTTTGTCTGTTAAAAGCATCCTTACAAATGAAATTTACAGCCTAGAAAACAGTAAAGATATTGTTACCAAATGAAATACACTAAATACAAAAGCACAATACAAACAGTACAGTTTCCTTACCTATCCCACAGTCACAGCATGATCTGAAATCGGAGTGATTATCAAGATTCTATGGTATGTTGAGCTTTCTCTAAATACACAATCAAGGGGTACTGTTAACTATCTGGTGTAATCTAATTAGGGGAGAGTCTTAAAGGAACAAATGCTGAGTCATCTGGTGATTAGTTATAGCTGTAAATTGTGGGACCCAAACAACACTTACATTGCAAAGATACAAATAAGAATTACAAAAGACAACCGAATACATAGCCTAGGGCACACGCATCCAGTCAATTTGATCATTCAACCCATAAGGTGCAAGCATATTTAAAGTAAAAATTCAAAAAGTTTCTCTGCTCTTCAATCTTCAAAGGATATCTGCTTGGAATGCTTGTATCTTCTCTACAATCCAAAAGCATAGCTCATTCTCAGCGTGGTTCAAGGACATGTAGGCTGTTTAAGCTTGGTAATTAGCAGTGTGTTCCTAGCTGAAGTGCCCTGCATATTTTTTTTTATTTCTTCAAGCTGAACCATCATTCCAGACATCACTGTCAAGCATTCACATTTCTTAAAAGCCCCTTTAACATGACCTTTTGTATTTGCTCCGCCCCCGCATCAAAGCATTCACTGAAGGAAGCATGCAGAATCACAGCTGCGGCTTAGATATGCAAACAGCTATTGCTAATGGCTATGCAAATGAAGGCATAAAGGAGCAGGAGAGTGTGGGGGTGGAATTTACTTTCTCCTTTTGCATCTGGGACCCTGAAGTCATTTTAAAGGTCGGATTTAAAAAACCAGCATTAAGCGAGGAGCAGAATCAACCATGTATAAATGGCATTAGTGATCTACAAGGGGGACTTTTTTTCTTTTCCATCTGATGCAACCTGTGTTCTGAAATCCTGACTAGCAGCACGGATTGTGTATCCAATGTACAAAAGGTTACAAGGACGTTTAATAAGATATATTACACCCTTAGAGCTGCAATTTACAAATGATGTAATATAGTATTTCTTTTGATTACATGAATCTTGAAAGCTATCTATACGAAGACACAGGTTGCAAACTGAACAGTGACCACAAGGGTAATTACCAATTGGTCTCTTTAGTGCATCAATTCCAACTCTTCTTCTGGATAGAGAACTTAATTTACCTCTAACATGCCCTTAAGTTTCTAGACCCTTTTTGAGTGAAGAGGGGTTTCCTTGCATATGGGAATACTTGATAGGGGCCAATGTATCATTATGGTATTTTTAATCTAGCTAGTATCAAATGTCAAAGGGATGACCATCTTATCAATATTATCCTTCTTGACTTTAGGTATTAATAATGAGGACCTATTTACTTTTTGCCTTGAAAAACGCACTTCTGTCTTTAAAGAATACCCTCTAAGAATTGGCTCATCAATATTTTAGCTTGATTTAAAAATCTGCATACTGACTGCAGTTTCTTTTTAATCTTAGCAACACAACCCTTTAACTAGAGGAAATGCTTTTAAGCACCCCCAGCTTCTCAGTCCTTGTATGGTCTCAAGTTGCAGGAGGGCCAAGGTTTGATGTTAGCATGCAATTCAAAGGCCAGTTCTTGTCAAAGGCTTTGTTCTTTGGCTTTTGAGTTCATCAACTTCCAAGCTATGATTAACGACCAGGGCATTCTGGATGATGACATGTCCTTTAAAATCACTCAAGAATCTGCCTCACAATTCAGGAACTTCTGGGAATTTGTATTTAACTGGGCTGCGGCAATTCTGGCCATTGTTGGAAAGAATGAGTAATGTACCACCAAGGTAATTCAGTCATCCCAGCCAGGCTCACCTTTCCCCCATTACAACACATGGATGTATCCCAGAGTAGTACCTCTCACAAATAAAACTTCAGTTTCCCCATGACAACCCAAATTCTGACATTTCCGCTAATAACGATGAGAATCCTAATATTTCTCCAATCAGAGAGCTACTCCAGAGTCTCCAATTATAACATGGATCCAAATATTTGACCCGCTATATGTTATTTTTTTTTTGCACTGTTTCTAATTTTTGTGATCCCACTCTTATTGCCTTGTTTGCGGATGCCTCATGCTATTTGATTCTGTGCAGGCAGCCATCCAACAAGGCAGGGGATCAGGAAGGCCTGCATTCCCAGCACAATACCAACGACTGCAGTGGCCAGTGTGCATCTTGGTACTCTGTTGTGGGGTTGCCAACACTCTCATTCCTGCTTAGCGCTTACACCATCCCAAAAAACGTGTCAGACTGCTGTTTGACCTTCATAGTTGTCCTGCTGTTACCAAGGACCTCCTTCCTAGATGTTTTTTTTTTTAAATTAATGTTTTAAAATAATTACAACCCTCAAACAGAAAAGAAATAGAAAATATAACAACAGTGGTGGCACGTCTACACATAAGCATCTATAGAAGACTTATGCTGTCTGCCCTGACTCCATCTTGACTAAATTAGATTTGGTGGCCGTTTTAGGAGTTAGCATTTTTTTAGCTTTAGAAGAGGTGGGGACAAGCCTATCCTTAGGCTATGCTACCAAGTGGCCAAAACCTTGGGCAGGAGACTGATTATGGGACATATGCATGCTTACCCGTCGCCATGTAGGCTCGGCAGGCCAGGTACCCGCCTAGATCTATCAGTGTAATTTCATCAGCGAACACAAGTCTTCCTGAGTGCAAAACCTAATTACCATCATGGAGCCAGTAAATCTAATTACTATCAGGCTTGATTAACTTTTGCTGATCTTTTCTGAATGTCTCCTACCGGCCTGCTTCAGGCATGGGTGAACCCTCCACATTTCCAGCCCTTTTGCCTACCCTGCCTGGATGCAATCAGCTTTTGTTACCTTTCTGGGAAGCCCCACTGCTAACTCAGTCAGAGCCGGAAATGCATAGATTCTCATCTTGGTCTCACTCTGAATTCCTGGATTTTACAATTATTTATTTGATATTCTTTTGTGCCGGCGCCTATAACTTTCTCTGCTTTCCTTCCTTTGGGACTCTGGGACATTTCCTTGCCTCAAAGGAGCGTCCCTCGCTGCTTTACCTTGAGGCCTTTGGAAGCTCTACCTAAAGCCCCTACTCTCTATCTCTGGATCATTGAAATAGACAGGATAGGTAAATTCCTTTTCTCCTTATGGGGAGTTCACCCGGTGTTCCACGTTAGCCTTTTGAAACCCTTTTTGCCCGCCCCCGATTGGCATCCCGAACCCACGGCTGCTACCCCTATCATGGTCCAAGGGGAACAGCACTTTGAAATCTCCAAGGTCCTAGATTCCAGACTACGAAGGGGTCAGCTGGAATACCCTGTACACTGGAAACACCTGAACTCTAGCCATGACGAATGGGTTTCCGCGGTGCATGTAAACGCCCCCATCCTGATCGCTGAGTTCCACTGGAGTTGTCCCGACAAACCGGGAGACCCGGGTAGGGGGTCTTTGGGGAGGCAAGATGTCAGCTAAACTCCCTGTTGGCCCCGGGTAAAAACAAGATGGTTCCCCACACAGACAAAATGGAGTTTTTGTGCACTCCGTCCCCCCCGTTTTGCACTTTGTCTCCCGCCCAACATCTGCACCTCAATGGAGACCCGCCCGTGTAATCGCTGATCTGATACCAGTTCCCACGGAACAATGTCGGGAGCTCGGGAAGATCAGCCAGTTAATGCACACGTTAATTTCCTATATGCGTTGTCTTAAGTCGTTACCGGCAGTTAACTTCTTAATGTTTCTTTGTATCCCAAATCTAATCATTGTATTTACCCTATCTATGTACCGAGTTTTCCCCATGCCTGTATTCTAGCCTTAAGTTTCTATGACTTGCTGAACTCGCTGACTTTCTGAATAAAACTTCTAACTCGCTGCAACGTCTGGAGTGGAGTCCCTTTACAAGAAACGCGATGTCTGAGGTCTGACAGTTTGACAGTAAAACCTCAGCTGTACTTGGGAATCTAGCTGGACTGCCTCAGGCTTCTCTCTGTGTGGGAATCAAATGGGTCAGCCAGACGGGCATGCTCAGGTATGCTCTCACTGACTCTACCTTTCCACTGGGCCATGCCAGTTCCTGCTGCAGTCTTGCCTGGTGCTGCTGCTGTTCAAGCCACAATGCTTCTTCCCATGGTGGGAGATCTGAGTTACCTTTGTTCCTTCCTTTGGGTATGGGTGGTGCCTGCCCGATATCAGGAGGTGGTGGCCACATTGTCCCATGTCTGTTGGCTTTGTATGTGTGCCGTGACTGGCGGATGGTGGGGTTGGCCTGGGCTCTGCTGTGATGGATATGCTGTCTGTGGCTTGCTGCGTGGTGTCTCTGCCAGTTATATCTTCTCTACAGGACAGCCATATGATCCACAACATTGCCACTATTGATGTCTTAGGATGGGGCTATAAAGTAGTCCATAACATATAAAGTATTATACTCTTTAATACTAGAGATAATAGCAGGTGATTAAATATCAGCTTGCCCCTGCAGAATGGATATGGAAAAGAGTTTATGTAAGGGCAGAGGAACGTGACCACTGCAGTTCAGAGAGGTCAGAAACAGAATTTGAAAATCAATCCATTGCTTCACAGGGAGCTAGGGTAATGGACAAAATAACTACAGTATGTTTTAAAGGTAGGGAGCAAGTTAACCGCCCAACAGGAGTGTTCTTCAAAGACCGTTACAGAAATGCCATCTGCCTATTCTTGAGTTCCTGAGGAAATCACTATCTGTATTCCAAGTATGTGAGCATATTGACTACTACTTTCCACTCCTTTACCTAAAAAAATAAGCAGTGCTGCTTAAGGATATATAATTGTTTATGCATGAGATGCAAATAGAATTTTCACATTACTATATACAATGATAAGGAGAAAGAATCCTTCAACATATTTATAATTCTTGACACTCTGGTCAACATTCATGTGTGCAAAGTTACTGAGCTTCAAACCAAAATGGGGAAAAGCGTAAGACAAATACATGTCACTGGCTGAGTGTCTAGCGGCAGCTTTCCTCTTTTTGAAAGCCCCTTGGACACCAAGGGAGAGGCAAAGGTCAAAGTTGGAAATCAGGGTCAGATGATGAGTTTCCTGCTTTTCTGTCTTCTTGATTGAGAAGACTGAATCATAAATTAAAGCATTAGTTTCCAGGCGTCACTCAGATGTGTGGAAGTCTACAAGGGTCAGTTCTTTGCTTTCACCTATCCTGGCCTTTGACCCCACCCTAATGCCAGAGCATCAATTAGCTCCTTCTCTCCAGTTCCTTTGAAAGCGTACAGGTAGGACCCTTTTACGCCTGTCAGTGTTGTAGCAACATGTAGTTGATGTTTTGCAGCTGAGGACACATTTGCTGCCTAATGATAGAGTTAAATAAGCTGAAGTGGTATACCAACATGTGAATTATGAAGGGAGTTGCGTGGTGTCCCAGAGATCCTCATTATGCGTTGTTTATACCCAATAGTAAAGTCTCTCATTGCTTCAGTAGCATTATCTGGAAGTGATGGTGTGTGATCCTAGAATAAAAGCTAGTGAGGGTTTTTGTTGCTTGTACTTGTTACTCACTGTGTGTCTCTGAGAGTTCTGTTTACATGACTGACTATTCACTCTTGTTCAGACAGAGGGAACCTTGAAAATGTCTTGATTTAGGCTGCATATGGAGAAGCAGGGTTGTTAATACTAAGGAAAAGAAATAATTCCTGATACGAATTTGTTGACTTCAGCAATTACACCAATGATGAAGCTGGGTAAGAATTTTTTCCCCCCAGCTATGCCCTGGTGTGCCTTAATGTGAATCGAAAGTAGGCCTAAGGTAAAAATGTGAAGAACTCTGTTCTCTATGCATAATAAGAAGTGTCATAAAGACACAGTAAGCATCAGTTTGCTTTTATGCAAAGAAGAGATCAATGAAGCCAATATGCCTGCTTTTGCTAAATTATGCTGAAAGAGTGCCTGTTTTTAGTGTAAACCAAGAACACACTGAACTGACTCTAGAAGCTAAAATTACTAAACTGAGGCTATCGGATTTTGGTCTCATTATGAGAAGGTAAGAGACACTAGGAAAGACAGTCATGCTAGGAAAAGTTGAGGGCAGCAGGAAAAGAGGAAGACCCAACAAGAGATGGATTGACTCAATAAAAGAAGCCACAGCCCTCAAGTTGCAAGACCTGAGCAAGGCTGTCAAAGATAGGACATTTTGGAGGACATTGATTCATAGGGTCGCCATGAGTTGGAAGTGACTTGACGGCACTTAACACACACAAGGACACACAGTGACAAAAATAAGTTTCTTCAGTTTTGGAATAAACTCAGACTGATTACCCAAAAAAAATCATAATATCTCATTTAGCTTAGTTGACAATCCTGTAAAAATATAGAAAATATTTAGAATATAAATTATATCGCGTAATAATGACATCACTGGTTTAATTTCAGTCTCTAAGAGGATGGTTTTGTGCCTTCTTCCCAAAAGGCCTAAGGCAAGCTAGGAAGCAGGCCTGACAACTTGAACCTCAGTGGGAAAACTTTCCTGGTCCATAAAAACATAAGAAGAGCCCTGCTGGATCAGACCACTGATCCATCTAGTCCAGCATCTTGTCTCACACAGTGGCCAACCAGTTCCTCTAAAGGTCCAACAACTGAGCATAGAGGCTGAGGCCTTCCCTGATGGTGCTTCCTGGCACTGGGATTCAGAGGTTTACTCCTTGTCCAATTTAGAATGGGATAGGTGTGACTGAGGTTCTCTTTGAACCGAGTTTTGAGATCCTGATAAGATTATGGTTGCCTGACCCCTTGACCACATGAAAGTAGATTAGTAACAAGAGTTTGTTAAAGAAAACAATATCTATCTATCCATCCATCTATCGATATACATTCTAATTTTTTTCCCTGAAGAAGAAAACAGGCTCATCTAGAGACTGTAGTAGGCAAGAGATGGTGTCCAGGCTGCCTGCTGACATGGACAGAGAGGTGGTTGAGAAGCACCTGACTGCATTGGATGAGTACAAATCCCCCAGGCCAGATGGTGTACACCTGAGTGTGCTCAAAGAACTTTCTAGAGAGCTTGCAGAGCCTTTGTCCATCATCTTCCAGACCTCTTGCAGGATGGGAGGTGTGCCACAAGACTGGAGGAAGCCAAATGTTATCCCAGTTTTCAAAAAAAGGGAGGAGGGATGACCCAAGAAACTACAGGCTAGTCAGTCTGACCTGTGTCCCAGGGAAGTTACTAGAGCAGAGTGGGCTGATGTCAATGGAGTGTGTGTTTGCACTTGGAGCAAAATCTGCGAGCATCTAAAGGATAACTTGTTGATCAATCTGCGAGCATCTAAAGGATAACTTGATGAAGTCCTGGTGAAGTTAGCACTGATTTGATCCCAACAGGTCCTGCAAGACCAACCTTGTTT